>NC_084489.1:38004111-38305884 GCF_030035675.1 Rhineura floridana
CTACAGAGCACTCCTTATAGCTTTCTCACCCAAACAGCTTAAGAGCAAACGCCACAATAATAAAATGCACCTTTGCTGTGTTTATAACTAACTGTACATGAAAACTCTGTTTGCAATTCTCTTGCATCATAAAGCCATAACCTTCTGGTTAGCTTTTGTTAAGCCACATGGAAGACAGTACCTTCCTCCCTTAAACCTTCCTCAGGAAGGCAAGCTCTCCATGTGACTCTCTCCTTTCCTTGCAGAACTGTGGATAATGCTGTTCAACAAACAACTGAGCAATATAAAGCTGCATAATTCTGTAACTGTTATCGACAGATGAAACCTGATTCAAATGGGCCTACATTCTGGGAAGTGTAGCCAGGTGATTGGATATTCTGATTCATACATGAACTTTGGACCTAAATAGGCATGATACATGTATGGCAGCCCATGCAGGAAGCAGGAGTAGGCATTATTTTGGATTATTTCTAGGCCTCTGAGCCACCCATTGCAGACCACTTCCTGTATTCTGTTTCCTCAGCAATAGAGGAGGTTGGTCCAAACCAATCGGGGTGGTTCTGCCTGTCATTGGCTCCACCTACTGTTGGTCTCCCTGCCTTCTGCCATACCAAAGCAGGGATGGGAGAGAATATTTGAAAAAATTGAACATGGTACCGGATCCCAACTGAATTCGCTAGTTCGCTATTCCTTCGGAGCGGCACCAATCTCTTGTGGCGGGTCGTGGCTGTAATCGGCACGGATTTTCTGGCTGCGACTGCAATCGGCAAGAATCCCCCCCTAAATCCTCCCCCTATTTTACGTAATTTTTTTTGTAATTAAGATGATGTGTCAACCACAGGATTTCCGTATGTCCATTATATTTACGAAACCCCCTGTTATTATCGCATTATCATTATTTCTTCTCCCAAAGAGTTCTTCAGGACCCCCCTTTCTTTTGTATAAAATAGATTATTATGAACAACACACATACACACTGTGCCGCCCACCAACTACTCAGTTTGGTGCAAGTAGCAATCAATGACTGGACAAATCCTAAACCTGTTCGTCTGTCCTTAGCTTCATTCACAGTCATCATAACATGCAACAATTATGTCTGATTCTACTATTGGATTAGCAACCTCTTTAATCTGTAATAAGGAACTGCATTTTTAATCTTTCATTTTTGGAATTAGCATTTCATACCCTTCCTCTTCAGCATTCCACCTGACAAAAACACCTCTGGTTAGAGTGGCATACCTCTCCTCTTCCATGCCCTCTTCCTCTCTGAAATCTGTATTATTTCCTGGTCAGTTGATTTCTTTTTTTTTTTTTTTTTTTTTTTCAATAATTTTTATTCAGATTTTCATAAAACATACAAGACAAAATCATAAAACATTCAAAGACAAAAAACAAAATCAAAAATAGTTAAACAAAAAGAAAAAAAGAAAAAAAAAACAAAAATAAAAAATAAAGAGTAAAATATTGACTTCCCATTTGTCAAAGATCAAATCAGTTATAAGTCTATAATATATAACAATCCTGTCTCTTAAGTCATATTATAAAATCACTTTCCTCCAGTAGTTATCTTACTTAATCATCAAATCTCATAAACATTACTTTATTCTTTCCACAAAAAGTCAAAGAGAGGTTTCAATTCTTTAAGAAATATATCTATCAATTTTTTTTTTCCAGATAAGCATATCGATTAATCCATCTCATTACTAATTATGATAATCTTATTGTCATAACCATAGTCAAAATAAACATTTCAATTAATCCATCACATCAGAATCTGTTAGGTTCAATAATTTCAGTAGCCATTGTTCTATTATCTCTATTAGTTCCATTTTCCATCTTCCATCTTCAGTAGTCTTGTTAAGTCCAGTAATTTCAATATCCAATCTTCCATTATCAGTATTCCATAATAATCTTGCTGTCAAAGCCATAGTCATATAGTAAGAGTCTGATGGGGATTACCTCTATCCCAAATATTTTCTTGCCATCCATTCTGAATAGGTTGCTGAAATACTGCTGTAAAATCATATCTCTGTTCTTTTTTTCAAAATACACTGGGTCATCTCTTAAAAGTTTTTCCATTGTCACATGGCTGCAGTTAATTCCATAGATTTTCTCTATATTGGGCTCCATCACATCATTCCAGTCCAGAAGATTATCCATGCCATTGATAACTTTATCTCTAGAATCTTCATTCATTTCTTCAGAGATAACATTGAGTTCCAAACAATAGATTTTATTTCTAAAGTCCATAGACTCCAAATCTTGTTCCTGTTCCACGTTGGTTCCAATCTCCGGGATCTCCTCTCTCACAGGGACCCCTATTCCAGTCTCCAGGGTCACCTCTCTCACAGGGACCCCTGTTCCAATCTCCGGGGTCTCCTCTCTCACAGGGACCCCTTCCAGGGTCACCTCTCTCACAGGGACCCTTATATCTTTAATCTCCTGCTTCATTTTACTCAATTCAATTTTCATTATCTCAATCTCATCCATTATTTTCTGAAACATAGTTATTTCCAGATTTTCAGCCACTTTCTTAATTGCCATTTTAAAAGAAAAATATAGGAAAACCACTTCTTATTTCAGCAACAATTGGGTTAATACTCCAAACTTGGTGACATCACAGTATAAACAGAGCAGACAGCCTTATCTCTCCAATAGTTAAGTAAACAAAATGCAGTTCCCAGGATCGAAACAATTAATGGCAATCGTCAAGAAACAGATTCGTCAAAATAAAATAGACCAAAAAGAGAGTAGTCTCAAAACAGTATAATATTTTTCAAAATAAAAATCTGGAATAGAAATCCCTCTTCTGTGTATATCTTTAGAATGCAAATCCAGGACAGCTTTTTGCAACAAAAACAGAGATAAGCTATTAATTAGTGCGTAGCAGAGAGAAGTTACGGCTCCCCAGTGAGATGTCAAAAACTGATCAATCTGGCAAATCTCTTTTAAACAGCAACAATTTAAGTCAAGTAAAAGAAAAATATAGAAAGAAGGGTGCTTGCCTGTTAGTGCGTTCTCTCTTAGAAGATAAGGTGAACGTTCGCTTTATCAGATAGAGCTTGCTGTTAAAAATCCGTCCCACCTTCGTCGGCTGGACCTCGTCCCATAAATTAATGAGATCTGGTCGTCCCAACAAAAATAGGCTTTGAGGTTAATCTCTTCGTTTCTCCCTACCCGGGAGAAGTTTAATCAGTCAAAAAAAAAGAAAAAACTGACTGATATATCTGAATAAGCTTCTTTTGAGGCAGGAGCCCGTCTCAAAAGCAGGCACAGGCTAAGTCACCCTTCCCGGAAGTCCCTGGTCAGTTGATTTCTTGAGGACCAAGAGCAGGGCAAGGGATCCGCCACTACAAAGCAGGCTATTTCTAAATAGTGTCTTTCATTATCTTTAGGATCAGGATACTTCCTTATAATGGTAGCAACTGATGCCATCTTCACCTATTACTTTTAAGAAACTGGTTGTTATTTAAAACATCTATTCGAAATGAGGATAAATAATAATTATGGCTGGTTATTAAATCTGGTGGGAATACTGTGATAAGCACACCTGAATTGCTAATGAAATATTTGAAATAAATAACGAATAATGTTGAAACCAATGTTAAAATGCCACTTTTCTAAGCAGTACCACAAAGTGGGCCTATTACTAATGTCAAGAAGGATTTGGTCTTTTGGCTGATATAGCATAGTCCTTTTAGGCATTTGTGCTGAATGCAATTCTCTAATATTGTCAATCTTAACAGGTTGGGCATGACATGGTTAATTTTTTTTACTTGTGATTATTTATTTATTTATTTATAGCTGAAGCTCTCTGGGCGGTTTACAGTACCTAAAAACACATATACAAATTGAAAACACATCTTTTAAAAATAATTTAAAAACAAATTAAACATTTAAAACAATATAAAAACACATGCTAAAATGTCTGGGAGAAAAGGAAAGTCTTGACCTGGCACCGGAAAGATAACAGTGATGGCGCCAGGCGCACCTCGTCAGACGGATCATTCCATAATTTGGGGGCCACCACTGAGAAGGCTCTCTCACTTGTTGCCACCCTCCGAGCTTTCCTCTGAGTAGGCACCCGGAGGAGGGCCTTAGATGTTGAGCATAGTGTACGGGTTGGTTCATATCGGGAGAGGCTTTCCATCAGGTATTGTGGTCCCAAGCCATGTAAGGCTTTATAGGTTAAAACCAGCACCTTGAATCAAGCTTGGAAACATAAAGGTAGCCAATGCAAGCCGGCCAGAATCGGTTTTATATGTTCGGACCGTCTGGTCCCTGTTACCAATCTGGCTGCTGCATTTTGCACAAGCTGCAGTTTCCGAACTGTCTTCAAAGGTAGCCCCACGTAGAGCGCATTGCAGTAATCTAACTTGGAGGTTACCAGAGCATGGACAACTGAAGCCAGATTATCCCTGTCCAGATAGGGGCGCAGCTGGGCCACCAACCGAAGTTGGTAGAAGGCACTCCGTACCACCGAGGCTACCTGAACCTCAAGTGACAGAGATGGTTCTAGGAGAACCCCCAAGCTACTAACCTGCTCCTTCAGGGGGAGTGCAACCCCATCCAGGACAGGTTGGACATTCACCATCCAGTCAGAAGAACCACCCACTAGCAGCATCTCAGTCTTGTCTGGATTGATTAATTTCATGGGGGCATGTAAAATTAATTTCATGGGTGTATGCAATGTGAAAATACCATATTAAAATCAGTTAGAGCAATTTACTATCAAAAGAGTCGGATGGGTCTTAAAAAACATACATCTCAAAGGCCAATGTAAGTAGCATTTCTGTCCTGCTCTTTAGCTGAAAAGCCTCGCAGAGGGGCTACAAAAACAAGTAATAACACTGTCCCTGCCCTCAGACTTTCAATATAACAGATACGGCTCAAAAGGAAAAAGGAATGGAGAGGGAGGAGGAAAAAGCAAGCTCAAGCACCAGTGTTTAACAGCTGCAGTTCTTATAATGGCCATCTGGCATGGAAGCAGTTCAGATATCCTGATGGAATGGCTGCTGCTAGGTGACAGTAAAGGGGGGACCAGAGGCAGCAGGTCTCTTGGAAGAGGTAATGGAATAGCCCTGCTTCTCCTTTTCTCTCTCCTTTTTTCTCTGCAGCCTAATGGCATGGCTCTAGGCTGAAAACATGAGAAGCTCATTCTCTGCTCTCACAGAATGGAACATTTTCAGGCCGGTCTGTTTCCATGTCCAATTAAAAATGTTATTTGTTACCTTTTTTAAAAAAAAAACCCTCTAAATTGGGGGTGGTGAGCCTGTGGGTCAGACCCGGTTAGTGGCCTGCCAGTTTCTTCCAAAATTGGGTGCCTCTTTTTACCTTTGAAAAGAGCAACTTCTCCCTCTGGCACCTCACCATTGTTTAGAAAGAGAGAGAAACAGGAAGGAGCACTCCTTCCTCTCTCTCTCTCTCCCTCCCCTCCCTACCCCCTCCCCTTCTCTCCCTCCCCTCCCTCCCTCCCCTTCTCTCCCTCCCTTTCTCTCAGTGGAGAGGATTCTCTCTTACTGTCTCAATTTAGAGGAGGCACCTGATTTTAGATGAGCTTTCCTCCCCATTGCAGCGCTAGGGTAGGAGGTGCTCCTTGAACCCAGCATTGTGATGGGGAGGAGCCCTCTTCTGCTGCTGAGTGTATGTGTACCTGCTTGTATGTGGGCTATCTGTTGGGGTTTTGTGCCTCCAAGTAAGTGTACCAGGCCACTTTGGCCTCGCTCTCTTTGACCTTCGGCTGCTGGCATGAGGCCCTTGGGCCAAATAAGGTTAGCCACTCCTACTGTAAATGGTTTGGGACCAAGAAATCTGAAGGACCCTCTCCTCCTGCGTGATCCTGCTTGTCCACTCTCATCAGAAGTTCAGTTGCTGGTTGAAAATGCGTGAGACCCTTCTCTGCAGCGATACCCAGATTTTGGAATTCTCTGCCCCAGGAGATCTACCTGTCTCCTTTTAAAATTGTTTTTAATTTTTTTAAAACTGTGTTTTTAAATTGTTTTTTTGTGTTTTAAAATTTGTATATTTGTTCTTATTGTTTTTAATTGCTGTAAACCACCCAGAGAGCTTCGGCTATGGGGTGGTATATAAATGTAATAAATAAATAAATAAATCATTCACCCCGGGAAAGGGGTGGCTGCACTGTCCTCTCCTCTATGAGATATCAGTGCTTCCAAACTGGCACAGACCATATCCAAAAGAGAGTAAGCCTGAGGCAAGACAGACTCAAAGGCGATTATCTGCCTCACTGATATGTAAAAATAGGAAAAATCACCACCTGGAACCCTGTAATCAATTTATTCATGTAAGCAATCTAAAAAGTACACAATGTTTTACCCCGCTGCAAAAAAACCACATGGAACACTGGTATCATTCATTCAGGGCAGCTACCTAAAAATTACTCAATGTTTTCCCCAATGCCAAAAAACCATGTGGAACTCTGTGATCATTCATTCACGTCAGTGACCTGAAAATTACGCAATGTTTTTCTCCGCCATCAGAAAACTACATGGAATGCTGTCATTTACATAAGTATCTACAAAAATAATTACTTAATTTTCACAATCTCCCCCAAAAACCCTGCAGATGAAATCGCCGAAAAACGTGAGCAGCAAGTTGGAATCAACAAGCGCCAGAGAAAGTGGAAACAAAAAAAGGATGGACCAGTAAAGAAATGATGGACTATCGATGGACTATCAAACTGCATGCGGATCGGCACCATGCAGCGAACCCCATCCCTGTACCAAACCCAATGGGCTCCAGCCACCACTGAAATACCCTTCAGATGTCCTGGTATGCTGCAAATTTGCACTCTATCTTCTTGCAGAAATCATGGTGTTTAAATCCGAAGATTGCTTTTAATATCGCAAGAATGAAAAGCAATGCATTTAAGATTTGATTTTCTGTCCTGCTTTACTGAAAATCAGAAAAAACACAAAGCTTAGCCAATCATAAGGCCCAAAGCGGCACTGTTTTTTATTCCAAGCATTAGATTACTGGCCCAAACTAGCACTACAAGCAGTTACCAAACAAATTCTCATCAGTTCTGAGCTTGGTTCTGTGTCTCATACAGCAGAGATGTCATTCCTCTGATTCTAGTGCATTGTATGGGATCAGGTGGCCAGACTGATCTAGTAGAAATGATCAAACTCTGCCAAATGTAGCCTACAATCCTAAACATACTTACTAGATTGGAAGCACCATTAAACAGAGTGGGTGTTACTTCTGAGTAAACATGCACAGGATTGTGCAGTTAGTGATATCAGATAAATAGTGTATTTAAGATTGTCCCTCCCACTGCAATCACTACAGACATTGGGTTTGACTCCAGTTCTTAGTTAATCCCTGTAAGCAGAAAGCCATTGTCTTTTTGCAATTAAGTATTTGAACAATTTCATTTTGGTTAACTTTCAGGAACTTAAAGCAGCTGATTCATATGCAGGAAAGTCAGTTGATTTGTTAATTCTTCCAGATAAAGAGCATATTCAAGGGAATGTAACTGGCTGACAAAACAAAGATGGAAACTGGACTGGCTTTCTGAGATGCGCTCACTTGTGATCAGCCACTGGAGTTGGAAATAAAATACACATGGGAAAAATTTGAGCTTCTGTAAAACAAATAAATAAGAAAATGCAAAATAGAAGCCATCAAGAATGTGGGAGCACGAATGGTCAATTAAGTACCATGTAAAGATTTCCAATCTTTTCACAGTAAATTATTTATCTAGCCCTTGCTTGCCATCAATATATTTTACAAGTTTAATACCCATATTATAGCTACCCACCCATTTATTGCCCTGTAAACGAGTCCTGACTTATCAATGTGAATTCCTGTTCTAGGCAATGTCAAATTTAGATTGGATTTGGATGTATTGCTTTTAGCCTTATCAAGGAGGTTTGCTTGCCTGGTATTTTATTGCTATATTTAAAATGGAAAGTGCTTTTAAATAGACTTGCCTGGAGAGCACATCTGATCACTGCTCAGATATGTCATTTCCTAGCTTAAACCCTACCTTCATCTTGGCTGTGGGCTTTGATGTTCAGCAGAACCCATTTATACTGAATTTGCTTTTCAAGTTGAATTGAGTGTAAGAAGGTACAGCAATTGTAGTTCAAATTAGTATAGTCTTAAGTAAATATCCCTGGCTTCTCATTAATAACGCTAAAGATGTCTGAAACTTTATCAGGAAAATCAATAAAGAAGGTAGGCAAGTTTATGTATGTAAGGGTTTCTTGAAGCAGGAGGAATCAGCAGATGGAGTGTCCCATCCTCGGCAACAAAGTCTCAAAGACAAAGATAAGGAACCATGTGAGTTAAACACCTATGGCTGCAATCTAATGCATGTCTACTCAGAAGTAAGCTCCTTTGGGTTCAATGGAACTTACTCCCAGGTAAGGTATGTATTGGATCGCAGCCTATGTGAGGTCAGGAGGCCAGGACTGCAATCCAATACATACTTATTTGGGAGTAAGTCGCATTGAACTTACTTTTGATGAGTAGACATGTACTGGATTGCAGCCCAGGTCAGACAAGTCCCCCCGCAAACTTCATCTTATCTGATTAATTTGTAAACATAAAAGACATAATATTTTCTTACATGCATATCCCACCTTTCTTCTATCATGGAACCCAAGGTAGCATGCATGCTGTTTCCAGGCAGTCACCCATCCAGGCAGCGAGCAGATTCAGACCTGCTTAGCTTCAGCAAGGTGATGTCCCCTTGTGGCTATCCAGTGTTGTGTCACATCTGCTCAAACTGTCTGCCTAGTCAGTGGGTATTCAGTGTAATAAGCATCTGGTATATATATATCTGGTATGATAATAAATAATAATAAAATGCTATTTTTGAGTCGCCTATCTGGCTGAATTAACGGCCACTCTAGGCGACGTACAACAGCATAATAAAATACAATATAAAATCACAACAACAACATTCAATAATTAAACTGCCCACTCTTAAATACAGTCAGCAGCATTAAAAACTAACCCACCCCATTAGTGCTGTGACTAATGAAGCAGCTGGGTCAAAGCCAAAAGGATGCCCAGAGGCTGATGCGCACAGATGCGAAAAGAGAGTCCGGAGTTGTACAACGCACACAATAGCAACATGGAATGTGAGAAGCATGAACCAGGGAAAGTTAGAAATTGCCAAGCAAGAAATGGAACGTATCATCATTACAATACTTGGCGTGAGTGAATTAAAATGGACGGGAATAGGATATTTTCAATCAGGCAACTACAATCAGGCTGGATAGCCAGCCAGATGGGTGACTGAGAAATCCAATAAATTAAATTAAATTAAATTTTATAAAGGAAATGAGAAATTAAGAAGAAATGGGGTTGCTTTAATAGTTAGAAGTGATGTAGCAAAAACAATTAAGCTATAACGCAAGATCTGAATGAGTGATATCAATGAGATTTCATGGGAAACCTATTAACATAACCATCATCCATGTCTAAGCTCCAACAGCAAACACAGAAGAGGAACTGGAGAGATTTTACGCAGAAGTACAGGAAGAAATCACACACCAAAGCAAGTTGTGCTGATAATCATGGGGGACTGGAATGCAAAAGTAGGCAACAGAGAAAAACTAGGAATTGTGGGACAATGGGGCTTAGGAGATAGAAATGAAGCAGGAGACTCATTGAATTCTGTGAAGCCAATTTATTTCTCGCAAACACATTTTTTGAACAACCAAAAAGGCAACTGTATACGTGGACCTCACGAAATGGTCAATATAGGAATCAAATTCATTATATAATTGGTAGAGGAAGATGGAGAAGTTCCATACTTTGTGCGAAAACAAGACCAGGAGCAGACTGCGGTACAGATCATGAACTGGTTGTATCGAAAATCAGAGTAAAGCTAAAGAAGACCAACAAAGCAATCATAACGCCAAAATACAATTTAAATAACATCCCAGAAGCATATAAGATCAAATAAGGAACAGGTTTGAGGCTTTAAACTTAGTTGACAGAGAACCAGAAGAACTATGGAATGAAGTCAGAGACGTTATCAGAGAAAAATGCAAAAAGACAATACCTCTAGTTAAAAAGAGAGAAAGACCCCAATGGATGACTGAAGAAACTCTTCAAATGGTTAAAGAGAGAAGGAAAGCAAAAGCAAAAGGAGAAAGAAACACAGTCAGAACCCTAAATGCAACAGTACAGCGACTAATACGTAGGGACAAAGAGAACTATTACAATAGTTACTGTATAGAAATAGAAGAGGACAACAAAAAGGGTAGAAGAGCCCTGTCCAAAAGATTAGAGAAATGAAAGGGAAATTTAAACCAAGAGTAGGGATGTTGAATAACAGGGGAACACAATGACTGACCGAGATGAAATAAAAGGAAGATGGAAGCAATACACTGAAGAACTCTATAAAAGAGATGCAAAGTTGACAGATTCATTCACGGAGGAACTGTATGATGAAAAACCAGAAATTTTAGAAGGTGAGGTGAAATCTGCTCTTAAAATACTTGGAAGAAACAAATCACCAGGAACAGATGGCATACCAATAGAGTTGCTACAAGCTACTGAGACTGAATCTGTCCACATTTTCACAAAAAATTGTCAACAAATATAGAAAACTAAACAATGGCCCACAGACTGGAAGCGTTCAATATACATCCCAATTCCAAAGACAGGGGGGTCCCAGGGAATGCAGTAATTATCGAACTATTGCCTTAATATCCCATGCATGTAAAGTAATGCTCAAGATTCTACAATGAAGGCTCTTACCATATATGGAACGAGAAATGCCAGACATCCAAGCTGGATTTAGAAAAGGAAGAGGCACCAGAGATTATATTGCAAACATATGTTGGATAATGGAAAGGACAAAGGAAATTCAGAAGGAGATCACTCTGCTTTATTGATTATAGCAAAGCCCTTCATTGTGTAGATCATGAAAAACTATGGAATGCCTTAAAAGAAATGGGGGTGCCACAGCATCTGATTGTCCTGATGCATAACCTATATTCTGGACAAGAGGCTGCTGTAAGGACAGAATATGGAGAAATCGATTGGTTCCCCATTGGAAAGGGTGTGAGACAGGGGTGTATTTTATCACTCTACTTGTTTAATCTGTACTCTGAACATATCATACGGAAAGCGGGATTGGACCAAGATGAAGGAGGTGTGAAAATTGGAGGGAGAAATATCAATAACTTAAGATATGCAGATGATACCATACTCTTAGCAGAAACCAGTAATGATTTGAAACGAATGCTGATGAAAGTTAAAGAGGAAAGCACAAAGGCAGGACTACAGCTGAACGTCAATAAGACTAAAGTAATGACAACAGAAGATTTATGTAACTTTAAGTTTAACAACGAGGACATTGAACTTGTCAAGGATTATCAATTCCTTGGCACAGTCATTAACCAAAATGGAGACAATAGTCAAGAAATCCGAAGAAGGCTAGGACTGGGGAGGGCAGCTATGAGAGAACTAGAAAAGGTCCTCAAATGCAAAGATGTATCACTGAACACTAAAGTCAGGATCATTCAGACCATGGCATTCCCGATCTCTATGTATGGATGTGAAAGTTGGACAGTGAAAAAAGTGGATAAGAGAAAAATCAACTCATTTGAAATGTGGTGTTGGAGGAGAGCTTTGCGCATACCATGGACTGCGAAAAAGACAAATAATTGGATGCTGGAACAAATTAAACCAGAACTTAAAATGATGAAACTGAGGTTATCATACTTTGGACACTGGCTTCTAGATACCAACTCTCTCTCCATTGAGGGTTTTAAGGTCTGGTCTAAGCCTGCAAAGAGAACTGCATTTACGGGCCGCAGCAGCGGGGGCTTAGCAACCCTGATAGCCACTACTTTGGACATTCAAGCTGCTGAGTTATTAGAAGTAACGCTTGATTCATGCTTGGCCCTAAAATTATCATTCCCTAACTCCCTATCCCTTATTTGTATAAATGTGTATTTCCCTCCTCTCCGCCCTAACTTAGCAAAGCAAGTTTGGCTGGATTTTAATGGTTTTATAGATAACTTTATGTGCATTTATCCCTCAAGTCTCTTGCTCATTGGTGGTGATTTTAATGCTAGAATGGGAGTTAGTTATCCCAATATCCACAATAGTCTTTATTTCCCGCTGAGTGATCCAGCTATACCATCTCGGACATCGAGGGATAAAACTGTAAACAAAAGTGGCCTTGCCCTTTTCCATCTACTGATCAAATTTCAATTATTTTGTTTTAATGGTACTTATCTAGATTCTTCCAAGGGTTACTTTACTTACATTTCAGATAGGGGATCCAGTGTGGTGGATTACATCCTGGGATCGCCTCTCCTAGCTACTTTTGTTAAGGAGTTTTCAGTGGAAGATAGGGTAGACAGCGACCATCTTCCGCTGAGACTATCCCTACATGGCCTTATCCACCAGGTTAACCCATATATAACAGCACCACTGATTAGCAATCTCCAAGGACATAGACGTCTCAGATGGTCAGAAACCATGGCATCTGATATAAGGCAACTACTGATCTCACCAGTACTGGCTGAACTTCGCCACAAGGCCCTCACATCCCCAGAGAACATACATAGGACTTACGAGGATACCATCAAAGCCCTTAAACCTTTGTTGATATCAACAGTTAAAAATAGATCCTATAAAGGTCATAAACTTTGGTTTGATAAGGACTGTGAAACCAGGAAAAAAGGTCTATGCGCCCAGATTAGAGCTTCTAGACGCGACCACTCGGAAGCAGTTATGCTTCATTTGCACTCATTAAAAAAGTCATACAAAAAGCTCCTAAACGAGAAAAAACATGCTTTTCTCGTTAATAGTTGGCGTTCCTTGGGGTTTGCCGTATTCCAAGGAAATGACGCAGAGTTCTGGAGATTGGTACAGGGTGGACTCATGCAGAATATCTTTGTCCCAATTCCTCCTGTCCTCCCGGAATCCTGGGTTTTACATTTTCGTCAAATTTTTGAGAATAAAGACCCTACTCCTCCTTTCGTTAGTGATGTTCCCTCCTCCCTTCCCCCCTGGCCTCCAGTTACTGGTGCAGTTATAAGGGAATTAATATCTACTCTTCGCCCGGGCAAGGCACCTGGGGAAGATATGATACCTCCCGAACTACTACTCACCGACCCCACCTGGTGGTGTCCAATTTTAGCCACATTTTTTTCAAATATAAATGCCACTGGTAACATTCCGCTGAGCTGGCGCACAAGTATTGCGGTGCCCATATTTAAGAAAGGCGACCCTTCTGATCAATCTAACTATAGACCCATCAGCCTGCTAGATGTAGTATCTAAACTATATGGTCGCTTTCTTCTAAGCAAACTGCTAGATTGGGATATAAAACACTCCCTTATTCATGTGGAACAGGCTGGTTTTAGAAAAGGCAGAAGTACCCTTGATCATGCCTTTGTTCTACACCATCTAATAAATAAGACCAAATCCGGGTTGTGTAAGTCCCTTTATTTAGCGTTTATAGACTTTTTCTCAGTGTTTGATCTAATTGATAGGGATTTACTGTGGCGTAAATTACATCAGGCAGGCATTGATAAGAGATTGTTGTGGTTAATCCAGTCTCTCCATCGAGATACCCGGTTAAGGGTCCGCCTTGGTTTGAACGGAGCCCTCTCTACTGAAATCCCGGTTAGAAGAGGTGTTAAGCAAGGCTGTTTGTTGGCCCCTTTTTTGTTCAACTTTTTTATTAACGATCTTATTCCCACAATGGCCTCCCCTGACTTCTTTCCCCCTTCAGTAGGGAACAGGAAGATAGCATCTTTGCTTTATGCTGACGACCTGGTCCTGCTGTCTCAAAATAAAATCGGGCTAAAAAGAATGTTGCTAAGATTAGAGGAGTATTGTGAGGCCCATCATCTATATGTCAATTATTCTAAAACTAAAGTAATGATATGTGGGCAATATAGTAGGTCTAAATCCAGCTGGTCTCTAAATGGCCAACCACTTGAACAGGTCAACACATTTAAATATCTAGGCATACATTTCAATAACAAACTCCGTTGGAGCCCTCAATTGGAGGCGACTAAGTTACTGGCCGCAAGGTCCAGTGGCCAATTAAGGAAATTTTTCTATTCTCGTGGTGGTCAACTTATTAACCCAATGCTAAAAATCTATGTAGCCAAACTCCTCCCTACAATCCTATATGGCTCAGAGCTCTGGGGTCACTCAGAAAAAGCTAGCCTTGAAGTCCTCCAAAATACATTCTTGAAACAAATAATGGGCCTCCCCAGAAGTACCCCATCAGCCCATATAAGAGCGGAACTTGGTCTACCCTCTCTGTCAGCTCGGATTGATTTAGCTTTCCTACGATATTGGAAAAGAACATCTTCCACGGGTGACTCTCCCCTCACAAAACGTTGTTGGCATGATTCACAGAGTGTGGGAGGGTGGGCCTCAAAATTTACTGAATTACTAACAACCTATGACCTCACCCTAGACAAATTCTCAAACTTTAATCCATCTGAGTTACGCAATTGGATCTTTAATCATGACGCCTATCAAGATAGAGCATCAATTGTGGCAGCCTCTTTTTCCCTCTGGTTCCCTCAAATTAAACTTAACCATGCCCCGGCCGCTTATCTTACCAGTTTGACCTGTGCTCAGTTGCGCAGAGCCTTTACAGAATTGCGGTTTCAAACCATGCCCTCAGCTATTCTAGAGGGCAGATATAAGGGCACCCCGATCGCTGAACGCCTCTGTATTTTTGGTTGTAAAGTCCCTGAAGATTTAGCCCATTATATGCTTTTATGTCCCTTATATCAGCACCCCAGAGAAAAATTTTTAGCTTCTTGTTTGAGTTCCACCAGGGGGTCTCCCAATGCAAAATTAGTAATAGAGTTATTAATGGACAATAACAAGCAGGTCACAATTGCAGTGGCTAATTTTGCTTTCGCTGCTAAAAAGCTTAGAGCAGCGTACGTAAACTCCCTATGAAACCAACTTGGTGACGTACTCAAGTTTTAAGTCTTCTGATTTTAAAACGTTTTCTTGTAATCCTTTGCGCCAAATCATGTCTGATTGTTTTTATTCTGTTATTTTTATGATGCAACGGCCTATGGCTATATGCAAATAAAGGAAATTGATTACTTTGGACACAACATGAGAAGACATGATTCACTAGAAAAGACAATAATGCTGGGAAAAACAGATTTATATCCCGCCCTTCCTGCTGGGTGGGATATAAATCAAATAATAAATTAATTTTTAAAAAAAGAGGAAGGCCAAACAAGAGATGGATTGATTCCATAAAGGAAGCCACAGACCTTACAAGATGTAAACAGGGTGGTTCACGGCAGATGCTATTAGAGTTTGCTGATTCACAGGGTCGCCATAAGTTGTAATCGACCTGAAGGCACATAACAACAACAAGCGTCTGGTTCTTAGAGAACAAATTTGCTTCCTTGAGGCCAAGGAGCTCGCCTGGGAAAGCCAAAATAAGCAAAGTGGGAAGTGGTAGAAGGGACCCACTCCCATGCTGACAGCATCTTTTTTGGTATAGGATGAGTGTCAAAGGAGAGAAAGGCATTTTACTGAGGGAGGAAATGATCCCTTAGAAGAACCACATTTCTTAGGTAATGAGCAGATATCTTGCACAGAACACAAGCCTCCAGGGGTGGAAGAATGCTGGTAGTGAGAATCTGGATAAATCAGGATATAGTTGATCATCCAGAAGTTTAAGAATGGATGAGTGGATCACATGGTGACCTGACTGCCTGATCACACAACATGTAGATAGCACAGGTCAGGATTATCCAGTGTGGTGCTCTTTAGATTTTGTTGTTCTCCATCTCTCATCATCCTGACCATTGGCCATTCTGTCTGAGCTGATGGGAGTTAGAATCCAATAACATATGGAAGGCACTCCATTGGTTGCCCCAAGTACAGGGAAATGGTTGTGGAAACCATCAACACCAACAACATTGGGAAATGTTGTGAGGTTTAGGAAGAAAAAAATAGATAAGATGTTAAAATCCTCCAAAGCAGAGTTTTCTGGAATCTTTCTTGTTCCATGCATGCAGGTTCAGCTACACAGACAGATCTGCGGGCTCTCAATGCATTCATTTCTTAGGTACCAAAAATGATTTGGACAAGCCAGGCCTATATAAAAATGAGATGAGCTCCACCTGAACCATAATGGAACTAGTCTGCTGACACGTAACATCAAAAAGGGTTTGGGGTTGCTTTACAACTGATTTCTGGTGGAATTTTGGGGTATTCAATGACAAAATTGCACATGAAAAGGACATCTCTAGATGGACACAATGTATAGCCTGTAGGCTGCTGAGGAGTCTATCTGTCTAGTTTTCCAGAAAACCAGAAATGAAAGACTAGTAAAGGGTTAAGGTGTGCAGCGGCTCAAGGACAGCTCACAGCAGAGGCTGCAGCTGGCACAGAGCAAACCCAGTCTATAAAGCCTTGAAAAAGAAACTACATGGTGTGGGGGTGTTAGGAGAGTAAAGGAAAGTATTCGTATCTGTATTGTAACCGTTCCTGTACGAAATCCTGTCAGTAAAAGACTCTTAACAATTAACGGCCTGTGTGTGGGTATCCTTTCAACTTGCTCTATCCTGCTGGGCACAAGAAGTCGATACACCGCTGCCAACAAGGGTTATGGGCCCAGCTAGCCCAGCTAACCCAGCTAGCCCAGCAAGCCCAGAGGCTTAGAAAACGCAGCTTGTTCACAGTGCCAAGGAAGGAAGATGGAATAGTGTCCAGAAGAGTTCAGGAGACGTGGCTGCAGGCATGGCAGTCTCTCTTTCAGCTGGGATGCCTTTGGAAAGGCTCACCGAACAAAACTATTCCTGTTGGCAATTAAGGATGCAAGCGTTCCTTACTAAGGAAGATTTATGGCAGGTGATTGTGACCGACCCACCGGCGGAACCACAACCGGCTCCATGGATTCGAATGGATGAAAGAGCAAGGGCGTTTATCATCTTGGCAGTAGATGATTCCCAGTTGCTGCATATACAAGATAAGCCGACAGCGAGGCTTATATGGACTGCATTAAATGAGGTGCACGTAAGAAAAACAGCCAGCAGTAAAATCCATTTAGCACGAAGACTCTATCAGATGAAGATGCCTGATGACGGGACAATGTCTGCCCATTTATTGGAGATAAAGAAACTGTTTGCGGAGCTGCAAGAAAGGAATGTGGTGCACACACAGTTGCAACAAGTGTACATCATTCTCTCTTCACTGAATTCGTCCTGGGATCCGATCGTAAGCTCGTTGGAAGCTATGCCAGATGAGGGTCTGACAGTCGAGTACATATCGGGCAAACTGCTACAGGAGTGGGAGAGATGAAAGGAAGCCAAAGGAAGGGAGCGAAATGAGAAAAGAGAAAGCAGAAAGCTTTTTAAGGACACAGAAGCACGATCTTTCGGACTAAAGGCCTGCTACATTTGTGGTTCTAATACTCATCTACAAAGAGACTGTGAAGCAAAGCGGAAAGGACAAGGAAGGAAGCCTTCGAAAGTACACATAGTCAGAGTACCAGGTTCAAGTAAAGAGGACAGAGATTGCACTGTATGGGTTGTAGACTCAGGCACTACCCACAGTATGATAAAGGACAAAACATTATTCAAAACTACACTTCCCACGAAAGAGGATGTTGTGCTTGCGGATGGCACACACAGACAGGTATTGGGGAGGGGAACTGTAAAGTTAAGCGTACTTAACACTGTAATGACTGATGTATTATATGTACCAGGCTTAGAAAGTAATATCATGTCTGTTATGAAACTGAACTCAATGGGATATATCGTCACGTTTAGACAAGGGACATGTGAGATAAGGAAAGGGGACAAACTTTGTTTGAAGGGGTATCTTAGGAATTTGCTGTTTTACATACAATTAAACCCCACAGGATGTGCTACTATGATTGCAAACAAGAAACCTCATGATAGATGCATTCACCTATGGCACAGGAAACTAGGCCACGCTAATTTCGGTACAATCATAAAAACACTAAGTAATAGTATGGATGTAACATTAAAAGGGTGTAACCAGTATGTGGAATGTGATATATGTAATCAAACCAAAGCCACAGTTGCTCCCAAATGTAAAGAAGCAGAGAGTAGCACAAGTGCACCATATCAAACGATTCATATTGATCTTGCAGGACCGTTTCAAAGATCACAAGGTGGTGCCAAGTATTTTCTAGTAATAGTAGACGACTATACCAGGTTTTGCACCATATATTTGTTACGTGCGAAAGACAAAGCAGAGGAGAAACTAAAACTGTTTGTGAAGAAGATTGAGGTGCAACACGGTATAACAATCCAACGAATACACTCTGACCAAGGGGGAGAATTCACTGGTAAATTGCTAGAGCATTTTTTGTTAAAGAAAGGGATAGAACAAACTTTAACAGCCCCATTTTCTCCGTTTCAGAACGGAATAGCGGAGAGAAAAAAATAGAACCCTACAGGATGCAACCAGAGCCATGTTAAGGGACTCTGAGTTACCGAATGCTTTTTGGAGAGAGTGTATGTTATACGCCAATTACATTCAAAACAGGCTGTATCATAGGGCAATACAAATGTCACCATATGAAAAACTCAATGGAAAGAAACCAAAACTGCAGCATATTGTGAGATTTGGGGCGAAGTGCTGGGTGCACATTCCCAGAGCACAAAAAGGGCATGTACTGGGATTCCAAAATGCTTATTACCATATCTGGATACAGAATCAGAGAAGGGTGGTGCTTAGCAGGAGCATCAAAGTTCAGGAACAGGATTGGGATAACATTGAGTATGTTGAACTGGGCAATTCACATGAACATGACGCAATCACAGAACATGAAATAGAACAAGGGATAAAACAGGAGGAAGAGGAACGACCTCTTGCTAGCGTGGATGAGGGAGGCAAAGAGGAAACAGAGCCTCAGGTGACATTGAGACTCTCTGAAAGAGCGAATCTAGGTAAACCACCTGAAAGGTTTCAGATTGGCACAGTAACAGGCCAAGAAACAAACAGGTGCAAAGAAAAGGATGATGGTGAAACATTGTACCTAGAATGTGTTAAATATAGATCGCCATAGCTGTATGTATGTACTGACTGTAATTGTGAAACAAAAAGAATAAAACGTCATTACCTGTGTCTTTATGGAAAAGGTGGGAGCTGTAGGCTGCTGAGGAGTCTATCTGTCTAGTTTTCCAGAAAGCCAGAAATGAAAGACGAGTAAAGGGTTAAGGTGTGCAGCAGCTCAAGGACAGCTCACAGCAGAGGCTGCAGCTGGCACAGAGCAAACCCAGTCTATAAAGCCTTGAAAAAGAAACTACATGGTGTGGGGGTGTTAGGAGAGTAAAGGAAAGTATTCGTATCTGTATTGTAACCGTTCCTGTACGAAATCCTGTCAGTAAAAGACTCTTAACAATTAACGGCCTGTGTGTGGGTATCCTTTCAACTTGCTCTATCCTGCTGGGCACAAGAAGTCGATACACCGCTGCCAACATAGCCATGATGCCTAAATGGAGACTTCAGATTCAGAGGCAATAGACTTTTGAATTAGGGATGCATAACTATGTCCATTTTGGTTTCTCTCCGTTTCTCACTTTCCCCACCAGTTTGCTCCATTTCTGCATCAGTGTGAATTTTTAAAAAAGAGTCCACATGAAATGTTGTATTTCATGTGCATTTCTCATACTATACATGTTTTTATGCAATTTTGCTTAATATTATACATTTTTGCGAGCATTTTTCTCCGAACATAATGAGTTTCACAAATATACACTTTTCCCTGCACAATTTCCCCCAATAAATGTATCTTCGTATCCATTTTTTTTGGTTGGAGTCCAAATCTACCTCAGCATCTACAGGGTGTGACATTACAATGACACTGACTACGGGTCATGATGGCTATATTCTTCCTCAAGAAGCAGAGGCAGAATACCAACAGGAGGACAGGGCTACTATCCTCATACTCTTCTTTTGGGCTTCCTAGAGCCATCTGGTTGGACACTATAGGAAACAGGATGCTGGACTAGACAGTTCTTCTGATGCAAGGGCCTTTGATCCAGCAGGAGGTATCCACTAACAAAGAAGAAGGGAGGCAATTTTTGCCGGTTCCCCGTTCCCACTGGAGCCTCCAACACTCCATAAAAAATCTGTTCTGGAGGACTCCCCCATCCTTCCAATACAAATGGGAAGGTGCTGGGGGCTACAGGAGGAGGGGGGATTGGCAAAAAGTGCCTCTCTTTTTCCTCCATTAGTGGATGCCTTTGCTGGAACACCAATTGTATTCTGCCCTCTGTTCTTACAGCAGACTGTGCTTTGCATGGTGCCTAAGCACTTGTGTGCACACATTTATATGTATGTGCACTAGATGAAAGATGCATCCAGTAGTGCTGTAGCCACTTCAGAAGTACAGGGTCCCTTCATGTTAGTTGTAGCCATGCCCCTCCCCCTTTTTTGCTGCAGGGTTGTGAATGAAATCCTTGTTAATGCCTTCTCCCACAACAGCAGATATCCCTAGGAGCCAATCAGCATGAAAGGGGAGTGTGTTAGCTACTGAGAAGAGTCTTCTCAGAGGCTGACTCACCTCCTTTCACTCTGATTGGCTCCAATCAGCAGGAAAGGACAAGGAAGCATGTTAGAAGATTCTTCTCAGTGGCTAACACACTCCTCTTTCATGCTAATTGTCTCACAGGATACTGGAGATATAGAGACCCTGCTGCGACCCCGCTCCCAAAAAAGTGAGAGGTCTAAGAGCCCCCCGAGAGCCCAGATGACTACACCCCTGGATGCATCCACTATCTGTCCTAGCCTGGGAAGAAATATGAACCCTGAAGAATGACAGTGTTAGGTATTCTAGCAAAGACAAAAAAAAAGCAGAGACAAAATAGGGATAGTGATGTACTGGGGCCTTTTAACAAAAACAAAAAGGAACAGGCCCTGGTAACAAATTGGAGCAGCTGAGGCATGTGTGATCGTAGCATTTTGGAAACAGGTAGCTGGCAGCATATTCTATAGTCTGCCTACCCAGACATATAATTTAGTTGTCTATATTTGTTTAAAAAACAAGTTTTCCTGATTTTACCTGTGTTTTATTGATAATTGTTTTATGTATATTTGGTTTTTTAAAAACACTTTTTAAATATTTAGCTGTGATTTGTCAAGACTTTTATTACATACGCCACTTAGTGAGTTTTGTAATTAGGCAATTTAGTTTTTTTTCTAAATGAATAATAAATATTGGAATGTTGAAAAAAATCTGTTGTGAAGAACCTATTTCTTGACCAAAAACCAAAGACAAATGAGCAGATAAAGTTAAGGTCTAATAAAACATGATATATTCTGGAAAATATGCAGAAATAAATAGTGGGAAATATGTCTATGGCTGATAGCCTAAGGAACTGTCAGGCCCAGGATGCGACTCAGGAACCAGACCAGAGGTTGTAGTTAATTCGTGTTTTATTAGAGTAATGTCCAACAAAGACTGCGCTTTCTCATGAAGCAATACAGGGATACAGGTCCTGCGACATTGGGAGAAAGTTGACAGAGCAAGGGGCTGCTTCCCGCCTGTTCTTTAAGAAGGGGCTAAACGGGCGCGCAACCTTTCGCTCCTCCTTAACTCCCCCTCAGGTACTGCCCGCCTTCCCCCCCTTCTCTCCTGTCTTTTCAACCGTCTGCGAGTGCGTGGTGAGGGGGGAGGCATCACCTCCTCCTCTTCTGAAGTGTCCGATTCCCCTATGGGTGATAAAGGAGAGGCTGAAGGTAAACCATCTCTCCGCCTTTCTGCTGTGATCAGCCCTCCCTCTTGCTCTGAGCTGCGGAGAAGGGAGGGCCTGGGAATGTCTGGGGGGGATTCTAAAACTTCAAGGCTCTCAGGCTCCCCGTTGCTAGGCGACCCTATCTCTGGCATGTCCTCTGTTTCAGCTTCGCTCCACAGAGGGTAAGTTCCTCCCTCCTCCCTCTGCCAGCCATTTGAATGCTCTTCTGACAACCCCCCAGGAGCCCAGCTCATCCTCCCGACACCATCCCCCTTCTCAAGCTGTGCCCCCCTCCCCCTGTCTGGCTTGGGGCGGTGAGGAAAATGTTGATGGAAAAGTTTTACTAACTCTGGAGCATGCACATCATCTGCATTTTCCCATGATCTGTCAGCCACTCCATAGCCCTTCCAGTGAATCAAATACTGCAGCTTGTGGCGTCTGATCCTGGAATCCAAGATTTCCTCAACTTCAAACTCAAGCTGCTCATTTATCAGGAGTGGGGACCCAGGAGGCTCCTCCGGCTGCAGCTCACTGGGAGAGGCAGCTTTCGTCAAGAGGGATCGATGAAACACAGGATGTATTTTAAACGTGTCAGGTAGCTTCAGCCGGTACGCCACGGGATTAATTTGAGTTTCTATTTCAAAAGGACCCACCCTTTTGTCTTGTAATTTTCTACATTTGCCCGGCATCTGGAGGAAATGGGTGGACAGCCATACCTGGTCTCCTGGTTGAAGGGGGGGGCCCTCCTTCCTGTGCAGGTCAGCAACTCGCTTGTACTCTGTTTTGGCTTCATTTAACTGCTGTTTCAGTGTTTGTTGCGCCGCTTGCAATTCTTTTAGGAAGTCCTCAGCTGCCGGTACCAGCATTCCTTCTGAGCTGCTTGGAAAGACTTTAGGATGGAATCCATAATTCGCGAAGGATGGGGTTTGTTGAGTGCTGGAGTGTAGAGAATTGTTGTAGGCGAACTCTGCAAAATGCAAATATGATACCCAGTCAGTCTGTTGATAGGACACATAACTTCTTAAATATCTTCCAAAACGGCGTTCAAGCGTTCCGTTTGCCCATCTGTCTGGGGGTGATGGGTGGAGGAGAGTTTTAATTCCGTCTGCAACTGTTTCCACATTGCTCTCCAAAATTTGGCTGTGAACTGAGTTCCTCGGTCTGAGACTACACTGTTTGGCAACCCATGCAGTCAGTAGACTTCTTTGATGAATAACTTGGCCATTTCCTTAGCCTCTAAGGCCCCTGCACAAGGGAGGAAATGCACCATTTTGGTGAGTAGATCTACCACGACTAAAACGGCTGTCATTCCTTGGGATTTGGGTAGATCAGTTATAAAATCCATGGAGAGATCCTTCCAGGGTTCATGTGGGACAGGTAGCGGTTGTAACAGTCCTGCTGGTTTTCCTGTTTGTGTTTTTGTCCGCAGACAGACAGAACAGGACTTTACATAGCTTTCAATATCCCTACGCATTTTAGGCCACCAGAAGTCCTTGGCCACGTTCTGAATGGTCTTGTAAATCCCAAAGTGTCCCGCTGTGATGGAATCATGGCACTGGCGTAGGATTCTGAGCCTTAATTCCCCTTCCGGCACATATCTGGCTGTTTTGAACCATAACAGTCCATTCCTCCAGTGGAAAGTAACTTCTGAGTCTTGATCTTGTCCCGTCTCCTGCCCATATTTTAGTACGTCTGCATCTTCTTGTTGTGCCTTTTTGAGTTCCTCTTCCCACGAAGACTGGCATGATCCCAACATTAATTTCTCTGGCGGGATCACGTACTGAGGCTGGTCCTCGGATTCACTTTCTTTGTACTGTGGCTGTCTGGATAAGGCATCAGCTCTCTGGTTTTTGGCTTGGGCTTGGTAAGTGATCTTGAAGTTAAACCTGGTGAAGAACTGGGACCATCTTATTTGTCTCTGGTTCAGCTTTCTGGCAGTTTGGAGGCTTTCCAGGTTCTTGTGGTCGGAGCGCACTTCGATCTGATGAGGGGCCCCCTCTAGGTATTGTATCCAGTTTTCAAAAGAGTCCTTGATGGCCAGCAGCTCCTTCTCCCAAACTGTGTAATTCTTCTCTGCAGGCTTTAACTTCCGAGAGAAGTACGCACAGGGGTGCAGCTCCTTTCCTTCTTGGTCTAATTGCAGAAGGACCCCCCCGATAGCAAAATCTGAAGCATCTGCTTCCACGATGAAAGGGCGGGTCGGGTCAGCAAAGTGCAGAATGGGCTCGGAAGCGAACCTTCTCTTCAGCTCCTCAAAGGCCTGGGTGGTATTCTCTGTCCATTGAAACTTTTTCTTTCCCCTTAAACAGTCAGTCAGAGGAGCTGTCAATTTGGAAAACCCTGGAATGAACTTTCTGTAATAATTGGCAAACCCCAAAAACCATTGTACATCCTTTTTGGTGACAGGTTGGCCCCAGTCCAATATACAGCTTACTTTCCCTGGGTCCATCTCCATGCCTTCCGCTGAGATTCAATATCCAAGGAAGTCTAGAGACTTGAGGTCAAATCCACATTTCTCTAATTTAGCATACAGGTGATTTTCTCTCAGTCTCTGCAACACCGTCTTCACATGCTGGTCGTGGTCTTCCTGGTTCTTTGAGAACACCAGGATATCATCTAAGTAACAGATTACATATGTGTCCAACAAGTCTCTAAACACGTCGTTCATGAATTTTTGAAAAATTCCTGAACTTCCACAAAGCCCGAACGGCATGACCAGGTATTCATACTGTCCGTAAGCGGTCAAGAACCCTGTTTTCCATTCATCTCCCTGCTTCGTCCTGATCAGATTGTACGCTCCTCTCAAATCCAACTTCGTGAAGATTTTTGCAGAGCGCAGTCGGTCCAACAACTCTGAGATCAGGGCAGCGGGTAGCTGTTGGGGATGGTGATCTGGTTCAATGCGCGATAGTCGTTACAGGGTCTGAGTTCCCCCCCTTCTTTTTCACAAACAATAGTGACGCTCCAGCAGGGGATTGTGAGGGGCATATGAATCCTCGTCTCAGGTTTTTATCCAGGAATTCCTTCAGGGCCTCCCTCTCAATCTCTGTGAGAGAGTAGATTCTCCCTGATGGAATGCTGGCTCCTGGCACTAGATCAATCGCACAGTCGTAAGGGCGGTGGGGGGGTAAAGTCTCTGCCTCCTTTTCATCAAACACATCTTTGAATTCTTCATACTTTGGCGGCAGGGTCACTTGCTCGATCTCTTGCACTGCCCCCGCTAAGATGTTCTTGATTCCTTCAGGTTGACAGTTCTCCTGGCAATACTGTGAGGTGAACCACACCACCGCCTTTTTCCAACTTATTGTGGGTTCATGCTTTGCTAGCCAGGGCATTCCCAGAATCACCTCAAAGTTCGAGAGATCTGACACGTATAGCGAAATGAACTCTTCGTGCCCGGGGATTTGAAGTTTCACTTCCTCCATGGCTTGTGTCACCCCTCCTGACTTCAGGGGTCTCCCATCGATAGTCTCCACAGCTAGGGGAGCGTTCAGTTTCCACCGGGAAATTCCATGACGCTTGACTAACTTTACATCAATAAAATTTGTGGAGGCTCCACTGTCAATTAAGGCAGTGGAATTAAACACCATTCCTCTGGAAGTTGTAATCCGAATAGACAAGACCAACACCCCCTTTGAGGGAGGTTGGATCGTTGGGGGGCCTTTATACAACGCTGCCCCCAGTCCACCGGCCTGCACGTGGACTGGGTGTTCTAGTTTCCCGACGGCTCAGCTTTCCCCCCTTTTAGTCCACAGTCTCTGGCCACATGGCCCGGCTTTGAACAATAAAAGCATAAACGTTCCCGGCGTCGTCTTTCCTTTTCTTCTTCCGACAGTCTTGGCCTAGCTCCTCCCTGTCCCTCAGTTGCATTACCTGCCATCTTTGTAGTGGGAAGGGTCTTGTTGCGGGATGCCGAGGCTGAGTATCTCAGGACCTCCTGCTTCCTTTCCAGGCGCCTTCCTTCCATCCGGTGATCTATCTGTAGGCATAGCCGGATGAGCCCTGGTAGGTCAGCGGGGGGGGAGGTCCTGGCCAACTCATCCAGGATTTCAGCATTTAATCCACTCCGGTACATAAACATCAGGGTGGCGTCATTGTAACCAGTTTCCTGGGACAGAATTTTAAAAGCGTTAGTGTACTCGGAAACAGTCCCTTTAGCTTGCTTCAGAGCGCCTAGTTGCCGCGCTACTGTTTCAGCTCTTTGCGGGTCTTGGAACATCTCGGTCATCTCCTGTATAAATCCTCTGTACCTTCTTAAGACAGTATCTTTTCTCACGAGATACGGAGTCACCCATTTTGCAGCTTCTCCCTCCAGGAGGCTAATCACGAAGGCCACTTTAGCCCCATCGTCTGGAAACTCCATGTGCCTGACATCCAGATATAACTCACATTGAGCCACGAAAGTTGCCAACTGATCACTTTGTCCCGCGTATTTTGGGGGCAATCCAATGGGAACCTTTACTGCGGCAGCTGGAGGGGCTGTTTGCATCTGGTCTATCGTGGCCTTCAAGGTTTGATTATCCGTCTTCAGCGCCTTGACTGCTGCTAGCAGGGCTTGGACATCCGTCTGCAATTCAGCTACCTTAGTCCTCAAGAGTTTCACTTCTTCCATCTCAGAAGTGGGGTTCGTCCCCCCCGCTGCTCCCTTTGACATCTTGTCCCAGTCAAGTGAAGAGAGCGTTGAGGGTGATTTAGGTGGCTCTGTCAAGCTGTCAGGCCCAGGATGCGACTCAGGAACCAGACCAGAGGTTGTAGTTAATTCGTGTTTTATTAGAGTAATGTCCAACAAAGACTGCGCTTTCTCATGAAGCAATACAGGGATACAGGTCCTGCGACATTGGGAGAAAGTTGACAGAGCAAGGGGCTGCTTCCTGCCTGTTCTTTAAGAAGGGGCTAAACGGGCGCGCAACCTTTCGCTCCTCCTTAACTCCCCCTCAGGTACTGCCCGCCTTCCCCCCCTTCTCTCCTGTCTTTTCAACTGTCTGCGTGTGTGTGGTGAGGGGGGAGGCGTCACCTCCTCCTCTTCTGAAGTGTCCGATTCCCCTATGGGTGATAAAGGAGAGGCTGAAGGTAAACCATCTCTCCGCCTTTCTGCTGTGATCAGCCCTCCCTCTTGCTCTGAGCTGCGGAGAAGGGAGGGCCTGGGAATGTCTGGGGGGGATTCTAAAACTTCAAGGCTCTCAGGCTCCCCGTTGCTAGGCGACCCTATCTCTGGCATGTCCTCTGTTTCGGCTTTGCTCCACAGAGGGTAAGTTCCTCCCTCCTCCCTCTGCCAGCCATTTGAATGCTCTTCTGACAACCCCCCAGGAGCCCAGCTCATCCTCCCGACAGGAACGCACAATAATGACCAATTTCTAATGTACATGCAGTTTGCTCCCACAAATTGTGGTGTAAACTGCTTGCTGTGCTGACAAGATGTACATGCACTCCCAATGACAACACCGTAAGAAATTACAAAGGTATTCTAATACAGAAGGATCAAATGCAAAGATAAAATACACCACATATCTGAAATAATTTGCCAGACGTGTTTCGACTTGATACAAGGCCTCAGTGGCACCTATTCTGAAACCTTCTCTTTGAGCGTGGATTTAGATAAGGCAATACAAGTGAACTAAGTTGCTGCAGTAGATATCATCTATGAAAGATATTTTACAATCCTTCCATAATGCAGCAAGATACAAGCCCAAATGTTCTTCTTCTTTTTCTTGTTTTTGCTCCTATTCTGCATACATATGCTTCCTATTCCTATAGGAATAAATGTGTGGTGTATTTTATCTTTGCATTTAGTACTTCTGTATTAGAGTACCTTTGTAATTCCTTACTGTATTGTCATTGGGAGTGCACGTACATCTTGTCAGCACAGCAAGGAGTTTACATCACAATTTGTAGGAGCAAATTGCATGTACATTAGAAATTTATTTATTTTATTTATTTGTTAAATTTTTATACCACCCCACTAGCATAGCTCTCTGGGCGGTGTACAACAAAAAATACAGATATATACAATAAGATCCCATAATGTAATACAACAAGAACATATATAACAGAATGAAAAATCTAAAATCAGTTACAGCAAATTTTAAAACTAAATTAAAATTAGATTAAAATGCCTTAGAAAAGAGGAAGGTTTTAACTTGGCGCCGAAAAGATGACAATGTCGGCGCCAAGCGCACCTCATCGGGGAGACTATTCCACAGTTCGGGGGCCACCACTGAGAAGGCCCTAGTTCTTGTTACCGCCCTCCAAGCTTCTCTATAAGTCGGAACTCGGAGGAGGGCCTTCTATGTAGAACGTAGTGTACGGGCAGGTTCATATCGGGAGAGGCGTTCCAGCAGGTATTGTGGTCCCACACCGTATAAGGCTTTATAGGTTAAAACCAACACTTTGAATCTGGCCCGGAAGCGTATTGGTAGCCAGTGCAAGCGAGCCAGACCAGGTGTCATATGTTCAGACCGATTGGTCCTCGTTATCAGTCTGGCTGCCGCGTTTTGCACGAGTTGTAGCTTCCGAACTGTCTTCAAAGGCAGCCCTACGTAGAGCGCATTGCAGTAATCCAATCGTGAGGTTACCAGAGCATGTACAACTGATGTGAGGTCCTCCCTGCTCAGATAGGGACGTAGCTGGGCTACCAACCGAAGTTGGTAGAACACATTGCGTGCCACCGAGGCTACATGAGCCTCAAGTGACAGGGAAGGATCTAAAACAACTCCCAGACTATGAACCTGTTCCTTTAGGGGGAGTGTAACCCCGTCCAGGACAGGGTGTATATCCACCATCTGATCAGAGAAACCACCCACCAACAGCATCTCAGTCTTGTCTGGATTGAGCCTCAGTTTGTTAGCTCTCATCCAGTCCATTATCGCGGCCAGGCACCGGTTCAGCACATTGACAGCCTCACCTGAAGAAGATGAAAAGGAGAAGTAGAGCTGCGTGTCATCAGCGTACTCCAAATCTCCTGATGACCGCACCCAACGGCTTCATGTAGATGTTGAAAAGCATGGGAGACAGAACTGACCCCTGAGGGACTCCACATTGGAGAACCCACGGTGTCGAGCAATGTTCCCCAAGCACTACCTTCTGGAGACGACCCGCTAAGCAGGAGCGGAACCACTGCCAAGCAGTACCTCCAACTCCCAGCTCCGCGAGCCTCTCCAGAAGAATACCATGGTCGATGGTATCAAAAGCTGCTGAGAGATCAAGTAGAATCAACAGAGTTACACTCCCTCCATCCCTCTCCCAACATAGGTCATCATACAGGGCGACCAAGGCTGTCTCAGTGCCGAAACCAGGCCTAAAACCCAATTGAAATGGATCTAGGTAATCGGTTTCATCCAATAGCGCCTGGAGCTGGCCAGCAACCACTCGTTCCAAGATCTTGCCCAGGAATGGAACATTCGCTACCAGTCTGTAGCTGTTGAAATTTTCTGGGTCCAAGGAAGGTTTTTTCAGAAGTGGTCTCACTGCTGCCTCTTTCAGACAGCCAGGGACCACTCCCTCTCATAAAGAGGCGTTTATCACTTCCCTGGCCCAGCCAGCTGTTCCATCCCTGCTAGTTTTTATTAGCCAAGAGGGGCAAGGATCTAGTACTGAAGTGGTTGCACGTACCTGTCCAAGCACCTTGTCCACGTCCTCGAGCTGAACCAACTGAAGCTCATCCAATAAAACATGACAAGACACCTCATTAGGATCAACTGCTATAAACTGAGAGTCTAAGTCCCGGCGGATGCATAAGATCTTATTCTGGAAGTGTCCAGCAAACTCATTACAACGGGCCACCAATGACTCTACCATGTCCTGAGGGCCAGAGTGAAGTAACCCTCGGACAACTCTAAAAAGCTCCATTGGGCGGCAAAGAGATGACTTAATAGTGGCAGCAAAATGTTGTTTTTTTGCCGCCCTCACTGTCATTATTGTGCATTCCTTTGGCTATCAGCCATAGACAATATTTCCCACTATTTATTTCTGCATATTTTTCAGCATATATCATATTTTATTAGACCTTATAATAATAAATAATAAAATTTTATTTTTAGGCTTCCTATCTGGCTGAATAAACAGCCACTCTAGGCGGCGTACATAATTAAATTTAAAATACACATATAAATACAATCATAACATGTTCAATTTACCCACATCTATACACTGTAAAATTAAAATTAACTAGGGATTCTATATGCCCACTGAAACAGCCATGTTTTTTGTCCTTGGCGGAAACCTGCCAAGAAGGGGACATGGCGTAGGTCGTATGGCAGAGAGTTCCAGAGGGCGGGGGCCACAACCGAAAATGCCCTCTCTCTGGTCCGCACCAGTCTAGCTGTTCTAACTGGTGGGACCGAGAGAAGGTCTTGAGAGGCTGATCTCGTCAGGCGGCATACTTGGTGATGCTGGAGGCGCTCCTTCAGATACCCTGGACCGAAACCGTGTAGGGCTTTAAAGGTTAACACCAACACCTTGAATTGGGCTCAGTAAACAACTGGTAACCAATGCAGATCTTCAAGCACTGGGGTGATGTGATCCCGCCGGCGGCTATTCTTAATCAACCGTGCCACCGCATTCTGCACCAGCTGTAATTTCCGGACCGTCTTCAAGGGTAGTCCCACGTAGAGCGCATTACAGTAGTCTAGGCGAGAGGAGACCAGGGCATGCACTATCCGCGGGAGCAGATGAACTGGAAGATAGGGTCTCAGCCTCTGTATCAGATGTAATTGATACCAAGCTGCCCGGCTCACTGCTGATACCTGAGCCTCCATGGACAGCTGGGAGTCAAGAATGACCCTGAGGCTGCGAACCTGGTCCTTCAGGGGCAAACTAACCCCATTCAGCACCAGGTCAATATCTCCTAATCTTCTCTTGTCTCCCACCAGCAGTACCTCGGTCTTGTCAGGGTTCAGTTTCAGCTTGTTACCTTCCATCCATTCACTTACGGACTCCACAGCCAACTCCGGTGAGGACTTAAATCAGAGATAGAGCTGAGTGTCATCCGCATATTGGTGGCACTGCAGCCCAAATTTCCTGATGACGGCCCCCAGCGGCTTTACATAGATATTAAATAGTATGGGAGAGAGGATAGAACCCTGTGGCACACCACAATTAAGAGGCCAAGGGTCTGAAACCTTCTCCCCCAATGCCACTCGTTGGTGCCTGCCAGAGAGATAGGATCAGAACCACTTTAACACAGTGCCCCCAATTCCCATTCCCTCCAGGCGATCCAACAGGATACCGTGGTCAATGGTATCAAAAGCCGCTGAGAGATCCAGGAGGACGAGGAATGAGTATTCACCCCTATCCAACGCCCTCCTCAAATCATCCACTAGAGCGACCAAGGCTGTTTCAGTTCCATATCCAGTCCTGAAGCCCGATTGGAATGGATCTAAATAATCTGCTTCCTCCAAGTGTGTCTGTAACTGTTTGGCCACCACGCGTTCGATCACCTTGCCCAAAAATGGTAAATTGGAGACTGGGCGGAAGTTATTCAAATCTTGGGGATCCAAGGAGGGCTTTTTTAAGATGGGCTTTATTACCGCCTCCTTGAGGGCAGATGGTAGTGCCCCCTCTTCCAAGGAGGCATTTACCACCGCCTTGATCCCTTTGCTCAGTCTCTCTCTACAGCTCACGATGAGCCATGTGGGGCAAGGATCAAACAAACAGGTGGTCGGTCTCACAGTAGAGAGCACCTTGTCCACTTCCTCAGAGGGAAGAGGCTGAAACCGATCCCACCGGACCGGATCGCAACTGGCCGTCTCTGGCCCACTTCCTGTGTCCACGGCGTGCAGGATTGAACTCTTCAGGCGATCGATTTTATCAGCAAAATGTTTCGCAAATGCATCACAGGAGGCTTTAGAGTGCTCCAGGGGTCCCTGGGCAACTGGACCGACCAGGCTTCGGACCACCTGGAACAACCTCCTGGGACAACATTCTGCAGATGCAATAGAGGCAGCAAAGAAACCCCTCTTTGCTGCCTTTGTTGCCACTTGGTAGGCCGCTATTGCTGCTCTAACCCGTGTCCGATCGTCTTCTGAGTGAGATTTCCGCCACCGGCGCTCTAGCCGTCTCACCTCCTGTCTCAAACCCCGCAACCGTGGTGTATACCATGGCACGGTTTGAGCTCTATTCAGGAGGAGAGGACGTTTCGGGGCCACCCGGTCTATTGCCTTGACTTGACTGTATGTGCTCATTTATACTGAAAAAATGCACCCCTCCAAATGTCTGAACTCAATGAATTCTAGTTCTTGCAGGTCAAATAATGTTGTTGAATTCTGAGCTTTCATTGCAGTTGGTTTATTTAGCTCTTTGTATTTTGTAATCCACTCATGCACAGAAGAGGAAGCTGCCATCTCCAGCTGAACCTTGCGGAGCTCTTACAAAGTGAACACAGTGTTGTTCTTGTTAAATCAAAATCAAGAAAGGAGCATGCCAAAAGTAGCAGCTTTGTCATGAGAGTCAAATCAGAAGGCTTCCAGTTCCTGCAGGTAGTTTGTACAGTACTGGGAGACTTTAAGCTGTTACAAGAATATTGCTCTTAGGAAAATAGCTCAATGAAGTGTCAACTAGCCATCAGTGATTGACTTTTTCGATTAGGGACACATCTGTGCAAGAGAAGAGTGATGTTTTCCATTTCTTTAGAATTACTCCCCTCTTTCTTGCAGCAGAGGGTAGGAGCCGTAATATGAAACCAACAGTTGTTAATACACAGTTAGCATAATGTGAATCAGGCAATGGGAATGCCAGATAAAGCAGATCTTACTTTGACTGCATTCTCAGAATAGGTTTCACTTAATAATCCCACATGCAGAACCTGCTGAAATGTACACTTTGGAAACATTATAAATTTGCTGAGCCATCAAATTCATTGGCTTGCCTGTGCCATCTGACACATTTAAACGGATTCATTCCTTCTCCATTGTAACAAGAAATGCGCTCTCTCATCACTCAGGCACCCCAAATAAATATTTGCATAGGTAATATATCTTCCTGCAGAGCCATCACAACATTCCTGCAGTGATGCACTGCTATAGGAACCAGTGTGCCCCATGCAAATATTTGATTCACTGCACCAGCATGTCTTAGGTCTGCTTTGTGAAGCAGGTAGGCAGATACCTGAATCTTAATATGCATGTAAATGTTATGTAGAAAGGGTTATAACAGGATGGATCAAGGATCACAGCATCCCCTTATTGATTGAATTTTGCTCTTATGTGTTGTAAAACTGCCCTGGAAAGTCTTTTGAAGGGCAGGATATATTTGTAATAAATAATAGCATTTAAAAATCACATTAAAAGAGTCTTAGAAGTAGTACCACTGGGGATTCATTATTACTTATTATTATAATTAATCACCTTAAGATTTATTTAGGTATTTTTATACTGCCTTTCAAGGCCAAAGTCCCTCCAAAGACGATTAACAATTAACATCACAAAAACAATTTAAAACACAAGACATAAAACAATTAAACCATCCAACACAACATCATAAATAAAAACAGCAAAAGTTAAAATTACAGACCAACAACCATATTCAGTTAAAAGTAGCTTGGAATAGTCATATCTTTAAGATCAAAGAGGAAGCCAGACACACATCCAGCAGGAGAGAGTTCCACAGTGACAGCACACAACTGAAAAGGCCCTGTCTCTTGCAGCCACCAACCTGATGGATCTTAAAGACTGGTCTGTGAGCAAAACCTCTGTGGCCGATCTCAGGTCCTGGACCACTGGCAAATCAGTCAAAGATAATAATAGTAATGACAACAACCAAAGCTATAGTACAGAAACACAAAATTAAGCCCCTTCCAGACTGGTGTTTTATTGGGGGTTCATTCTGCAACATGTTCTTGACATGACAATAGTGAATTAATAGTGGATTTATTCTGCTTTATTAGTTATGCTGTGATGCTTCTCCAGTGCTACCATATTATTGTCGTCCAGAGGGCCTATAGCACAACAAAAGTGGGACAAAAATAAACCAGAACATTTGTCGTATAAAAAGTTATGGGATTTTAGCAGGAAGCTACAGAATGCACCGATTAGAAATGAAGCACTGTGACCACCCCAAAATTGTTGCAGGCACAAACAGTATTGAAAGTAGGATTGTGTATGACTACCCCAATACCGTAATGAGCACAAATCATTATGTATGCACAATAAAAAGAATGTCTGGAGGGGCCCTTATGAGAGAGAGAGAGAGAGAGAGAGAGAGAGATCCTATCAACCAATGCACCTGAACATCTGGTAGGCTGCTTGAAGCTGCAACCATCACATGCAGACAGCTCACCTCTGAACAAATACCATCTCAGTACATTTTTTCTACACAAAGAAACCTAGTTATTTTCATATTCAGTTTAGTATCAGCATATTCTGCATTATTTTAACCCACCTTGCTTTTCTTTTAAAATTACATTTTATATATTTAATCAATTCTAATTAGAACCAGTGGGTTGACCACATTTCTGTTTCTTTTCCTGTATCTGTGTAATAAGTGAACCGACCACTAACCTTCATGGTTTTTAATAAGGAATGAAGATGTTTACCTTAAGACAACTAACGGTAGATTGGTGTCAGGGGATGCAAGCTACTGTGCCTTTAGAGGTCACATGCATGGCAAATGAACAGATCTCTTTGCTGCATGTGAGTGTAAAGCAGAGGACTGATTAGCTCCATTCAGCTAGGACTCACTCACAGTATAAATATTAGAGGTGTGCATCAGCTCTGTGTGCAGTCTGAATTACAAGGCAAATAAGGGTGATTTGAGTGATTTTCAAATGAGTCAGATTGCACTGTTAACAAGCCTCTTGAATCAGATCAGGGACTGTCTAAGTCCCAAGTTGCTTTGTGCACCCGGGTTCCCCAAACTCTGTACTTTGCCATTTTACTGAGGACGTTCCTCACGTCTCCAATTTTACATCCAATTCTGGCAGGAAATAAAAATGTTAGACTTTGACTTTTTTATTTTTTAAAAAACTGTTGAGCCCCAGACCCCTCAGGTAGACCAGAGAGAGATGTCAGAGGAGGATGAGGTTTTCAAGGACACTGAGGAGGGGGAGATGCTGACAGCCCGCAAGTTCCCATGGTCAGCTCCAGGGCCGGCTCCAGGCATGCCAGGGCCCTTGGGCATCAGTTTGCCCTGGGCCCCGGCTTGTGTGTGCGTGTTCGTGTTTGCACGCACACGCCCCCCCACCTACCTGTCTCCTGTCTTTTACTATTGCCATTAACCAAGATGGCAGCCACGGTTTCTCTAAGGGGATGAAGTCTCCTCTGCCATCTTTGTTGATGGCACGCATGCGTGCTATGCATGCGCATCTCTGCCATCAACTAAGATGGCGGCAGGGGCTTCAGTACTTTAGGAAAACCGTGGCCGACATCTTCATTAAGGGCAATACTAAAAGGAAGGAGACAGATAAGTAGGGGGTGTGGGGGGGACATGGCTTGCCGCAGATTGCAGAAGGGGAGCAGAGGGGCTGCTGAGGGCCCCCCTGTTACCCTGTAGCTCCAGGGGCCCTCGGGCCAGTGCCCCACCTGGCCGCCCTTTAGAACTGGCCCTGATCAGCCCTCCCGTCAACTCAGTGCCCACTCTGACTGCAAGCACTCCAACAGAGCTGTTGGGAAGTGAACTTGAGTGCGCACCAACTCCACCCCCCCAGGGTTCCCCACCTGGCACTTCAAACTCTTCCCCGCCAACCTGCTCTTCGCCCCCTGAGGTTGAGCCGGCATCTAGCGAGCCTTTGGTGTCAGATGAGCAGCCAGAGGCTCTCCCCCTCTCGCCCCGTGCCAGACAACACAAGAAGCGGGATGGTCAGAAGGTGGTTCTTCGGAGGAGTCAGAGATTACGGGCAAAGACCTTCCCTATTTAAGGCAGCGCCCCCTGATTGGGTTGCTGAGTCAACTTACTCCACACTCTGCAGAGAATGCCTAAGGAGCTCAGCTAGGGCCAGTAGTGAGTTAACATAGTCAGGTCTATGAAGCGCACTGCTTTTGATGTAACCATTACTCTAATAAAACAAGAATTAATTCCAGTTTCGCCTCTGTCTCGTGTCTCGCACTCTGGGCAGGACAAAAACTTTGCCTGCATGAAAACTTCTGAATGGATTTGCTTGCATTTTGGCATAGTTAATCCGCTTTGGAAGGGTTCCATTGCCAAAACATCAGAGCATAGGAAGAGCCTGCTGGATAGGGTTGCCAGGTCAGAAGCATCCCAAACCCTGAGATTGCAGCACCAATTACAGTTGCTTGGAGCATACAATTCAAACAAAAATTTTCTCTTGTTGGAAATTAAGATAGAAATATTAGTTAAAAGATGGAGCCTGAGTAAAATGGGACTGCCTTCAAGTCAATTCCGACTTATGGTGACCCTATGAATAGGGTTTTCATGGTAAGTGGTATTCAGAGGTCGTTTACCATTGCCTTCCTCTGAGACTGAGGTAGTGACTGGCCCAGGGTCACCCAGTGAGCTTCATGGCTGTGTGGGTATTCAAACCCTGGTCTCTCAGGTCATAGTCCAACACTCTAACCACTACACCACACCTGCTCTCACTAGGAGCCTGAGTAGGGAACATTTAATCTAGCCTACTTGCTTCTGGCAAGAAGGGTTTAAGCGCCCTTGGGCCAGGACAGTCACTAGAAGGTCATTGTAGGAAGAAAGGAGCCTAGTGTTGTGGAGATATTAAATAGGAGCACTCAAGAGTAAAGCTGGATGCCCCTGAAGGCTGCAATTCTAAACACACTTACTAAGGGACTAAGCCCTATAGAACTCAATAGGATTTACTTCTGAGCAGATATGGTGTGGATTGTGCTATTGGTAAAGCCTGACTAGGGATCCTCTGCAAAGATACCCATCTCCAAGCAGGGTTGGCAACCACCTGCTTGGAATGCCCTGCCCCTACCTTTTAACGTGGCTGCTTCAAGCTTCTTTACAGATTTGACCCTTCACATCAGAAAAAGGTCTGAGAAATAAGTAAGAATAAGATGATTCTCTACCCTTTTCTATCTACCCTGTGGGCTGCTATAAACTCACTTTGACAGCCAACCCAGTTCCAGTGAGTAATAATTGACAGCGAGAAAACGCACATGGTTTGGTCTACCTTCACAGGCAGCAGCTTGGGAACAACAACAATTGCAGCCACACTTCCCAGTATACGAATTCTCTTTTATCACTATTGGGCAAGAAACAAACTGTTATGCAACCAACAAGGCACATCATCAGTGGGTTTAAGGGGGTTGAGCTGAGTGCATGGAACCACTGTTGTTGCTTCTATGGATGTAAGGCAGTGAGGTTAAAGGTAAATGAAATGCAAACAGAAAATGAAAAAAACAAAACAGTGATGATTTCCTAAATGCAATACCATACTGACCACAACATGATTCCTATGAGTAAGACAGAAAACTCAGAATCCCACAACCAGTTAGGGTTCCTACCCAAAAACCAAACCTACAAAATCCTGGCAGCCAGTCAGCCAAGGTCACAGAAATCCCCATGCAGCACAACCTGACTTGGGGACTGCAGTCAGTGCTGTGGTACAATTGCTGACATGAGTGAGACTCTATCAGCACATAATACCTCTGCTCTGAAATCTGCACTGGTTGCTGCTTTGCTACCAGACCAAGTTCAAGGTATGCTTCCCATGTTACAGGTGCCACATAGTACTTGTTCTGCTCTTGGAAGAAATCACTCCTTTAGTGTGGCAGCACCTATGCTTTGGAACTCCCTACCTATTGACATTAGGCAGATGCCTTCATTGTCCTCTTTTCGGCACTTGCTAAAAACATTTTTATTTAGGCTGGCCTACCCAGGCATGTAGAAGCTATTATGTTTTTTATCTGTTTTTAACTCATTGTTGGTTTTATTATTTTGAATGTTTTAAAATACCTGTCTTTAACTGTTTTCCCAATAATATTTTTGTTTAAATTCCTTCTGTAAACCGCTTTGAGGTTTTTTTTACAATAAAGCGGTATATAAATATTGTAAATAAAACATATAAATAAATTTTGGAGTCACTGTGGCCGTTGGGTCTCTTTCCATTTTTAGGAACAAAGAAATTTGCCTTATACCGACTCAGGCCATTTGGTACCATCTAGCTCAGTACTGATGACGTGGACTAGCATTGGCTGTCCAGGATTCCAGGCAATAATCTCTTCCAGAAATTGAATTTTGGACCTCTGTATGCAAAGCATATGCCCTACCACTGAGCTTCAACCCTTGCCCTGTTTTAAAAAAGTATCTTTTAAAATTGTTCTTTTCAATTCACTAATGAATGCACAGCATACCTAGGGCAGATCCACATCATGCATTTAAAGCACATTCAACACACAGTTGAAGCAGATGAATCCCACCACAGAATCACGGGAACTGTAGTTTGTTAAGGGTGGTGGGAGCAATAACTGTGAGGGAGAAACTACACTTTCCAGGATTCTTTAGGGGAAGGCATGCACTTTAAATGCGATTTGGATGTGCTTTAAATGTATTGTGTGGATCTACTTCATAAACTTTGCCTGCATAAATATCATTTTAATTAATTTTTAAAAATGGAAATAAGATATAAAGTTTCTGGGTGACCATGGGCTGCTCAGAATCTCTCAGCCTAATCTGCCCCTCAGGATGAAAACAACAGAAAGGAACCATGACCACTCCAAGGAAAAAGGCCACACTTAAAATGTAGAGGAAATAATATTGTACAACCATAGCGTTAAAAATCAAATACTTATCGGGACATAGTATGAACACATTTATATAAGTGTAACTGTCAAAGATGTTTATTATTTACACAACCTATAATGATATTGATAGTGCAATCTTATGCATGTTTACTCAGAAGCAAGTCCCAATGTATTCAATAGGGCTTACTCAAACAGGGAAGCGTACACTGAACTGCAACCTTAAGTGATAAGGAACTTCATTCCACAACCCAAAATTCAGAATCATGCCACTTTAAGCTGTTTTGCAACTGTTTATACTTGTTTTTATGGTTATTGGATTTTAAAGGGATTTATTTCTTATTGTGAACTGCTTTGGTTTTCAGTCAGCAACCCTGCTTCACAAGGTTGTTGGAAAGACTCCATATACACACAAACAATGGAGATGTAAAAATATATAGACCCCATATAATAGTTTACTGTCAAAACCAGTTGGTCATTGCAGAACATTTTTTAAAAAATAAAATCAGTATTAGTTTCCTACATAATAAAAGCAGTGATACCTAAGTAAGCCCTGCCTAATTGCTTTAAAAATAGGATTGGAGTGGGAGAGAAAGATTTACAACACAAACCCAATTCTTTGTTGTGTTCACTCAAAAGTCCCATTGATCTACAACACAATCCTAACCATGTCTACTTAAAGGTAAGTCCTATTTAATTCAATGAGGTTTGCTCCTGGTATGCGGGATTAGCATTGCAGCTTTACTCCCAGAAACACAAGTATTGAATTAAAGTTTCATATTGGGAAGGTTTTCAAAACACTGCCCTCTTGAACAACCCAGGAAAGTTGAAACTTGTTTGACTTCTGCATGCAAGAGAGAAAAAGACCGAAAGCTATAAACTTACTCAATTTATGAGATTTTCAGATAAGCAGGAAAAAACAACTATTTTCTGGCCTTGCAGTGGGGTCTAGCTAGTGCCTGGAGGTCAACAAATCACAACCCTGACTTCACTTATTGGCTACAAACCTGAAAGGGCGGGTTTAGAGCAGCCAACTATGAGCTCTTTTAACAGAAATTGCAGGGGGTGGCTGACATTTTGGTGTATATCTCGTGAACCAGATCACTGAGAAACTTAATTTTTTAAAAAATGAAAGCTGAGAGTCTGGGGATTAAGGTGACTCATGTGGAGACCCAAAGAGGACCCCAAAAATCCAGAGTCTCCAGGCAAAAACCTGAGACCCAGCAACCCTACTGCTGGACAGGCCAATGGCCATCTAGTCCAACATCTTGTTCTCACAATTGCCAACCAGATGTCTGTGGGAAGCCCACAAGCAGGATCTGAGTGCAACAACACTCTCCCCTCCTGCAGTTTCCAGCGACTGGTATTTAGAAGTATACTGGCTCCAACAGTGAAAATAGAGCATAGCCATCATGGTTAGTAGCCATTGATCAGGTTCATTGATCAAGATAGTTCAGGTTGCTTCCCAATTCTACAGATACAGTAATATGCAAATCTTTTGGTTCACACCTTACAAAGGGTGGGATATACATTTAATGAATGAATGAATGAATGAATGAATGAATAACTACAGGCTAATCAGTTGCAGGTTGCCCATTCACTGGAAGACTTCTCAGGCCTTTTGTCCCCGAGGGCTGTAATTTCCTCCTACTGAGGACCAGTCTACACATTCAGCAAACTGAGGTAGTCATGAGGAGGATGAGACAAGGGGTGGTAAAAACAGACTATACAATTTCAGATTGTGGATGGGGGATCACTTTTTGAATGCTCCACTTTGTTAAAAAATGTTATGTTAAAAAAATGCATTGAAAAGTAACACAACAGGGACTGGGCTGGGATAGTACCTCTATGATGCATTATAAATGGTGTGCAATTCCCCTCCTTGCAGTCTGAGGTGATACAGTCCAGTCTACCACCTCAAGCTTCTGCCACCTCATTCCTCTGCATATGTAAAACAGGCCTAAATGTCCTCATTTTCCCCAAGTCTGTGCTCCTTAGAATACACGGTGCTTGAATTCTAACCTCATCTGCTCATGCCTTCTAAGTGTCAGTTCTCCTGTATCTCTGTTGTTTCTTGCTATTGTTGAACTCACCAATTATATGGAAGTGAGTGGTACTTTCAGCATGTCACAGTCTGGCACAATTTTATAAATTATTTAATTACATTTTTAGTGCCTTTCCTCCAAGCAGTGCAGGGAGCAATAATGTAGTGGCAAATTCATGATAGTCACAGCCACACACCCTCCCCCTTTTTAACTTTTGCTGCTGGGTTGAGAATGAGATCCTTGTTAATGCCTTCCTCCACAAAAACAGATGTCTCTAGGAGCCAATCAGCATGAAAGGGGAGAGTGTTAGGTACTGAAAAGAGTCTTCTCAGTGACTGATTCACCTCCTTTCACTCTGATTGGCTCCAATTATCAGGAAAGGACAAGGAAGCAAGTTAGAAAACTCTTCTCAGTGGCTAACACACTCCCCTTTCAGGATGATTGCCTTGGAGGACACTGGACACACAGCGACTCTGCTGGACCCTGCTCCCCAAAAAGTAAAGGGTCTAAGACCCCCTGAGATCCTGGATGACGACACCCCTGGTAGGGAGGTGTGTATAGCTTACCATCATATATAGTGTATAGTTTATCATCATGAAAAACAAGGATGGGGGATTTGTAGCCCTCCAAACCTTGTTGGACCATAACTACCATCATCCCTGACCATTGGCCATGATTGCTGGGACTGATGGGAGCTGAAGTCCAATGACATGTGAGAGACAGAGGTTTTCCATCCTTGCTGTAAGGGACCCAGTGAACCTTTTGGCTGAACAGGGATTTGAGTGTGGGACTCTCCTGTCTAAGTACAATGCTCTATACATACAATACTACATACATCACATAGGCTCTCCAAAAATCTAATCCAGATGAGTTCAGCAAGTTATTACTATGTAAAAAAAAAGGTCCCTGTTTACTTCAGCCTGGGGAGTGAAAAGCTTTAGGTTCATTTATTTTTTAAAAAAATTAAGTGATAAGCAGGGCCAAATACTTATCTGGCCATACTGCACAGGAAGCAACCCATTTTCTTCTCCCTACAAAGCTCCTTTACAGACAAAGAAAAATCCAGTTCTTCTTGTGCACTCTCTCTCTCTCTGATTTATTCTTGCTGCTGATCTACTGTTTGGAGAAGCTGATGTTGTGGAATCCTTAAGTCATCTGTGACCTAGGTCACTAGAGACAGGAGCAATTCGGTAAAAATATTAATTGAAAATCTTCTGACAAGCCCTGTTCCTTCAGATGAAGTTACACATCAGATCAACTGAGCCTGCACACTGGTGCAGCCTAAGATTTTCAATATCTCATAAACAGGCTCCTCAATCACTAGAATCTAATAAGGCTATAATCATCATTGACACTATAATGATTAAAATGAATAAAACCCATTAAGTTAAGTCATGTTGAGTTATTAAAAGTTTCGCTCTGTGTGATATGTAATCTTTTATCCATTTTTATGATGAAATCTGTAACCATCTATCCACGAAAGACCATTAATTTACTGCTCTGTAGATGTTACCATGCTCTTTATTTTAGCAGCTTATCATTGATTTCTTGGGGGAGATATTATATTTGGAGAAATACACATGGAACAAAAGCCAGAATGTTGCTGTAAATTTGCCCACTGACAGGACGATCAAAGTCTTTTTTGCCTACTCACAAGCAAAGAGTTAGCATGCAAGTTCAGAGGAGTCAGTGGTCATATACTTGTTGGAAGAAGCACTGACGTAAAACAGCAGATACATGTTCTCAAGAATCACCAATGCTTGTATAAGGAAAGGTCATGTGCACTGCAGGGGGAAAAAACAATAAAATTTCCATTAACTGGAGCCTAGTTAACCGGCTTATTGGCATCTATTAGAAACAAATTGCAAACAGAACTGATCCTATTATAAACTTCTCCTTGTTCCCTCTGTGAAATAAAAGTCACTGGTCGACCCCACAAAAGCTGAGGAGAATACAATTTGTCAGACAACTTGCTTTATTTGTAAGGGAAGTATTGAGTTTCAGCTAGGAAAGAGCTTGAGAACATGAATGGCAGAAAACAGCAAGGTAATGGGCACTACCTGGACCCACACAGAGAGAATGCTTCGAAGCAGTCAGCATTCCCTTGCTTGCATTCTTGAATGCACTGCCTTTTTTCCCCCCTTCGGCAAACAGCAATAAAGATTCTGAATGGAAGGATGTGTACACAAAGAACTGAGCTAAGTGGTGGAAGACAGCTACTCCTAAAGTGGGCTTTTTCTCATCATAAAACTTGGCTCAATATCTTTATTGCTCATCTCCTCTTTAATGTTATTAACAGTACAGCCTATTTTTTTTAAAAAAAGAAATAAAATAAAGGGTGAGGTCTTTCATCACCCTACATTCTTAGCATTTACCTGAAATGACTGATGCAGTGTGTTTCCTGCTGTTTTTTCTTTCAGTCTCTAGAGCAGAGATGGGGAACCAATGGCCCTCCCAGGTTGTTCATAGATTCCAACTTCCATCATCTCCAGCCAGAATGGTTAGGGCTGATGAGAGTTGTAGTCCAGCAATGGCTGGAGGGCCTGACAGATCCCTCATCCCTGCTCTAGATAGTCAACTGATATAAAATGTGGAGTTGATGTCAGCTGAAGACAGAATCCCTAATACTTTGAGGTTATCTTTGTTTCTGTGGGGCTTTTATAAGAAACAGTGGGACACTCCGCTTCAGTTCTCCTGCCGAAGAAGACCACGCTCAACTTCCAGATGCCCCCACTGAACTGTTGGGGAATGTCTTGGCGCACGCGCCAACTCCACCCCCCCTGAGCCCCCCTCATGGCACATCACACGTTTCCCTGTTTCCTGAAGCCAAGCTTTACACTCCTCAGAGGATGCTTAAGTAGCTTAGTTAAGGATGGTAGTGAGTTAGCATAGCGTGCCTATGAAACGCATTGCCTTCGATGTTACTTTAATAAAACAGGAATTAATTCCAGTCTTGTCTCTGTCTCGTGAGTCTCACTCTGGGCAGGACACCTGCAGAGGCATCTGCGAGACAAGGTTCTCAGCAGTGGGGTAAAGGGAGACTAAATACAGATTTGTCCCCTTTGGTGGCAGTAAGATGAGGAAAGGGAAGTAGGTAAGGACAGCTAGGTGGCCCCCTTAAGCACCTTTGGAGGTGATTGGTGGCTCTGGAGACCTGTCTATCAGGGTTTTATGGCCCGAGGGCAGGATATGGGCTGCTTTTGGAGCCAATTTACCTCATCCGCCTGGAGTTGTAGGGCCCTGGGGTGGCAGCTGATTGAGAAGGCATCCCTGCTCACCTACAGGGTGTGGCAGGGGTAAGGGGTAAGCAGAATGGCTTGTCCTTGCCCCAGCAGGGGCTGGTTGCCCTATAGCTGTATTTCAGCCGCTTGCTTGCAGAGAGTTCCTGCACCTAGGTTTCCTCTCTGCAGGTTTAGTTTAAGGGTTTGTTTGACGTTTAATAAAGTGGCCCTTTGCTCAGCCCAGCTTGTTGTGTCTGTGTATTATCTCAACCCTCGGCTGCAATCCCTAATACTCTGAGGTTATCTTTGTTTCTGTGGGGCTTTTATAAGAAGCAGTGGGACACTCCACTTCCACTTTCTTCTTAGAAACCTGAGAAATCTGTTTTTTCAAGTAATATGGTGGGTACCCCCAGATTAGCATGATGGGATGCCAACCCACTCATCTGCATCTTACTTTTCCTCAGCTTGATTTCCCATGCATTTATGTCTTAGTCAGGTTCCAATGCCAGATGTGAGTCTGGCTGGGTGAAAAGGCTTTTGGCACAGTCCTTCATTAAAGACTCCTGAGTTATGGCATACATGGGTAGCCAATGTTATCCCCTCGATATGTTGTTGGACGGCAACTCCCATAAGTTTCATCCAGCATGTCCAATGGTCACGGATTACGGGAGTTGAAGTCTAGCAACATCTGGAGGGTATCACCCTGGCTACCCTGCCCTCTTATAGATCAATAAATTAACACTCCTAACTTCATTCTGGGACTGGCAGGACTGGACAGAGAAGTATATCCAACACTATATCCCAAGCCCTGCTGCTCACACCAATCATGACAAAAGGTGGCAGGTGGTTTTGTCCCCCCCCCATTTTTTTCTGTGCCATTTCCATGTTGGCACAGCAGAAAGGCCAAGAAAGGGCCCATTGTTAGTAGCTGGACTGGCTTAGCATCCAGAGGATCCTTGGTTGGCTCAACTCCATCCCTTCCCTACCTCCACCCTAGAAACACTCCATCTCAGGGGTCTCCGCTGGCTATTTTTGGTGGGCACAGCAAGGACTTCTGTGTCAGAAGAGGCCCCCACTAGAGGAGCCAAGCAGAGCCAGGCAGAGGAACACAGCTTAGATATTTTTGAAATATTAAATGGAGTGGTATATAAATGCTTTAAAACAAACAAAAATGAAACACCTCTGCCACATCCAAGCCCCCTCCAGTGCAGGAATGTGAGGCTTTGGGTTGTTCTGTAACTTGGTAAGCAGGAAGACAAGAGCATAAGAAGAGCCCTGTTGTATCAAACCAAGCACCTATCTAGTCCAGCATCCTGTTCTCACTGTGGCCAGTCAGATGCCTATGGGAAGCTGCAAGCAGGACCTGAGTGCAACAGTGCACTTCCCACTTGTGATTTCCAGCAACTGTTTTTCAAAGGCATATAGCCTCCAACACTGGAGGAAGAACATAGCTATCATGCCTATTAAGAACTGACAGCCATATTGTCCATGAATGTGTGTAAATTCTCATTTAAAGCCATCCAGAATAGAGTCCACTGCTACATCTTATGGAAGCAAATTCCATAGTTTAACAAAGTGCCTCCTTTTGTCTGCCCTGCATCTTCTAACATTAAGCTTCTTTGGATGGTCCCAGGCCCTAGTATTATGAGAGAAGAAACATCACTTTCTCCACACCCTGCATAAACTTCTATAGCTTTATTATGTCCCTCCCGCTGCTTTTTTCCTAAAATAAAAAGGAAGCAGGGAGAAAGAGTTAACTGGAAATTCTCATGACAGAGGGGTGTGTGTGTGTGTGTCCTGGTGCTACATAGCTTGTTCATAAATGATGTGGAGTCACAGGAGAACAATAATGTAGCCAAATGTATGGATGACACCAAAACAATTTAGGATAAGAAAACCTAAGTAAACCACAAAAAGTTCAAAAAGCCTCTATCTCATCTGGGTAAATGGGTAATAAAATGTTTAATGATATTCAGTGTACATGAACTGTAAAGTAGTCCAAAAGTAATGCAAAAATTGTAATTTCATGTGCCTGTTTATGGTGTCTGAAATGGCAATGACTGATCAGGAACCTGATCTTTGGGGTGTGGTAAATAGCTCAGTGAAAATGTCAACTCAGTTTGGTTGTGGTGATGAATTCATACTCCATGTTAGGGATTTTTGGAAAGGGGTTGAAAATAAGATGGCTGGTACTACATTTACTTTAACTCTGTGGCACAGCCACATTTGGAATGTGTTGTGCAGTTTTGTTACTCCATCTTTTTTTTAAAAAGGATATTATACAGCTGGAATAAGTAAACAAAGGGCAACCAAAATTACCAAGGGGGTACATCATCTTGCCTATAAAGCATGACTAGAAAGCATGGAGAGCACTTTCAGGTGGTCAGAAAAGTTTATCAATGATGAGGAAAGGTATTATTCATCTAGGAAAGCAACCAGCCTCATATTCCCCATCGTTTTATTGAATTTTGCATATTTAGGAGGTATGGGATTACAGCCTTAACTCACTTTCCCCCTACCTTCCCAGTCTTCTTTAGTTGCTTGCTGTGGGCTGTGTGTGTGTGTGTGTGTACCATTGTATATCTAGTTTGTGCCTTCTATCTGACTGCAGAATTCAGGTTTCTGTGGTACAGAGTTTGAGTTTTTTCTTCTTGTTGAGTTTGGATTTTTGGCACAGAGCACACATGGAACTGTCAATATATTCTGTTCTAATTATTGCTTTGCTGATGCAGCAACTTTTAGAACTGGGCCATCAGTACAGCATAAGTATGCGATAATGAAGTGCAAAGACAGAAAGGAAATCATTTCCTCTTATGAAGGGCTGGTTTAGATAGAAAGCAAACTGTCTTTCAAAATACCTGCCCATTTTAAACAAAACAACACAAAAATTTTCCTGAAAGCTAATTTATCATGAACATATTAAAATATAGATCTTTCTAATGAGCAAGGCAGTGAAGAGTTTGTCATTGGATTTTTTTCATTAATCTGATCTTTTAATTAACTATAACCCTCTGGAGAGGATTCCCTTCGAGAGAAATGAAAGATGGTGGGGTGCTTAGGCTGTGGTGATAGAATAGCTTGCCACTTTGCTAGTTTTAGTGAAGCAGAGCATTGGCAAGCTGCAATTATAGGCTGATGAGTCAGCAGGTCTAAATTACAGGTGGAGGGTGATAAATCTTGCTGAGTTTGGTTATTAAAATTATATGGGTTCATAAATAGTATAATCTTGGTCTCGGCAGGTACTTGTTAACATTTTAATGTCATCCACATTACAGTACACAGGGATTTGCAGTGGCTCCAGGTTGACAGAGGTCACCTGCAGAATGAGTGATGTAAATGTACACAGGTTGCTTAGTTGTTGTTGTTGTTTAATTATTATTATTATTATTATTATTATTAATAATAATAATAATATATTGCAGTGGCATTGTTGAAGTTATGATGAAAAGGAAACAGTGACTGCAAAGTTCAGGCAAACGAAGATGAGGCGATGTAATCAAGATAGCATCTGAGTTGCTCTGGGACTGCAAAAATGAGGAGAACACTTTGGCCTCTGCCACCAGCCAGAGGTGCTGGTGACAGGAGATCAGGTAAGCATTGGGAGGATGTAACTCTCCTGTTCAGGAAGAATATTAGGCAAGAGGATGGGGAAAGGAATTTCCTATTGTGGGAGCAGGGGGCTGCCTCAGACATATTATTTTTGGATTCACATTGAGCCTGCAAACATAGGATTGTATTCAACTAAGTCCTAGTCAGAGTAAGCCCATTGAAATTAATGAACCTAAGCTATTCATGTTTATTAACTTTAATGGATCTATGCTGAGTAGGACTAACATTGAAACCAATGGACATGAATTAGTAATGCCCATCGATTTCAGTGGGTCTTCTCTGACTATAACTTAGTTGGATACAACCCATCATTCCCAATCTAGCAATGGAATGTGTATATGGAAGTTGCTTCCACGTGTGGATTTCCATTGCTGGATCAGGACAAAATATGTTACATTACAACTATTGATATTATTTTTATGTTTATTGTTTTCATTTGTATACTGCTCTTCATAAAAATCTCAGAGCATTTTACATAAAAATACATTAAGCAAACAAGTTCACCAGTACAACAAATATAATCCACTTTTAAAATACATTTGCCAATAGAAACAAATCAGACCACAATCTATCAACAAAGAACAGTGCAACTTGGCCAATGGTATATTGAAGTGCCAAAGCCTCTTTGCAGATGCATTTTAAGCTGGTGTCAAAATTGAACCATGGTTAACACCAGGTACACTCCAAGGGCAGAAAGTTCTATAGATGGGGTGCCACAGCAGAGAAGGTCCTATCCTGGGTCACTGCTCCTCAGACACTGCCCATTGGCAGGACCACCGGAAGGGCTCCTCCACAGATCCCAGAGGCTAGGTTGTCACATATAGGGAGAGGCTTGATATGCCAATGTCAACACTTTAATATCATGCCACTCGGGGCTCATTCTAGGAGGAAGGGTGGGAAATAAATTTCATAACTAAATAAATGTGTTGCCTGGAAGTGCTGGTCACAATAACATCCTGTCATAGTGTGCTGCTCAGTAACTGAGCAGCAGCATTCTGCACTAGCTGTGACTTCTGAACTGTCTTCAAGGCAGCACAAAGGCAGCAAAACATGACATTACCAAAACATTAATCACTGTGGCAAAGCTGTCATGGTTCAGGAGGGGCTGTTACTATTGCTGGGAAACCCAACAGAGCTGGAAATCAGCACTCATTTCCACTAAGTCCACTTAGGCTTCTAGCAACAATGCTGGATCCAAGAGTACTCCCAAGCTAGGCACCTGCTTCTCTAAAAGGAATGCAGCCTCATCCGGAAGAGACTGCCTCCTTGCTTCCCAGATATGGGAACCTCCCACCAACCATGCCTCCATCTTTTCTGGACTTGGTTTGAGTTTATTGGCCATCCAATCCATTACTGCCTCCAGGCACTGGTCCAGTACCTGCATAGTCATACCTGGTTCAGATGGAATGGAAATGGAAATAAACTTCTCTTCTAGCACCTTCATATAAATTTTCTTTTCCACAGAGATGTGAAGAAGCACAGGGCATAGGATGGAACCTTATGGAACTCTGTAGCACAAATGTCATAGGGTTGAGCAAAAGTCCCCCAATGTCACTCTCTGGAATCAGTTCCACAGGTAGCAGAATCACCATATTATTGTACCTCCAACTCCCAGCTCAGGCCCTGGAAGGCTAGAGTTAAAGTGCATGGTATAAGTCTATGCTCTCAGTTCTTTTTTCCATCTAATAAAAACATCCTTTTGGTGCAATTTCTCGTATGGATTTGGGGTGCATTAACAGTTGAATCTGAAATTGCATTTTAATGTAAAATTAGACTGATTACAATATGTTGCTGCTTAAGTAATGAATCTAGCTGTTGGAAAAATCAAACTTGGCCTGCCCAAGATGCATGTTTTCAGCCTGCTATGCTTAAATTACTCCACTGAGAGTTGCTAGGAGACGCCCTGTTCCCCTCACAGAGTTTCACTCAGAGCGGCTGACTGTTAAACCACTCTGGCCACTGAAGCTCTGTCAAGAGAATAGGAGTCTCCTGTCAGCACCCTTAACAAACTACACTTCCTAGGATTCTTTGGGGGAAGCCAGGGCTGTCTAAAGTGAAACCAATGTCTGGTGTGGGTGTGGTCCCTTGATTAGTCAAGCCAAGCAGCTGTGAGTCTGTTTTTTAGAACACTGACAGTTAGTTCTTACTGAGCATGCCTAGGCTTATCATTGACTTTAATGTTAAATTTCTTAAATTAATTAAAAATCAGCCAGGCATTTTTTAAACTTTTAAATTGCAGAAGATGAAGGTCAAAGTATGGGGCAAGGTCAATAATAGGATTACAGGAACTCTGTGAACATGGCTGATTTTTAATGAATTTCAACACATTATGAGAACACTGACAGAAAAAAGTCCAACAGGGGTCTGTTCCCCCCCTTTTTACACTTTGAACTCTCGATTCTCTCTGACTGTTTTGTGTATTGTCATGAAAATTTAGAGAGTTGGTAAACAAGTGTTTCTGAGTTCATGGCTATAAGTTTTGTAAGATTTTGTTTTGAAATGAGCTTATGGGAAGCATCAGAATGGCATGGGGGTATTTTCAATTTAACATTGTAGAATGTGAAAAATCCATGCTGGGTGTAGTATTTAGCCACACTCGTGGCTGTATAGTAAATAGAGTAGCCATAAGGGCTAATTTAGAAGGCACCTATTATAAGATATGGAAGCAACAGTAATATAACTTTTGCTGAGACAATGTAGAATTATTCAACTTAATGGACCTCTAACTGGTTATGTGAAGTCAGGGCTAGAAAGCTCATTTGGGAGAATACTGATAGTTTTTGATGCTGATCCTGCTACTAGTGGTGGCCAAAGGATTTTGGTGCATAACTTGAAACTGCAGTGACCTCTAGGAAGTGTCAATGACCTCATATAATAAAAAGAAAGAAAATGCTATGTCATTCATGTGGTTCAAAAACCTACAGTTCAAAAATCTATTAAGGGGATGGGACATAGCTCAAAGATGATACATATACCATGTATACAAAGGAGTCCAGGTTCAATCCGCTCCTACTTGGTTCCGCTCCTACTTGGCGGATCGTCGCCAGAAGGTAGTACTTGGGGAACATTGCTCGACACCTTGGACTCTCCATTGTGGAGTCCCTCAGGGGTCGGTTTTGTCCCCCATGCTTTTTAACATCTACATGCAGCCTCTGGGTGCCGTCATCAGGAGTTTTGGAGTGCGTTGCCACCAGTACGCTGATGACACGCAGCTCTATTTCTCCTTTTCATCTTCTACAGGTGAGTCTGTGGGTGTGCTGAATCACTGCCTGACCGTGATAATGGACTGGATGAGAGCTAATAAACTGAGACTCAATCCAGACAAGACTGAGACACTGTTGGTGAATGCCTTCCCTGCCCAGATGGTGGATGTTTACCCTGTTCTATATGGGGTTACACTCCCCTTGAAGGAACAGGTTCGTAGTCTTGGGGTTCTTTTCGATCCTTCCTTGTCTCTTGAGGCGTAAGTGGCCTCGGTGGCAAGGAATGCGTTCTACCACCTTCGGTTGGTAGCCCAGCTACACCCCTATCTGGACAGGGATGACCTCGCCTCAGTTGTTCATGCTCTGGTAACTTCTAGGTTGGATTACTGTAATGCGCTCTACGTAGGGCTGCCCTTGAAGACAGTTCGGAAACTTCAGCTAGTGCAAAACGCAACAGCCAGACTGCTGACGAGGACCAGCCGGTCAGCGCATATAACACCTGTTCTGGCCCGTTTGCACTGGCTACCCATTTGTTTCCGAGCCAGATTCAAGGTGCTGGTTTTGACCTATAAAGCCTTACACGGCGTGGGACCGCAGTATCTTGTGGAATGCCTCTCCCGCTATGAACCGACCCGGTCACTTCGCTCAGCATCTAAGGCCCTCCTCCGGGTACCAACCCATCAGGAAGCCCGGAGGACAGTTACGCGATCTAGGGCCTTTTCTGTAGTGGCCCCCGAACTGTGGAACAGCCTCCCCGAAGAAGTACGCCTAGCGCCGACGCTTCTATCTTTTCGGCGCCAGGTTAAGACCTGGCTATGCTCCCAGGCATTTTAAATGTTTAATGTTATAATTTTAAATCTTTTTTTTTGTTTGCTGTTTATGTTTACTGTTGGTAGGTTGATTTTATTGTGATATTCTGTATTTTAATCTTTTTGTACACCGCCCAGAGAGCCACTCGCTATGGGCGGTTTAAAAATGAAACAAATAAATAAATAAATAAAATCCATGGCATCTCCAGTTTAAAATATCAGATAACAAGCGACGGGAAAGACCTCTGCCATCAGAGTAGCCAATACTTGGCTGGATGGACAAATGGTATAAGACGGCTTCCTAGTAGCCAGTTTGGCTAGTTGGAACCGAGTCTTCAAAAGTTCATGGAATGCCAGTGTCTGGAAACAGATCCAATAGCAAAACCTGTACCCATCTATTATCAGTCTCCTTGAGGCATGACTGTTCCTCCCCACCATCCCGCTGCCTCTTTCATCTGTCAGCACATTAGCTAGGTCCCAATGCTAAAAATAAATAAATAAATAAATAAGGTAGTGTTTGTAAGGAATATCAGATCAACTACCCACAAAATGAACCCATCTGATAGTGAGAGACCTGGAACAATAAAACTACACTGATGAAAATTTTTCCTATTGATTGCTATCATTGTTGGCTCAACTGTTCTAACGGAAAGTAAACACACATTAGGCCTCTTGAGAAAATACTTTCAGAATTATGTGGTTTTTATTAGGCAAACATGAAAAAAGCATTTATTGAAAGCATGGCTGTGATCTCCTTCAAGAGACCTGTCTGAACTGGCAAAAGACTGCTCAAAGGAGCAGCAGCAGCCCTATGATTCACCTGCCACCCACACTCCCCACCCCTGATACACAGTTCCTGTTTATAGGCAAGGCATATACTTAGCAGGAAGTTCACTAGCACAAAGAGCCCTAAATTGCTATTTGATATGACATGGACATTTCCCATTTATTAAGGCAAAATGCAAATAATTGATCTGAAACTAAAATTGTGGTTACACTGGCATAACAATGAAGAACTGCAATGGGAGGGGGAATGAAAAACATCTCGCACTCAGTTGCATAATACAAATCATTAAATTCCCTTATTATAGGAGTACTTAATTAGCTACAATTTCCATTTCTCCCCCTATGCCACAGGGAGCCCATCACTATTCTGAGCACATATCACTTAGGTGCACAAAAATTTGCATCGCACAGATGGATTTTCTTTTGAGACAATGGCTGAGATATTTCAAAAATGTATATATATGCTTGAAATGAAGATCTGTCAACAATTCATGGAGGATAAGGCCATCAATGCCTACTGGCCATGATGCTGATTTTACCTCCAGTACTGAGGTAGTATGCTTCTGAATACCAGTTGCTGGGGATCATGAGTGTTCTTGCCCTCATGTCCTGATTGTGGGCTTCCCATGGGCATCTGGTTGGCCACTGTGAGAACAGAATATTGGACTAGATAGGTCTTTGGTTTGATCCGGCAGAGCTCTTCTTATGCTCTTTTTGCGGCCTTTTCTTTGGCACAGGTTTCCCTTTATTTGCTCCGAGTTTCATTAGAAAGCCTGTAAAAACAAATGCTGTTGTTATTAAAACTACTTTTTGTCTTCTTGATTTAACCTATAGTGAAAATGGCAGAAGATTTATAAGCCATTCACTTTCTTTATTCGTATGAACCCTCTGTGTGCACTTTGGCCTATGACCAAAATGTGCTATATCACTCTGATGTCTTTCTTATGAATGCTGAACTCCATTACCACCGGTGCCTACGGATATGCACTGTGGCAAAAAGGGCACTGAAAGGAGTATGCTACTCTTACTGCTCCTGTGCTACGCAAATGATCCAAGTGGAAATTTTGTGTCCCGTGTAACTTGCAGTATTGTATGTATGTATGTATGTATGTATGATGGGTTGTCTTCAACTAAATTATACACAAGGGGTGTTCATACATTATATTCAACAAGTGGACAATCTGTGTACCTGTCTACACAATAGTTGAGCCATACAAATCAACAAGCATACACTTCCACTCAAATACTTGTACATGTGTAGAGACAGTTAGTACCTATGTACTGCGTAATGTGTGAACAAGCATTCCAAGGAGCCCCACTGAAATGAATGGGCCTAAGTTAGTTGTGGCCATTAATTTCAATAGGTCTGCTCTGAGCAGAACTAACATTATACAACCACAAGACTGGCTGCATACTATAACCAGCTTGGATTTTTCACATTTCGCCATGTTAAATTGAAAATACCCCTAAGTGGGGTTGCCAGGTCAGAAGCATCCCAAACCCTAGTGATGTCATGGGGGCAGGTCCTACATTAAGCATCAACCACAGTTGCTTGCAGCATACCACTCAAACAAACAAACAAAAATCTCTGATTAGAAATTAAAATAGAAATCTTAGCTAAATGAGGGTGTACCTAGGCCAGCTGAAGTGACAGGATCATTCCTTCTCACCTGCTTAGGGAGCCTGGGGTAGGGAACATTTAATCTAGCCTACTTGCATCTGACAAGACGGATTTAAGTGTCCTCAGGCCAGGCCAGTCACCAGTCGTCCATTGTAGGAAGAAAGAAGCCAAGTGTTGTGGAGATGTTAGATGGAAGCATCCAAGATTCTTTGGGAGAAGTCATGCACTTTAAATGTGAGTTGGATGTGCTTTAAACATATTGTGTGGATCTTCTTTATAAACTTTGTCCACATATAAATCATTTTAATTATTTTTTAAAGATGGAAATAGTTACAAAGTTTACTGGGTAACCATGGGCTACTCACCATCTCTCAGCCTAATCTGCTCCTCAGAATGAAGACAACAGAGGGGAACCATGACCACCCCAAGGAAGAAGGGCACACTTAAAATATAGAGGAAATAATAATGTAGAACCATAATGTGAAATCAGATACTTATCAGGGCATATGAAGAAATATTTATATAAGCATGAATGTCAAAGATGTTTATTATTTACACAACCTGTAAAGATATTTATAGTGCTATCCTATGCATGTTTACTCAGAAGCAAGTCCCAATGTATTCAATAGGGCTTACTCAAACAGGGAAGCATGCACAGAACTGCAAGTGATAAGCAACTTCACTCATCCAATCCAAAATTCAGAACCATGCCACTTTAAGCTGTATTGCAACTGTTTTATACTTGTTTTATGGTTATTGGGTTTAAAGAGATGTATTTCTTGTTGTGAGCTGCCTTGGCAAACCTGCCTCACAGAGATGTTGGGAAGACTCCATACACACACACTGGTGATGAAAAATACATATACCCCATATGATAGTTTATTGTCAAAAATCTGGAGTCTCTGGGCAAAAACCATAGACCCTACCTCAATGCCATTCTGCTGCTTCCCAAAAGCTCATTTTGAAACAAAACCTTAGAAAACATGCAGTCCTGAACTCAGAAACTCTTGCTTAACAATCCTCTAAGTTTTCATGGCGATACACGAAACAGTCAGAGAGAATCTAGAGTTTAAAGTGTAAAACAAAAGGGGAAAAATCCAGACCCCTGTTGGATTTTTGACTGTCAGTGGTCTCATAATTTGTGGAAATTAATTAAAAATCAGCCATGTCCACAGAGTACCTGTAACCCTATTACTGACCTTACCTCATACTCTGACCTTCATGTTCTGCAGTCACAAAATGCATGGCTGATTTTTAATTAATTTAAGAAATTTAACATTGGAGTCTATGATAGCACAGGCATACTCAGTAAGAACCGTCAGTGTTCTAAAAGCCAGGCTAACTGCTGTTTGGCTTGGCTAATCAGAGGGCCATACCCAAACCAGATATTTTTCCACTTTAAACAGTCATGGCTTCCCCCAAAGAATCCTGGGAAGTGTAGTCTGTCAAGGGTGCTGAGAGTTGTTAGGAGACTCCTAGTCCCTTGACAGAGCTCCAGTGGCCAGAGTGGTTTAACAGCCAGCTCCTCTTCTCTGATTGTAGCTCTGTGAGGGGAATAGGGCATCTCTCAGCACCCTTCACAAACTCCACTTCCCAGGATTTTTGGGGAGAAGCAATGACTGTCTAAAGTGAAATAAAGGTCTGGTGTGGATGTGGCCAAGGACAGCTTTGGTTTAAATTTGGGTGGGAGACTACATGTGTTTGCCATAGAAGAAAAAGGTGGGGGAAACCCTGAAAAATAATTATACTGTTAACAATATTTTCCTTTTGGAAAGGAAAAGAGTTTTCCCTCTGCCTAGTGCCAACCCATCCAATCCTTGTAATGTTCATTTTTAATGCTTGCTACTTTGGTAAGTGCTAATAAACAAACAAATTTAAAAAGAGAGACCCAATGTGGTGCAGTGGTTGGAATTTTGGTGTAGGACAGGAGTGTGGGAATTCTGGCCCCCTAGATGTTGTTGAACTACAACTCCCATGAGCCCCAGCCAGCTAACCAATAACCAAGGATTATGTTGTTGCCCAGCAACATCAGAAGGACTACATGCTTGCTACCCCTGGAGTAGAGACATAAGAACATGCTTCCACAACTGCACCTGTAAATTTGCCACTGGTTAGTGCAACTTTTATTCTGTGGGACCGTTGCTGTTCTGTGGGGCCTGGAGAAGAGTGGGGGTTCACCCTGGTTCTCAGGGCACTGTAAGGAGGTATGCATAAAATGAGGTTTTTATTCTCAGATTCATTGATATTCATTAAGACTATAATATGGGTGATCTCTATAACACAAGCCCCCTGTTTGACCCCAAAGTCACAAGATGGTCAGAACTAGTTTACTAATCCCAGGAAGACATGTACCAACAGGAATATTTAGTTATACAGAAAGGTCTAAACTCTAAATATGCTCATGAGTAATCTCTTTAACCAGATAATGGTCAGTGCCCAAATTGAAGGTTGAGTCAGCAGAACTCACCTCAGATAAGGGTTAGAATTAATTAACACATATTCAATTCCTCTGGGGACTGCAAGTAAAGGTTTCACTCTGGAAGGTAGAACAATCATATCACAGGAAATTCTGTCACGTCCCAAATTACTCACTTAGTATCCCCCCCTCCCAATTTACATTCAGTCCAATGAAGGTTCAAAACATATTTAAAACATAATAATTACTGGAAGCACTCTGTCTTGGGGGCTCAGCTGTTACCTTACTCTACACAATGCACCCTAGGAAACAACATTGGGACTACATAGAACCATGAGCACTTTCAAGTCTAGTGAAGGTTATAGTAAGGGCAGAGCTTGGCTCACAGCTAGATGCAAAAGTTGCCTTCTGGCCTTAGACTCTCATGACAATCTTTAGTAAAGGTATATTCACCCTCAACTCTTGAGCTCCTTTTATTTTTCTCACTGTATGACTCGGTGCAACTCTGAACTTACTCAGGTTTAGGGTTTCTGTCTTGTTCTTTCTATAATATCAGGGTACGAATGACTGGGTAAAGGTTAGACACTGGTCACATTAATTGTAATTGTAAAATGCAATATTTTTCCTGTTTCCTCTTCTAATAAACCAATCTTTATTCTTTGTGTGCTTTATTGGGGCTAAGGGTGGAATTGCATATACATGAGAGTGATGTGTGGGTTTAATTCCAGCAAAAGGTTCCACTACACTCGCAGAAGTGGTGCTTGAGTTTCCAATGAGTATAAATGCATGTGGGGATTCTAGCATACACGTGTAATAGCACTCTAAACCTTACAGTCTAAGGCTCTAAACAGGGCATAAATAGGATTTAGCCCTATCATGTTAGCTTCAGAGTGCTCCAACACTAGTGCAATTGGAAAAAGACCCTACTCAGATTGAGGCTAAGGAGAAACAGCCTTCAGTCCCAGTCACACTGGCACCAGAGATGCTCCAAGCACTTCCAAAGCTAGTGTGATAGGGTAAAACCTGTCCCATCTCTGGTTTGCCATTAAGAATGAGGAGGCTCATCCAAGCAGTTCTGCTGGGCTTTGTAAGCACTCTAAGCACCTCCGTCATGACATCAGAAACAAGAACATCCCATTCTCTTTGGTGAGTACAAATTTTGGGTTGCTATCAAGGGCAGCCAAGATTTATGAGACTCCACCAAGATATAAGAGGCAGGGAATATCCACTAACCACTTTTGCATTGAGTTTGATATTGACAAAGCAGAGACAACGGTCAATATTAAAAACTCATAATTTGCATTTAGCACTTAGGTTTTTAGGGAAGTAAAAATTTAGATGGAAAATAATCAGTATGCAGCATTGAGGGGCAAAATCTAAGTGATGCCTATTTTCAGGGCTTTAGCAAATATAGGCATTTGCAATGCCAGAAGGACAAGACTTCTGGCTCCCTTTTCTTCCTGCTGCATTTTGACCTAGCTGTCTATCTGCCTTTCTCTTTACAGGACCCCATGTCCTCCAGCCCTATTGCATAAACACCACCACTTTGACCCTGGCTCATATGCATTCCAAGGCAATTTTTATGTGATGTAATAAAGACATTGATTGATTGACCTGACCCTTCCTTTTGAACAACTTTGCTCTGAAATATTGTGTGGATCTGCTGTACAACCTCACATTTGCCTGTCCCGGCAAATTATATTTGGAGCACTCTACTAATTCCTATCTATGATCATATCAAGAAATTGGCCACACAGGAATCCGAATCAGATTAGTCTACCTGCATCTCACCGCTGACAAATAAGAACATAAGAAGAGCCTGCTGGATCAGACCAGTGGCCCATCTAGTCTAGCATCCTGTTCTCACAGTGGCCAACCAGATGCACAAAGAAAGCTCGCAAGCAGCACCTGAGTACAACAGCCCTCTCCCTTCCTGCAGCTTCCAGCAGCTAGCATTCAGAAGCATAATGCCTCCAACAGTGTAGACAGAATATAGCCATCAGGATTAATAGCCACTTGTGTTGTGTTGGAGATTCATTTGGTCAAGGTATCAAAGAACTCAAGAACCCAATGTTGTCTTGCAGGATGTTGGCATAAAATATGACTTTGAAAACTTGCCATTCTCCATTAGGGTTCATTTCCTAGTTCCGATCCACTTGTATTCTTGTATTCTTGCTGATTCAATCCACTGTTTTGTTTTGTTTTTTGGTTGACAAAAAAAATTGTGTAATTCTTAACATAAATACCTATGTAAATGATCACAGTGTTCCACATGGTTATTTTTTCCTATTTATCACACCTACACACTGTTACGAATACATCAACTTAGAGGAAATTTTGAAGATAATTACGTTAAATTGGGAAAGAAAATTGGGTGGGAAATCCATGCTGATTACAGGTGCAGCCTGCTACAAAAAATCAGCACCGGTCCAAAAAGAAAGCGGACTGTTGAATTCAGTCAGAATCCGGTACTAAGTCCAATTTAGAGGATATTCTCCGCCATCCCTATTCTCCATGCATAAAAATCCAGCTATAGAAAATTATGCCCTTTGATTTGCTTTGGCCAGTACCCACTCTAGCTGCAGGCAATACTGGGAAGCTACATAGAATATTTATCACTGCAAATTCCCAAATAAAGCTATAAAAGTACATTTCCATAGTTCCCAGACAAAAATAAACATACTGAATTCCTTTGCCCGGATACTGATTAGATTTCATGTTCTGCAAAAGGATAGTATGAATTTAGCCTTTTAAAAATTTTATTTCCTAAGAAGCTCACTTGCAATTTAGGGAAAAAACTGTTACAGACTGGAAAGATGTATGACACAGCTGTTTCATGTGCATGGTACAACTTCTAGCTAATCTATTGGAAAGGAAGAAATGTTCATGGCTGGAACAGTTTTCTTTCTGCAGAGGATCCTCTTCAGTTGACTAGTAGTTATCAGCTACATTAATTCCTTGTTTAGATTTCTAAGGCTGGTATGTATTTTATCCCATATGCCATTTTAAAAAATAATTGCATTCTTAGCCAGAGTGAAAGATCTAATGATGCCTGATAAGCTTGGAATAACTAAATATGTGACTTTTACAAGTCATTGAAATACAAGTGTTTAATTTTAAAGGGATTTGTATCCAGAGAAATAAACTCACCACATGGCTAAGCTGAACTCAAACCGTTGGCTGCTATCCAGACTTTCCTCCTTTACATTTTAACATCTACAGCTCGCCTCTCCTTACTTTCTACCCTGCTGTTTGCCCATTCACATTCAAAATAAGACCCCATAACCTCTAGTTTGCTTTTGAAATCAAGAGAACCCATTTCAAAACTAATGTTTGTGGGTCATCTTTAGCCTGGTAAGGTGGGTAGCACCTCAACAGAATCCTTCCTCACAGTAGGCGGCTGCTTTTAGACCTGCATGTTAATTGCTTAGGGATCATTGAATAAGTTTCACAACAATTGCTTAACCCTGAAGATCACTAGATGACTTCTGGCTATTGGTGATCTATTCACCTGCCTTCATAGAAAACATGAACATTTTTTTATTTTGCCTTTTGGAAATCTGCTTAATTTACATACAAGGTCAAAAGCTCATAACATCATTCAATGTCATTAAATTCAAATCAGTGAATGTCACAGGAAAAAGAAAAGATGAAAAAAATCTGATGAACTAGATATCTATGCAGATGAGCTCTACTCCCTCCTAGTAAATCTCGTCAATCAAATCTGCACATACCTTAAAACCTACATTTTGTCATGTCATAAAATATTGTCATGTCTGAAATCATCATTAGCATCCCAGTGCAGAAATCATGTGAGATGAGAGTAAAGGTTTACCATGTATACTTTCATTCTGAAAGCAAGTCTTGGTAAACTTTTGTTTAAGTGCAACCCAAGGAAGCCTAACACTCAGCCCAGCCCCAAACAATTATCATCTGAACCCTACCATTTATTCTGCCATGTATAGACTTAGCAGTAATATCTATATGTTCCTTTATAACGGGGATGGGGAACCTGTGGTTTTCCAGACGTTGGACTCCAACTCCCATCAGTCCCAGCCAGCATGATCAATGATCAGGGACAATAGGAGTTGGAGTGCATCTGAATGATCATAGATTCCCAATCCCTGGTTTATAAAGAGAAGTTAGAGAGATCCCTTACAGAGAGAACCAAATCAGTTGCCACAAAATAATATGCTTTCTGAGAATACATTATTTCCCTGTGTTTTGATGTAATTATCCATCTTCCTGCATAGATATGGTTCAAAATCCATATGGTCACTGTTTCTGCTTTTATGGCAAGTTTCAGAATTCTAGGCATTGTTTAAAAGTGAGGATCCCAATTTGCTCCATACAATTTTAAAGTCATTTCAAAACGATTAATATTTGTAAGAACAAGGGTGCAAATATACAACCACAATAAGATGTGTTATTCATTGGTGGGTTTGCATACACCATATATTTAAAGCACATTAAAGCACATGGTCTCCCCCAAATAATCCTGGGAATTGTGGTTTATCCCCTGCAGAGCTGTAGTTCCCACTATCCTTAACAAGCTACAGTACCCAGGGTTCTTTGCAGGAAGCCAGGACTATTAAAAAGGTATGAGTGCTTTAAATGTATAAATAATGTGTATGAGGTGGCAAGCTCAGTGTGTGTAGAAACCAATAGAAGTATTTGGAGGAGATAGACTGAGAGAGGCAGAAAGAGGCAGAGAGATTGCAAGTGCCATTGTGGGGGGTGCTTCTTTCTGGAGATCAGATATGGGGCATTGAATTTGGGTCTCTGCTGGACAGTTTAAATTTATTTAATTTGTTAACTGTCAAGGGATGCTAACTTGTGGGCCCTCCAATTGTTGTTGGGCTACAACTCTCATTGGAACTTTGGCCATGCTGGCTGAGGCTGATGGCAGCTGGAGGCCAACAATATCTGGATGGCTACACATTCTCCATCTCTGTTCTTAGTCCCCTCTTACATCAGAGAACAGGGCTCAGAGCCACTCTTATTTATTTATTTATTTATTTATTTATTTATGTACATTAAATGTATGGTGCGTACTCAGATGTAGTTGCTAGGGCTTTGGGTGGTCATGTAATCACTTTGACATATTTGGAACTTTTAGATGTGCACATCATATTGATTAGACAGATAGATCAGGGTCATAACAATCCTGTAATGCATGTTGTTCAGTCATATAAGTGGATGGGGCATTGTGCAAATGAGATGAGCACAACTGCATTTTCTGAAAATCATGGAGATTGTAGTGCAGATACTCCCACTTCAATTGATGCACCTTCACATTACTGTCTACTGTAGATGGAAGAATTGAATGACAGGGTACTTTAGGAGAAAGAGAACCTGTCCTGCCCCTGATGAGAAGGTGTGGCATTACAATCAATGACCATAAGAATGGCTGTATAACTGTTCTGATATGCCAAACAATGTTTAAAATATGTCATAACTATTTTCTCTAGGCTTTGATATATAATGTGTTTTTAAAAGAACATGGTCTTAAACCCTTCACCCTTGAGTTCTGAAGCCTATACGTTACTGTAAAGGTCTGGATAGGCTTTCAGAATCGCTTCAGAAGTCCGGATGACCACAAACGAATGTTGGCTTTACAGAGATATTGACAAATGGAGAACTGCTTCCATGTTTGATTTTTCAAACATGGCGTCATTTGTAGAGCATTTTTGGCTTCTTTCCAAGATATATTCCTCTTCTTTAGCTCCTAAGGATGCTTGCAATTCCACTGTGTCAAACTCTTCCTGAAATATTTCTGAGGAACTGTTGGATCTTATCTCTGGGATGTACAAGATTAATAACTTAATATATTATTAAAATAAGGGGAAATTATGAAGTCTCTTACAGTGCATTCCTATACATGTTTACTTAGTGGGAGGAAGCCCCATAGATATCAAATGACTGGTTTTTAAGGCTCAGGAGTGGTGAAGTTCCTGTGCTAGTCCAAAAGGACCAAGCTCGGGGAAGTTCCTTGACCCAGTACATAGAAAACTCAGCCAGTCAGTCTGCCCTTACATCCATTGTGTAAACCCTTCCCTTATTCAAGTGACTGGTAATTGACTCTGCTTCCATTTTCCAAGATGCTTCTATTTCCTCACTTACTTCTAACCATGATCAGCAGGACATGTGTCCCTAGAATCCAGGCAAGGCCCAGCATCAGGGGTTAGTACTATCAGGCTGTTGCAGATGGTGCAAACTTTTAGGAGAGTCCACCTGTACCCTGCTAACTTCCCAAAATGACAGCTACTCAGACCCAGTACTCAGCAAGTTGGACCTGCAACAAATTGTTACAGCATGGAGTGTTCCTTTATTTCGGCCAGCCATAGATACTCCATTCCATTCCCCATTGTTTCCCTATTAACAGGATTCCATGGCCATTGAGCATGCTCAGTCCCACTGGGCTGTTTTTAGGTGTCATCACCCCCCCTTAATTTTTTGAAACACTTTAAAATTATTGTTCAAACCTAGGAGTTCCTAGGGGTTCCTCTGAGCCTACTGATACCTTCCTCTTGCTTGTGATGACATTTTTGGGTACCTAAGGACAGGGGGAGTGTGACTCTGTTGATTCTCCTTGATCTCTCAGCGGCTTTCGATACCATCAACCATGGTACCCTTCTGGAATGACTGGCTGAGTTGGGAGTGAGAGGTACTGCATGGCAATGTTTCCTCCGAATTGGCAGGTCAATTCCAGAAGGTGGTGCTTGGGGAACACTGCTCAGCCCTGTGGATACTCCAGTATGGGGCTCCACAAGGGTCAGTTCTGTCCCCCATGCTGTTCAACATCTACATGAAACTGTTGGGTGAGGTCATCCGGAGATTTGGAGTGTGTTGCCATCAGTATGCTGATGACACACAGCTCTATTTCTCCTTTTCATCTTCTTCAGGTGAGGCTGTCAATGTGCCTGGCTGCGACAATGGACTGGATGAGGGCTAATAAACTGAGACTCAATCCAGACAAGACTGAGATGCTGTTAGTGCGTGGTTCTTCTGACTGGATGGTGGATGTCCAACCTGTCCTGGATGGGGTTGCACTCCTCCTGAAGGAGCAGGTTCGTAGTTTGGGGGTTCTCCTAGAACCATCTCTGTCACTTGAGGCTCAGGTAGGCTCTGTGGCACGGAATGCCTTCTATCAACTTCGGTTGGTGGCCCAGCTATGCCCCTATCTGGACAGGGATAGCCTGGCTTCAGTTGTCCACACTCTGGTAACCTCCAAGTTAGATTACTGCAGTGCTCTCTACGTGGGGCTGCTTTGAAGACAGTTCAGAAACTGCAGCTTGTACAAAATGCAGTGGCCAGATTGGTAACAGGGACCAGATGGCTCGAACATACAAAACCGATTCTGGTCCATTTGCATTGGCTACCTATATGTTTCCGAGCCTGATTCAAGGTGCTGGTTTTAACCTATAAAACCTTGCATGGCTTGAGACCACAATACCTGATGAAACACCTCTCCTGACACAAACCCACCCATTCACTATGCTCAACATCAAAGGTCCTCCTCTGGGTGCCTACTCTAAGGGAAGCTGGGAGTCTGGCAACAAGGGAGAGGGCCTTTTCAGTGGTGGCCCCCAAATTATGGAATGATCTCTCTGATATAGTTCACCTGGCACCAACATTGTTATCTTTTCGGCGCCCGATCAAGACTTTTTCTCCCCAGCATTCTAACAACATGTGCTGAGCTATGATGTCGGTATAAGGCAAATTCCTTTGTTCCTAAAAGAGAAAGAGATTGAAGGGACAGTGACTCCAAAATTTATTTATGTATTTTAGTTACACCATTTATATACTGCTTTATTGTAAAAAAACCTCAAAGCAGTTTACAGAAGGAATTAAAACAATAAAATTATTGGCAAAAACAGTCAAAGACAGGTATTTAAAGTATTCAAAATAATAAAACCAATGAGGTAAAAACAGAAAAAATATAATAACTTTTGTATGCCTGGATAGGCTAAACATGTTTTTAGCATGTGCTGAAAAGAGTACAATAGGCAGGGAGTTCCAAAGAGTAGGTGCTGCCATGCTAAAGGATCAATTTCTTACAAGAGTAGAACAAGTATTATGCGGCACCCATAACATGGAAAGCACACCTTGAACTTGGCCTGGTATAAATCAGCAACCAGTGCAGATTTGAGAGCAGAGGTATTATGTGCTGAAAGGGTCTCACTCATGTCAGCAATTGTGCCACAGCATTCTGCACTAACTGCCTCTGGGTCAGGTTGTGCTGCATGGGGATTTCTGTGACCTTGGCTGACTGGCTGCCAGGATTTTTTTGTTTTGTTTTAGTTAGGAATCCTGACTGGTTGTGGGATACTGAGTTTTCTGCATTACTTGTAGGAATCTTGTTGTGGTTGGTATGTTATTGCATTTAGGAAATAATCATTGTCTTTTCTTTTTCTTTTTCTATTTCTATTTGCATTTCATTTACCTCTAACTTCACTCCATTACATCCATAGAAGCAACAACTGTGGTTCCATGTGCTCAGCTCTGCCCCTTTAAACCCACTGATGATGCACTTTGTTGTTGGCATGATGGTTTGTTTCATGCTCAGTAGTGGTAAAAGAGAATTCACATACTGGGAAGTGTGTCTGCAACGGCTGTTGTTCCCACGCTACTGCCTCTGAAGGTAGACCAAACCACATGTGTTTTTTCTCTGTCAGTTATTACTCACTGGAATTGGGTTGGCTGTCAAAGTGAGTTTCTAGCAGCCCACAGCGTAGTCAGAAAAGGGTAAAGAATCTTCTTAACTCTTACTCATTTCTCAAACCTATCTCTGCTGTGAAGGGCCAAGTCTGTAAAGAAGTTTGGAGCAGTCACATAGAGCAGGCAGGGCATTCTAGGCAAGGGGTTGCCAACCTTACTTTGACATGGATCCCTAGTCAAGCCTTACCAACAGTGCAATCCTAACCAGAGCTTGGAAAAGTTACTTTTTTGAACTACAACTCCCATCAGCCCAATCCAGTGGCCATGCTGGCTGGGGCTGTTGGGAGTTGTAGTTCAAAAAAGTAACTTTTCCAAGCTCTGATCCTAACCATATCTACTCAGAAGTAAGTCCTTTTGAGTTCTATGGGGCGTAGTCCCTTAGTAAGTGTGTTTAGAATTGCAGCCTTGAGGGGCATCCATCTTTCCTCCTGAGTGCTCCCATCTAACATCTCCACAATACTAGGCTCCCTTCCATAATGGCCTTCTGGTGACTGGCCCAGCCTGAGGCCACTTAAACACTTCTTGCCAGAAGCAAATAGGTTAGATTAACTTTTCCTTACCCAGGCTCCCTAAGCAGGTGAGAAGGAATGATCCTGTCACTTCAGCTGGACCTGGAAACACCCTCATTTAGTTAAGATTTCTATCTTAATTTCCAGTCTGAGATTATTATTTTTAGTGATATGCTCCAAGCAACTGTAGTTGATGCTTAATGTATCATACTTAATGACATCACTAGGGCCTGCTCCATGACATCACTAGGGCCCACCCATGAAATCTCAGGGTTTGGGATACTTCTGACCTGGCAACCCTAGTTCACAAGCATTAGACAGTGAAAACAATGGAAGATGCAGCAGTGACAAAAGCAGCCATTGTCACAAGCCCTTTCTTATCATTTAGCTATTAATTGCCTGATCTTCTTAAAGGAGTTGTGATGTCGATCATTTGCGAAAGCTAGGTGAAGTTTTACAGCAAGGTACTTGGATCGATACAAAAATATGCTTAATGAGAATGAAGGTTAGTGCTTGTTCATTCAAAATTTAGCAGCAATGTTCTCTGCAGTGACAATGAAGGAGAGGAGAAGGGAATGTGCCTGGTTCTTATAAACTCCCAGATAGTCGCGGACTGCTGATCTTTAACACAGTAGCAAGCTGATTGTTAAAAACACGGTTTGGGCATTGCTTTCATAACCTCCAATGGATCAATGGGATCACCACACACCCAGATTTAAAAATAGTAACAGTATCCGAGACTGATGTACTTCAAAGGAGTTCATGTAGATTTTTTAATATAAAAATCACATTTTGTCAAGCTGCTTTAGCCAGCCAGCCCTTGCTGTAAGAATATGCTAATACGTAATTAAACTGCACACCCATCACACCATATGGTACATTTGAAACATAAAAAACACAGTGCTCCATTATTTGAGTAGGGTTGCTGGGAGGGGGGAAAAATTAAAAGACAGAGATGACCCTAGGGAAAAGGGATAGGTTTTCTGTCCACCCACACTTTACATATCAGCTTTTACCATTAGACATTGTTATCTTTTTTATAAGATCTGACAGCTTTAGGTTAATGGGCCTTAATTTTCTGGCCACTGTAGACTACCATACATAATAAATAACAGTCACTTTGATTCTCGTTTTCTTTTAATTTAACCATAATTAAAGGGCTAGATAATTAAGATATTGATGTTCTCTTCAAAATCTGCAGATATTTCCTTTGACCAGATAAGCATGTCTGTTGAATGCAGATTTAGGTTATGCATCCATCTAGTTCCCACTGGAGTAGAGGGTGGGGGAGTCACCGTTGATTTCAACAACCAGGCCTTCCTACGTTCTGATTCTTCATGAGTTTCCGACATTATATTAATATGCAAGTCAGGATGAGAAGAGAGATGCTGGACTCAAAAAGAGAGCTTGGCAGTTAGGCCTTTAATTACACGGTGGCACGTGGATGATATTGGACCAAGAATACAGATGCAGATGAAAATAAAATGATGAGTCTCTCACTGTAATTATTCTTGATGGCCTGATTGTATGGCCATAATTGGAATTAAACTGGCATTTCATTTTGGCAAGGAGAAACCATCAAGGAAGAATAAGTTGTGCCATTGCTTAAAAAGTCATTTCCCCCTTTTACTGGATATCCATTTTTTGCATGTGATATGGGATGGTTGAAGGGCTCCATCTAACATTGGGCAGATGACCACTTCCATTTTAAATAAACCTCACATAATCTGTTACTCATTGTTCATATATATATATATATATATATATATGTTGCAGTGAAATCATGTTTGTTCTTTCTCCCTGTTAGAGCACCCTTTGAGAATTATTCAGAGATGTTTGCCTAAAGTAGCATGTTCCAGGCTTGCTTCCCAAGAGCATGCATGCTTCCTCCAAAGGCAACATTGATTAAACAACGGTCTGAGTGACATTCTCTGCATCTAGACAACATTATTCCAGATTAAAAATCTCTGAATCAGCATGCAGTTCACTCCACATTCATAATACAGTGTGGAGAGAACTGCAACTGTGCAACTAGACAAGCCTTCTTTAAAGGCAGGGGTGGGGCTGGATTGCCTTCAGATTCTCTGATTAGGGTGGCCAGATGAAAAAGAGGATAGGGCTTCTTTCACCTTTAATATTTGTGTAGAAGAGAGCATTTCAGGAGGTGAGGCTAGCATGCCAAGGTGTAGCAGTGAGGGCTTTTGTACCTTTAACAGTTGTGTAATTGTCATGCAATAGCTGTCATGCAAGCTAGACCTGCCGAAATTCTCTATTCTGTACAGCTTTTAAAGGTACAGAAGCCCTGCTCTCTTTTTCACCTGGCCACCCTATCCCTGCTATCTATTCAGAGTCCAAGTTTTAATATGACTAAGGGCTCACTGTAGCTCGGGCACAGCATCTATTTTCAATACCAGTGCTCAGGCCTTGAGCATATGAAAAGATCCTAACAAACAAGTTCCTGTGAGTGCATCATGAATATCAGCTTCTACGCAGAATTATGGGGCAGGCCGCCTCTCTCTGTAAGAATTAAGCTTTGCAGTGTGAGTCCTATAACACTCCTAAATAGTAGCCTTAAGTCTTCATGACTTTCCATTCTAATCTTGAACACACAATAACATTTCTTCAGCAAGCATTTAATTTTTGGAACCTATGAGAGGAACAAGGTGGGACACCAAATTTATATGATGATGACTGTTCATTTTATTTATTTATTTATTTATTATTTTACTTATATCCCGCCCTTCCTCCCGGCAGGAGCCCAGGGCGGCAAACAAAAGCACTAAAAACTTTAAAACATCATAAAAACAAACTTTAAAACACATTAAAACAAAACATCTTTAAAAATGTTTCTTATAAAAGCTTTCAAAACATCTTCTCAGATTAAAAACATTTTAAAAAAAGGTTCCAACATAGACGCAGACTGGGATAGATCTCAACTTAAAAGGCTTGTTGAAAGAGGAAAGTCTTCAAAAGGCACCAAAAAGATAACAGAGATGGTGCCTGTCTCATCTTTAAGGGGACGGAATTCCACAAAGTAGGTGCCGCCACACTAAAGGTCCATTTCCTATGTTGTGCAGAATGGACCTCCTGATAAGATGGTATCTGCAGGAGGCCCTCACCTGCAGAGTGCAGTGATCAACTGGGTATATAAGGGATAAGACGGTCTTTCAGGTATCCTGGTCCCAAGCTGTATAGGGCTTTGTACACCAAAACTAGAACCTTGAACTTGGCCCAGTAGCAAATGGGCAGCCAGTGGAATTCCTTCAGCAGCGGGGTGACATGTTAACAATACCCTGCCCCAGGGAGCAGTCTCACCGCCGCATTTTGCACCAGCTACGATTTCTGGACCAACCTCAGGGGCAGTCCCACATAGAGTGCATTACAGTAATCCAGCCTGGAGGTTACCAGTGCATGGACAACAGTGGTCAGGCTATCCCGGTCCAGAAACGGCTGCAGCTGTCTTACCAGCCAAACCTGGTAAAAGGCACTCCTAGACATTGATTTCACCTGGGCCTCTAGCGACAAAGATGGATCCAGGTGCACCCCCAGACTACGAACCTGCTCTTTCAGAGGGCGTACAACCCCATCCAAAGCAGGCAACTGACCAATTATCCAGACTCGGGAACCACCAACCCACAGCGCCTCCATCTTGTTAGGATTCAGACTCAGTTTATTGGCCCTCATCCAGCCAGGGGATTGTTAATTCACTATCCAGTCATACCTTCTTCACAAAAAAGCAGGGATCCATTTTGCCTAGATTTTCTACAGAGGAACATGCTTAAAAATAATGGCAGCTGATTACAAGAATAAAATCTCTTAAGCCTCTTCCAAGCCAGCCATGGCATAAAACTTGGATGTGTAAATTAGTAAGACGTACAGTCACATTTACCACTATGCTGCTTCATTTACCACTATGCTGCTTCAGTTTCTCCATACATGTCCCTTCTTGGGTAGATTAAGGGAATGGAACATTATATATACTCCAATAACTGAATAATAAGGAATGCATGGCAACTTTCTGTGGATCTACATGTTACTAAGAAATCAGGGATTCCTCTTAAGACAAATACAGAAGTGGGGACACTTGACCTTTTCCCTGCCCACTGATTTTTCTTTACCAACACCCATTCATTGCTGTTTGGTAACTACTTTATTCTTCACTGTTCTTGGCACATCTAGCACTGGCATTCAGTCTGGCCCTATCATTAGGCAGAGTGAGGCAGCTACCTCAGGCAACAAATGGTAAACAGTGGGGAGTGAACAGAGCAGTGTGTGCCATGTGGCCTGCTCTGTGCCCCTAAACTAGCCTTTTGCCCTCTGGTGCAGTGAAGAACACTGTCCCATCAAACTAAAATTAAACAGTCCATCTGGTTAGTTTTTGCCCATCTTCCTTTTGGCTCAGGCATCAAAATGCGTTGGGCTGGTCCTGACTAGCATTTTAAATATACTGAAAGAATTCACAATTTTGTGGCAAACTAATTTAAAATAACTTTCTCCAACAGGTTCTTGGGCAGTTTTGCACATATGTTGTTAGTCTGTATTTGTATGCACACACACATAACATTCTTCAAATGAGTTCCTTTATGTGAAAATAGTTAATATATCACAAACCATTAAAAAAAATCATAGAATATTTTCTGACTCTGACTGATTTTGTGACTCAAACAAAGAAGTTGAATTAATGTGCTTTAAACAAGATATTTCTTTGCAACTGTTGCTCAGGGAATGGTTCAGACATTATAATCATATAAATCAAAGTATCTTTCAATAATTGGGGTAACTGTCACCTCTCAAAGGAGCTGTTAAAAGCACATTTTTATTTAAAGAGGGTACATATTTGCTAATGTGATAAACTCCTGGGAATACTGAAGAATTACCTTTTTCAGGTGGTTCTCCCGGCCTCCCCCCTCCATGAAATATCTTCTGGGATTTTCCAGTTTCGGCCATTTAGATCACACAGTTTTTCCTTGTCTCTCTTCAGAGACTCTGATCTTCTCTGATAAGAGGCAAAAGCTAATAATGCTAAAGGAAATTGTTTAAATCTTTAGCAAACTAATCTAGTGTCTTAGCAAGGAATATTCAGTTTGAATGAAAGATGTGGCACTGGGACCTTTAAAAATGTGATAAAGATTGTCCATGTGGAAACGTTAGCTTACAGATTGCGAATTGCCCTCTTGAAGCTGCTTTGCCCTACAAGTGGCTGCCTGGGATTTTGTTACACACATTTGCATATGAAGAATTACTTGCCCACAGCCACAGAAAGAAATAAACTGCAATTGTCAGGCAGTATTATAAACTAAAACCTTAGGAGAGGCCAGGCCTTCAGAGGCAGTCCAAAACATTTTGATGTCTGAGGCAGAGCAACAAATGGCATCCCAGCTATCTCCAGTCAAGATGCCTAACACTTATGGCATCTCAAGTTATCACAGGAGTGGGATATCCCATGAGGACATCTCCCCCTCTGTGGCAGTAATAGTATGATAAAAAATAAATAACAATTTACTGGCATTTCATGACATTCCAAATCGGCAGTCTGAGGCGGCTGCCTCACTCTCCCTAATATCAGGGTCAGCCCTGGAGGTCTGATAAATGTAGTAGGAGCATGGCTTTCTGTGCTGGCCTCATCAACAGAAGTGTTTTTTCTGTTTCTTGCACTATAGCAGGGCTGGGAAACCTTTCCCAGTCCTAGGTCCACATTCACTCCTGGACAACCTTTTGGGGGCTGTGCGTCAGCAGTGGATGGGGAGCCAAAAGTAGGTGGAACAACAGATGTGGCTTTTAGGCCACACTCACACCATATATTTATTCTACTCTTATTCCAGTTTATACAGTTGTGGCTTCCCCCAAAGAATTCTGGGAAGTGTACTTTGTGAAGGGTGCGGAGAGTTATTAGGAAACCCCTGTTCCCCTCACAGAGCTACAATTCTGAGAGTTCTCTGGGACGAGGGACTGACTATTAAACCATTCTGACAATTGCAGGTCTGTGAAGATGATAGGAGTCTCCTAATAATTCTCAGCACTCTTCACAAATTACACATCACAGGATTCTTTGGGAGAAACCACAACTGTTTAAAGTAGAATAATAGTGGAATAAATATATGATGTGGATGTGGCCATGCAAAAGTCAGAGGTTTCTACACGCACACACACACACACTCCATTTAGGCAAGAAAGAAGCAGTACCATAATACAAGAACATTCCAGCCAGGCAAAAGCACTTTAAAAAGGCTTAGAGCAGGGGGCCAAGGGAGCTGTGGCATGAGAAGAGGGAGTGTGTCCAGGGAAGAATCCCAAAGGCCAGAAAGTGAAGCCTGCATTTAGCCCCCAGGCCTTAGGTTCTCCACAACTGCATTACAGGTGCCAACTTCAAGTATCTAATTCAGGTGCTTTGGCCATCCAGTTGTTCCTGAACTACAACTCCCATCATCCCCAGAAGGCATGGCCAATGGCCAGGGATAAGGGAGCTGTAGTTCAGCAACATCTGGAGGGCCAAAGGTTCCCAGCCCCTGGTCTAGTTCTTGACTTCAGGCATTCTGAGCTGCAGAGTATGCCTTTCAGATTTTGTTATGGCCACTTCCAAGTTATCCTCGGCCATCTTGTTACCATTTGCAGGTATGTTATCAAGTTCCCCATTACATATGGGCAATAATATTATTTTTTTACACATTCAGCAAGGAAATCTAGGGCTTGAAATGATTTGCTTTTCATCCTCCTGGAGAGTGTGTGATTATATTTGTAGCAATTAAAAATGTAGGGCCTTTGGGAAGTGCACCAGTAATTATTTCATTGATGATTCAAAGAACGTTTTCCTCTGCTGGCTGTTGATAAATTGCTCGTATTCATTTGACATTCGCAGCTACTCAACCCCGATTTAATTACATAATAATTGAAATATCTGCCTGATCTCTTTGTAGCCCTGTGCCCATTTCTTTCACAATGAAGCATATCAACACTGTGAAATAAAGGAAGAGTTGCTTATAGGACGAAAAAGGCCAAGAGCACCTGTGTAGTCATTAAAAATAACCAAGAATACTGCATTCAATATTATTTTAGAATTAGCAGCCAGAAAAGGGGAGGGGGAATTTACAGGTGTTTATATATCAGTGGTCAGTTATAAACTAATCCAAATATTATCAGCCAGCCATCCTAAAGGTGTAACCCTATGCACATCTCCTCAGAATAAGCCTCATTACATTTAATGGAGCTTAGTTCTAGGTCAGTGTGTATTTTATATAAATAACATAAAATAAATTATATGACTAGAAATTGCTTGCAAATATGTGTACATAGTCAAAACTACTTACAAAAAGGTGTTTATTAGGAAAATTTGCACTAAAATGCTGGAGAATTTTCAAGAGGATTAAAAAAAAACCACGCAAATTGCTGCCAAAAAGTGGAGAACTGGATTTAAGATTAGAAAAATGAGAAACTCAGAGAACCAAAACTGACAGATCTTTCCCTCCTTAATAGCAGGCGCAGTTAATTCTGGCCCCCAAGCAATTTTTTCTGGCACCCCATGACCCCACCAATTTTGGTGGCAGCGATAAAAAGGGGGGTAAAGTGGAGCAGACGCAGCTTTGGGGCGGGCAGTGAGGTTTAAAGCATAGCACCCTGGTAGGGATGCATATCACCCCCCATTCATTGGATTGATCATTTGATGAATAGCAAGAAGGGCAATAATCTTTCCTCCTCAGCTGGTCTGCATTAATCAGCCAAAGGTGGGTGTCTATGTATGTGCACGTGCGCATGTGAGATGGCTAATACAAGACTGTAGAGTGGCTATATCCACTTTTGGCCACATTCACTATGTGCCCCACCTCCACCCCGCAAAATTGGCCAAGGGTGAATGCAGTCTTTGGGCTGAAAAACATTAACCACCCTGGCTATATAGGACTGTAGCCTTAGTATGTTATTTTATTTTATTTATTAAGTTTATATCCCGCCCTTCCTCCCAGAAGGAGCCCATGGTGGCAAACAAAAATACTAAAAGCACTCAGAAACATCTTAAAAAGAAAAGACTTTAAAACATATTAAAACAAAACATCTTAACAACATCTTTTAAAAAACAGTTTAAAAAACATCTTAAAAAGCAATTCCAACACAGACGCAGACTGGGATAAGGCTTGTTGAAATGTTAGCTCAAGTTTGGAGTTAAGGTTCTCAGCAAACTACACCACAGTAGTATTTCTCTTGCCGCTTACCGATTGCAGACGTGTGGTCGTCCAAAGTCACACACCTGTTGCTTTTTTAGGAGCTGGATCCGAGCCAGGTCCCTATGTATGATCCAATCAGCATGAAAAGGAAGCAGGCTAGCCACTGAGAAGAGAAGAGTCCTTGTCGTTTCATGCTGATTGGAGCCAATCAGAGTGAAAGGAGGTGAGACAGCCACTGAGAACACACAGCCTCCCCTTTCATGCTGATTGGCTCCTATAGATGTCTGTTGTAGTGGTGTGTGAACTCACAAGATGACAGGGAGAACAAGGGAGATGAGGAAAAGTGGGAAAGGGGGCATGGCTGTTATGGGGTGTGGCATGACTATCATGAAGAGACCCTGCACTTCTGAATTTGCCACTACACTACTGCCTGATTGATAGGTGGGCATGGCTTCACAAAAACGGCCTTGTGGGCCAAGATTGGCCTGTGGGCCAGAGGTTCCCCACACCTGGACTAGTCCAATGAGAAAGCTGGAAGATTTCATAAGTGTCAGGTAGTCATACATGAACTGGTCTGTCCTGCTGCTGGAAGGTTTCCTTGCTGGTCTGAATGGTTTTCCTTAAATTCCCTTCTTTGGATAGAAAGCCAGGAGTGGTGTGCAGGTTGAATGCTTGCCTGCCATAGTTCAGGGTCTGGTGTGGTCTGTAACCATGACAAAATGGGGGGAAAATGGAAATGGACTGCCTTCAAGTCGATCCAATTTATGGCAACCCTATGAATAGGGTTTTCATGGTAAGCAGTATTCAGACGTGGTTTACCATTTCCTTCCTCTGAGGCTGAGAGGCAGTGACTGGCCCAAGGTCACCCAGTGAGCTTCCTGGCTGTATGGGCATTCAAACCTTGGTCTCCCAGGTCCTAGTCCAACACTCTAACCACTACACTACACTGGCTCTTGTAACCATAACAAAGCCAACATCATGGTTGTTATGGGGAAGGTCTTTGGTTTTCTTCTACAGAGTTATATTTTTGTTCCATATGATTACTCTGAGAATCTGTTCTCACAACTGATCAAGCCCATGGCAGCTATGGGAAAAGTCAAGCCTGTGATGCCATCCAGATTTATCACCCACTGATGCTAATGCATGTGCGTCCTCTGACATGCATAAGAAATGACTTCTGGAAAGTGTACGCTTGTGGTGACAACACATGAAAAGCTGTATCCTTTGCATACTAGTGTCCACGGCGGGAGATTGCCTGCCCAATTTAATAGCAGTGCAGACTGCACTTTCTCTATGGCTGCCACCATCTGAACTGGTCGTGTGGAAAGGTCCCAAGTTGCAATAAAACTGAGCTAGAATCTATGCAAGGAGATAATCACAGGATTCAGTTCCATTGTCTTTGATGAAGTAAACTGGTCCACTGGTAAGCTGAGCTTACTTAACTAGGCTATCAGGTCAGGCTGTTCATATCACAAATCAGGCGAAGATTAACTATAAATGTTGGGGAGGATGAACTTTGCTTTTTCCTACTCCCCACCCCTGCTAAGTAGCATTTAGTTTAAAGGAGGAGTTTAGCTTAACTTGGCGTTAATGAATTAATTAGGAGTTAACCCAGGTATGCAATATCTAGAAACTGGCATTGATTAAAACATTAAAGTGCTAAAGCCTGAGAGCAAACAGAATGGGCATGAACATAAATATATGCATAACAAAATACAAGAAAATGTGTGAAGCTTGCCTCTTCTGTTTCCTTTTGGGACTGGTGGTAAACCATAATTCTAAAATAATATGACAAGGTCAAGAGTGCCCGAGTGTAGTTTCTTCCAATCCCAATACTGTATTTCTGGCCCTCAAAGGTTTAAATCTCATTGACATAGCTGACAAATAGATATCCTCATTAACTGAACGGGGTGGCTAGTTTTTATATCAGCTGAAGCTTGTCCTCAACAGTATGGAGCTGCTTTGTCTTAAATATAGGAAAATGGTAGGAAATTAGGTTCAATAGAAGGGAGAGCTGTTGCCTTCTTCTCCCAGTCTCATCAGAAACAATTAACCCAAATGCCATATCTGATATAAACCTTTGGTAATGCTTTTACTTTCCAAGAGACAAAACATGGGTTATGTATATTTCAATATATTGTTGTGAGTTTGGGGGTTGAGATGGATAATTCCTATGAGTCCCCTTCCATCCTCTGATTTGGAATCCTGTGCCTTGGGGTGAGAAACCCACTCTGCTGGTCAGATGAGTTTCTTTTGTTAATCTAATAGAGTAGCCAGGTGGGTTAATGGGTCTATCAGGTGCCCATCAACTGGAGAGCCCCCCCCCCCCCGGGGCCAAGGAGAGGCTTGTGTTTTGAGTTGTGTCTGAGAAAGGCTGGGAACTGGAGGCAGGCAGAGAGACTGGCTCTCTGCACCATGGCTTTGTGGTGCCTCCTGTAACCCTGATGGAAAAGCTTGATATTGAGCTGCTGATGCCTTGAACCCCTCCATCCTAAGCTCAGTTTGGAATGTGTGTAAATAAATAAACCATATTTCATAAAAACACCACAGTCTCCGCTGACCTTCTTCCCAAGGAAACCAAACCCTGGGTGAGCACAGGGACCCCTCAAAATCTCACCACTCGGAAATTGGGGTGGCGCGCAACAATATATTAGAACTTTGGCTTAGGTGGCTAACATTTTCCCTCCCATATTCATGTGCTAGGAAGGCATCAGCAGATTTTGAATTATTGATGGGTTGAATCCAAACTAAGTAAGGCTTAGGGTTGCCAGGTTCCTGGCCTGAGACTGATTCTGTATCTGCAGGTGTTATTTATTTATTTATTAAATTTATACCCTGCCTTATGGCCAAAAGGCCCTCAAGGCAGCTTACAAAAAACATGAACGTAATACATCAATAAAACATAATACATTGATAAAATAATACAGTTCTCAAGATAAAATAACAATTCTGAAAATTAAATAACGATTAACATTTGCAGTAACTAACTATAACATGGGTCTCTGTGGCGCAGAGTGGTAAGCGGCGGTAACGCAGCCGAAGCTCTGCTCACGGCCGGAGTTCGATTCCAACGGAATGAGGAAGTCGAATCTCTGGTAAAAGGTGTCAAGGTCCACTCAGCCTTCCATCCATCTGTGGTCGGTAGAATGAGTACCCGGCATATGCTGGGGGGTAAAGAAAGGCTGGGGAAGGAACTGGCAATCCCACCCCATATAAATGGTCTGCCTAATAAACGTCGCAAGACGTCACCCTAAGAGTCAGAAACGACTCGCACTGTAAGTGCGGGGACACCTTTGCCTTTAACTATAAAATAAGATGATTCCCACATCATAACATAACAGTTATTAAAAAATAAAAACAAAACAACACTGTAATGAGAAAAACCACAAGGTGGAATTCTCCCTTCCTCCTGTACACCTTTTAAAGATATAGAAGGCCTCTTGGAGGCTGGGCCTGGCAACCAAGAGGTCTTCTGTATCTTTAAAAGTTGTGCAAGGGGAAGGGAGAATTCCACCTTGTGGTTTTTCTCATTACAGTGTTGCAAGAACACCTGCACTTGGCTGACTTTTCTCCTAAAGATACAGGATCAGTCTCAGGCCAAGAACCTGGCAACCCTAGTAAGCTGCAATCCTAACCCCACTTACCGAGGAGTAAACCCCATTAAATTCAGTAGGAGTTACTTCTGAGTAGTCATGGTTAGGACTGAGCAGTAAGTCATGGTTTAGTCATGTTGAAATCAACAGAACTCAATTTAGCCATGACTAACTTGTCCCATTGGTTTCAAGGGGACTAAAGCAGGTGTTGGGAACCTTTGACCCCCCAGATGTTATTAAACTACAGCTCCCATCAGCCCAAGCAACCATGGCCAGGGATGATGAGAGTTGTAGTTCAGCAACATCTGGAGGGTCAAAGCTTCCCTTTCCTCAGCATGAGTAACTTGGTCAGATTCAACCCAATATCTCACTGCCTTGCATGATTAAACCAAGGAGGATTTCATTCTGACATTTAAAAATGTATCATTGATATATTTATGTGAATTGGTCTAAACAGTTTTAAAATATTCTCAGTAAGCATTACAACAGCCTTAAAGAGAGATGACTGTTATTGTCCTCATATTGGAAATGAAGAACTGAGGTTGATAGAGGCTTGCCTAAAGTCACCTAGTAAGTTCTTGCCAGAGGCAACTTTTTGCCAACTCACACTCTTTATATCTGTTCTCAAGATACCCACCAAATGGATTTGTTTGAAAAAGTGATCATAAAAGGGGGCAGCTGAGTGCAAGATATTGCCCCAGCTCTCCCTTCATTCATAATTTATTTCTGTCTCTCTATCTACTGTCCATCTGTACCCTTACTTAGCTGTATTCTTCCTTTCTTACCTTCAGCTGTAGCTCATCTGATGGATGGATGGGAAGGAACAAGCTGAAGCTGAACCCCGATAAGACCGAGGTGCTGCTTGTGGGAGACAAAAGAAGGTTGGGAGATGTTGACTTGAAGTTCAGTGGGGTGAGTTTACCCCTGAAGGACCAGGTCCGCAGCCTTGGGGTTGTACTTGATTCCAGGCTGTCCATGGAGGCTCAGATTTCGGCAGTGAGCCGGGCAGACTGGTATCAACTACACCTCATACGAAGACTGCAGCCCTACCTTCCTGTTCATCAGCTCCCACTGGTAGTACACGCCCTGGTCACCTCTCGTTTGGATTACTGTAATGCGCTCTACGTGGGGTTACCCTTGAAAACGGTCCGGAAACTACAACTTATACAAAATGCGGCGGGTCGACTACTTATGAACAGTCGCTGCCGGGATCACATCACACCAGTGTTGTTTGATCTACACTGGCTTCCAGTTGTTTTCCGGGCCCAATTCAAGGTGTTGGTATTAACCTTTAAATCCCTATACGGTCTCGGCCCAGTTTATCTTACGGAGCGCCTTCAACGCCACCAATTATGCCGCCCGACAAGATCAGTCACACAGGGCCTTCTCTCAATCCCGCCGACAAAAACAGCTAGATTGGCAGGTACTAGAGAAAGGGCATTCTCAGTGGCGGCCCCCACCCTTTGGAACTCCCTCCCACAAGATCTCTGGCACGCCTCTTCCCTAAATACATTTCGTAAAGCCATAAAGACCTGGCTCTTTCAACAGGCCTTTGGGATTTCTGGGGAGGGTTAATTACTAAGATTGGAATGCCTCTTATCCTGTTTTAATATTATTGTCTGCTGCTGTATTGTTCTTATACTGTTTTTATATTGTATCCTTGTATTGTATTTTATTATATTATGTTTTAACTGTTGTACGTCGCCTAGAGTGGCCATTGGCCAGATAGGCGACACAGAAATTAAATTTATTATTATTATTATTATCTCTATCGCTATGTAAACAAGATATCTATTTATTTATTTTATTTCTTACATGTATACCCTGCCTTTCTTTCATCATAGAACTCAAGGTGGCATACATGTGGTTCCCAAGAGGTCTCCCAACCATGCACTGACCAGATGCAAAACTGCTTAGCTTCAACACGGTGGTGGTCTCATGTGTCTTCAAACCATAGCTTGGCCACAATGCCTTGGATCCTATGATAGGTTGAGTTCCATGGAATAAATGTTTCTTATCCTCCTCCACAGCAGCCCCATAGATCCCATCCCACATTGTTCACAAGGCATCCACAATCCTTCTGAATGACTTTTTGGAGGTCACACCCGGTTTGAGTTGTGAAAAGAAATAGGAAACTTTCCCTCTGTTAATTTCTTTATCTTACATTCCAAGCCAATGCATAGAAACATGACCTAGAGATGAATGTAACTTTGCATACTGAACGTTTTTTTCAAGCCTTGAAGAATGAACCGAAGGTTGGTTAGCTGGCTGATTGGTTGGTTATTTATTGATTTCCTGCCCTTCATCCCAGTAGGAGCCCAGGGCAGCAAACAAAAACACTAAAGACATTCTAAAACAGCATAAAAACAGACTTCAAAATAAATGAAAACAAAACATCTTTAAAAACATGTCAAAACAAAACATATTTGCTGTATGTATGAGAAGAACTGGGCTAGTTGATGAGGGAGTTTGTTAAAGTATAGGGAGCGATACGCAGTGAGTGGGGGAAATTAATTTGGCATAGTGTAGGTGGTATACTCTATTTCACCTTGCTTGGGTGGTTGGAGAGAGAATACAGGAACTAGTCCTGATGCCACAAATGTCCATGGCAAAATTTCTATTTTGACTTTAGCAAATCAGGATGAAGTGAAGATGTTATGTGTGATGGTTTGACATGATATGGATGATAAAAGGAAAGAAAGTTTACTGATACTAGAGAACAGATTAACAATATGCTTTCATTTAGAATTGCACATTTTTCTACCAGTACTGAACTTCACATCATTTTGACCTAAACATATTTTTGCTATAGTCTCAAAATACACATAGCAGTTACAGGAACAACAGAGATGTCAGTATATTAAATTTAGAGAGACACAGAAGGGACTCTGCATGAAAAAATATGGGGGGAGCTGTAAAGTTTGGATATTTAGAGGGGTGGCTAATCACAAATCCATGCAAAACTTTTCCTAAAAATCTTCGTTTCACAATTGCAGCTGCCAAGAGAAATGATTGATCATTGTGTCACACAACTTTATAATAAAGCTAAATCAGGTGAATATAGAAGTTTACTAACTCAAAAGTAACTAAATTATTTCTGGGATAACTAATGGCCAAAATCAAGTTGGCATTGCAATGATCACAGAATATCAGCAGGGCTGAAGTCTTCAAGAGTATATAGTCATTGTGTGAAAGCATGCTGAAAGACTCCAGTCAGGAAGCTAGACCCTCCCCATCAAGAACAAAGCAATAGCAGGAAACTCCTGACTCCACCCACATACAACCCACTGGACTTAGTGCCACCTAGCGACTAAACTATATACAGTAGGGCCCCGCTTTTCAGCGGCCCGCTTTTCAGTGTTCCGCTAATATGGCGGCTTTCAATTAGAGTAAGGGCCCACTCATACAGTGCATGTTCCGCTTTTAAAGTGTTTTTCGGGCGTCGGGTGCCATTTTATTGCCGGAGTTCCGCTTTTCGGCGGGTTTAGCTTTTATGCGGGGGTCTGGAACGTAACCCGCTGTATGAGTGGGGCCCTACTGTAACTATATAATAACACTATCCTGATAGTCATTATATACAGCAAACTGGGGCTTGCTTCTGAATAAATATACATAGGATCAGGCAATGTAAAACTAATTGTAGACAAAATTTGCTATCCTGAATCTATAACTGGTACAAACATCTGCCATGCAGATGGAGAAAGCTCCTCATGCCTCGGGGTGTTGCTTTCAAGGGCCCTAAGCCTGGAGAAGCTAATACTGGAAGGGAGAGCCAAAAGCCCCTCCCCTTGGTAACTTCAATCCTGCTGAATCTTTATTTATGTACTGTATCCCAATAAGTATTATATTATTCAAAATACTAGCATAACTCAGGTTTATTTCTTAACCATAACCAGTATCTGGAAAAAGATCTGTAGCCTGGATCTAAAACCCGGAGCGGATTCACTTCCTCACTAATATCGGAGCCACCAGTCTCTGTTGTCTATATGAAGCCACTGGGGAAATCTGGGGATTTGGAGTGTGATGTCATCAGTATGCAGATGATACCCAACTATCTCTTCATTCCATCTGAATCAGAAAAGGCTGTAGCATTTGCTATACCAGTCTCTGGAGGCTGGATGAGGGCCAATATTGAATTCTGAGAAGATGAAGGAACTGATGGTAGTTCCCAGGTCTGGCAAGTGGATAGGCAGCATGTTTTGTTTGGAGTTGCACTCCACCTGAAGGAGGAGGTTTGTAGTCTGGAGGTACTCCTTGAGCCAACATTGTCATTTGGGGCTTAAGTAGCCTCAGTGACAAGGAGTGGTGTCTGCAGCTATGTCCCTTCCTGGAACAGGATAGCCTTGCAATAGTAGTACATGTTCTGGCAACCTCTCATTTAGATCAATGTAACGTGCTCTACATGGGACTGCCCTTGAAGATGGTCTGATGGTTGCAGCTGGTGCACAATGCAGCCACCACCTAGAGAATTAGGTGCAACAGAGCTAGGTGTGATTGAGTCACACAGCTCCTAAAATAACTACACTGCCTGCCTGCTGGGCACAATTTAAGGTGCTAACATCGGTATATAGAGTTTTACATGGCTTGGGACCCAAGTGTTTGAAGGAGTGCGTTATCAGTCCAAGGCTTAGATATCTGCTGGGGAGGCCTTGCTGATAATCCCATGTACAGCCATATCTCACTTTACAGTGACTTGTAGCAGGGACTTTTCCGTTCTGGCACCTCTGTTGTGGAACTCCCACCCACTGGAGGTATGCTTGTTTCCCTGATTGGTGTCTTTTTGATGTCTTCTGAAGAATACTTTCTGTTTTAGCTTTTGGGGACAGATGAGATGGGTAGTCTGTTCTGTTTGCTGTGAATAATGTACTGCTGGTATTCCAACAGATTTGTGTGCTTTCATAATTTTATGGTTTCAGTTATTATTATTATGTTCTACGTTATCATAATTCTTGTAAATTGCCTTAGGAACTATAGTTGAAGGATAGTCTAAAGTGATAATAAGTAACTAAATAATAAAAACAAACATGTGAAAGCACTTTTCTAGCATCATCCAAAGAGCTTTGTTTGACTAGCAGTTCAGTCAGATGCAGTAGCAGCACTACCATCTCTAATATTTCCATTTGAATCAAAGTGATCCATGGCAGGGTGAATTGGCTTTAGGGGTGGGGAACTACCAGCTTATAGGCCTGATTCTACCTGCCATACCTTCCTGAGTGGCACACCATCTTCCAAGCTTACTGGAGGCAGCACCACCTCAGGGGGGAACAAATAGTGGGCAGAGTCAAGTGGGGGTTGCATAATTTTCATCCCCACTGCAGTGCTAATCAGAGAGAGATATAAACTTCTCTGCCAGTCCTCACACCACAATGGGAATGAAAATACCACACACGCACCTCAGCTGATCTGCATGGATCTACTGTGAAGGAGGTTCTGTGTGTGTGTGTCTGCATGTGCATGTGCGTGTGCGTGTGTGTGTGTGTGTGCGTGTGAGAGAGAGAGAGAGAGAGAGACCGAATCCACTGCCAATTTTGACTTCACCCACCTTTTGGGTTCACCAACCCTTGCAATGAGGGAATGGGTGTCAAGAAACTTCCTGCACCCCTGCTCTATTATTTTAAAAACTGCTTCAAGAAGTATTTCAGAAATACTCATCCACATTTTTCCAGGAGTTTTCCTGGATCTCCATATATCTCAAAACAAACACCTCAAATGTATGTGACACTGCTAAACACCTAGAGTTAAAACTGCTTGTTTTCCCTTTTATCTGTCATATTAATTTTAATTGACCAAGCTTACGTGGCAGGAGTTGAGTTCTGAGACACGTCCTTAGAAATGACATGTGAAACTTGTCCCCTTTTATTTATTCATTCATACCCCACCTTTCTACAAAAGGACACAAGGCGAATTGGCATTTCTGTTAACCCTATGTGAAGTGGAAATTAAAAAATAAAATGTTACACTGGCAGTTACTGAGAGTTTTGTACTAGATCCCTTTTTAATCAAAATGATAAATCAGTTGATTGTAAACTCCTGCACAAGCTGAAACTGTAAGGGGAAATATGTATTTGCACTTTATAAGCCAATGCTGATGAAGTGCATCAGCTATTCAAAGCTAGTTTGTTTTCTCAGACTACAAAGTTACAAAGTTACACTTACAATGTTTTAAAACATGTTTTACGCTGTTGTTCTAAGCACATTTACTTTACTTTGCTGAAATCTATTAAACCTGCAAACGGATTTATGATTGTCTGGCTTTTAAACCAGCAATCAATGAAACAGCCGATTAAAATCAAATAGTGCAGTATCTTTACGCAAATGACATTTTCAGGATATTTGATGAAGACAGCACTTGCTCTTTACTAATTAACATAGACAAAACATTAATTGTTTGGCAAATCATCTTAATGACATTACCCAATTCAAGGGATTCACATTAGATGTTTAAAACCAACTGCACTTTCTTGGGAAATTGGGGGTGGGGACAGGGAACCAATTCAAATTTGATTAAAACTTTCCATTCCTTAATTCTTCATTCAAGATTTAATAAATTAGTCTTCATATTAATCATATTAAAATTGTGGGCCATAGCAAGCATCCACCCATTTATCACGCAACGTAGTTGTAAGAGTCATGCATACAGTACCTCTCGTTAAGAACATACACATACACAAGTGTTTAACATGATTTCTCATCATTTGATTACTTCTCATTTGACAGCCTGACAGGATCAGCAACAGTTTTGTGAATGACCAGTGTTAATTACATAATTATCACTGTCTCTATGTTTCTCCATCTCATTTCTGTCTGACCCCACTCTTTACAATTCCCCATGCAAACCATGTGTATATATATCCCTGTGTATGATGCATATGGTGAGAGCCAGTGTGGTGTAGTGGTTAAGGTGTTGGACTACGAGGGTTTGAATCCCCACATAGCCATGAAGCTCACTGAGTGACCTTGGGCCAATCGCTGCCTCTCAGCCTCATGAAAACCCTATTCGTAGGGTCGCCATAAGTCGTAATCAACTTGAAGGCAGTATATTTACATTTTTATGATGCATATGATGACGTAGACACAAGCCTATTAAAGCTTTGTTGTTATGTGCTTTCAAGCCAATTATGACTTATGGCGACCCTATGAATCAGCGACCTCCAAGAGCATCTGTCATGAACCACCCTGTTCAGATCTTGTAAGTTCAGGTCTGTGGCTTCCTTTATGGAATCAATCCATCTCTTGTTTGGCCTTCCTCTTTTTCTACTCCCTGCTGTTTTCCCCAGCATTATTGTCTTTTCTAGTGAATCATGTCTTCTCATGATGTGTCCAAAGTACGATAACCTCAGTTTCATCATTTTAGCTTCTAGTGACAGTTCTGTTTTAATTTGTTCTAACACCCATTTATTTGTCTTTTTCGCAGTCCATGGTATGCACAAAGCTCTCCTCCAGCACCACATTTCAAATGAGTTGATTTTTCTCTTATCCACCTTTTTCACTGTCCAACTTTCACATCTATACATAGAGATTGGGAATACCATGGCCTGAATTATCCTGGCTTTGGTGTTCAGTGATACATCTTTGCATTTGAGGATCTTTTCTAGTTCTCTCACAGCTGTCATCCCTAGTCCTAGCCTTCTTCTGATTTCTTGACTATTGTCTCCATTTTGGTTAATGACTGTGCCGAGGTATTGATAATCCTTGACAAGTTCAATGTCCTCATTGTCAACTTTAAAGTTACATAAATCTTCTGTTGTCATTACTTTAGTCTTTATGATGTTCAGCTGTAGTCCTGCTTTTGTGCTTTCCTCTTTAACTTTCATCAGCATTCGTTTCAAATCATTATTGGTTTCTGCTAAGAGTATGGTATTGTCTACATATCTTAAATTATTGATGTTTCTCCCTCCAATTTTCACACTTTCTTAATCTTGGTCCAATCCCACTTTCCGTATGATATGTTCTGCGCAGGGGCATCACTACCGGGGTGCAGAGGGTGCAGACCGCACCTGGGTGACACCCTGAGGGGGGTGACACCCAGAGCCGCCTCGCCCTGCCCCGCGCCGTTGCCCAGCAAAGGAGCCGAGAAGCACTCCAGGTCAGTCCAGCCAGCTCCTCCTCAGAGGTGGGTGGGCGATGCGAGACAGAAAGCAGGCGCCCGCTCGCTGGCGGTGAAGCCGGGATGGGCCTTCCACCGCCAGCCTGGAGGGCGGGCGCGTGCCAGAGGTCCGCACCCCCCCGCACTCCCGCTAGTGACGCCGTTGGTTCTGTGTACAGATTAAACAAATAGGGTGATAAAATACACCCCTGTCTCACACCCTTTCCGATGGGGAACCAATCGGTTTCTCCATATTCTGTCCTTACAGTAGCCTCTTGTGCAGAGTGTAGGTTGTGCATCAGGACAATCAGATGCTGTGGCATCCCCATTTCTTTTAAAGCATTCCATAGTTTTTCATGATCTACACAGTCAAAGGCTTTGCTGTAGTCTATAAAGCACAGGGTGATTTTCTTCTGAAATTCCTTGCTCCGTTCCATTATCCAACGTATGTTTGCAATATGATCTCTGGTGCCTCTTCCCTTTCTAAATCCAGCTTGGACGTCTGGCATTTCTCGCTCCATATATGGTAAGAGCCTTTGTTGTAGAATCTTGAGCATTACTTTACTTGCATGGGATAGTAAGGCAATAGTTCAGTAATTACTGCATTCTCTGGGATCCCCTTTCTTTGGAAGTGGGATATATATTGAACGCTTCCAGTCTGTGGGCCATTGTTTAGTTTTCCATATCTGTTGACAACTTTTTGTCAAAATTTGGACAGATTCAGTCTCAGTAGCTTGTAGCAACTATTGGTATGCCGTCTATTCCTGGTGATTTGTTTCTTCCAAGACTTTTAAGAGCAGCTTTCACCTCACCTTCTAAAATTTCTGGTTCTTCATCATATGGTTCCTCTGCAAATGAATCTGTCATCCTGTCATCTCTGTTATAGAGTTCTTCAGTGTATTGCTTCCATCTTCCTTTTATTTCATCTCGGTCAGTCAGTTCCCCTGTTCCCCTGTTGATTATTTAACATCTCTACTCATGGTTTAAATGTGTTCTAACACCCAATTATTTGTGTTTTTCGCAGTCCATGGTGTGCACAAAGCTCTCCTCCAACACCACATTTCAAATGAGTTGATTTTTCTCTTATCCGCTTTTTTCACTGTCCAACTTTCACATCCATACATAGAGATCCGGAATACCATGGTCTGAATGATCCTGACTTTAGTGTTGAGTGATACATCTTTGCATTTGAGGACCTTTTCTAGTTCTCTCATAGCTGCCCTCCCCAGTCCTAGCCTTCTTCTGATTTCTTGACTATCGTCTCCATTTTGGTTAATGACTGTGCCGAGGTATTGATAATCCTTGACAAGTTCAATGTCCTCACTGTCAACTTTAAAGCTACATAAATCTTCTCTTGTCATTTCTTTACTCTTATTGACATTCAGCTGTAGTCCTGCTTTTGTGCTTTCCTCTTTAACTTTCATCAGCATTCGTTTCAAATCATTACTGGTTTCTGCTAGTAGTATGGTATCATCTGAATATCTTAAATTATTGATATTTTCACACCTCCTTCATCTTGGTCCAATCCCGCTTTCCGTATATGTTCTGCGTATACATTAAACAAATAGGGTAATAAAATACACTCCTGTCTCACACCCTTTCCTATTGGGAACCAATCGGTTTCTCCATATTCTGTCCTTACAGTAGCCTTAGAGTATAGGTCGCACCCCTATTTTTTTAAAGCATTCCATAGTTTTTCATGATCTACATAGTGAAAGGCTTTGCTGTAATCTATAAAGCACAGGGTAATTTCCTTCTGAAATCCCTTGGTCCGTTCCATTATCCAACATATGTTTGCGATATGATCTGTGGTGCCTCTTCCCTTTCTAAATCCAGCTTGGACATCTGGCATTTCTCGCTCCATATATGGTAAGAGCCTTTGTTGTAGAATCTTGAGTATTACTTTACATGCATGGGATATTAAGGCAATAGTTCGATAATTACTGCATTCCTTGGGAACGCCTTTCTTTGGATTTCAGATGTATATTGAATGCTTCCAGTCTGTGGGCCATATTTCCAGTCTGTGAGCCATTAGTTTTCCATATTTGTTGACAATTTTTTGTCAAAATGTGGACAGATTCAGTCTCAGTAGCTTGTAGCAACTCTATTGATATGCCATCTGTTCCTGGTGATTTGTTGCTTCCAAGTATTTTAAGAGCAGCTTTCACCTCACCTTCTAAAATTTCTGGTTCTTCATCATACAGATCCTCCGTGAATGAATCTGTCATCCTGACATCTCTTTTATACAGTGAATTGCTTCCATCTTCCTTTTATTTCATCTCAGTCAGTCAGTGTGTTCCCCTGTTGATTATTCAACATCCCTACTCTTGGTTTAAATTTCCCTTTCATTTCTCTAATCTTTTGGAATAGGGCTCTTGTTCTACCCTTTTTGTTGTCCTCTTCTATTTCTATACAGTAACTATTGTAATAGTTCTCATTGTCCCTAGTACTAGTTGCTGTATTGTTGCATTTAGGGTTCTGACTGTGTTTCTATCTCCTTTTGCTTTTGCTTTCTTTCTCTCTTTAACCGTTTTAAGAGTTTCTTCAGTCATCCATTGAGGTTTTTCTCTCTTTTTAACTAGAGGTATTGTCTTTTTGCATTCTTCTCTGATAATAACGTTCCTGCCCATTTGGCTGGGTCGGATTTGCCTACACCCTATTATTGGGAAGGCTCGGGAAGGTTCCAGAAAATTGTGTAAATCCCCAGAACCTCAACGTGATTTGAGCTATGCGCCTTGTGCATGCGTTTATTCCGCAAAGTACAGTTGCATTCCACTCGAATGCCGCCTGATCCTATGAGGCCATCCCCCCCCCCCTTGTATGATTGATGTACACCTTGTTGCAGCCCATGCTCTACTAAGGAGGGCAGGACATTACTGTTTGGAATATATCCTGCCTCCTCTTGGCCTTTTTTCTTTAATTTTCAGGCCAAAGGCATTCAAGAACCCATTTTATGAAAACCAAATGAGGCTAGTCGCATTCCACCCTGATACCGCCGGGTCCTATGTGGCCCCTGTTATACTGTTGATGTTCCTGCCTTCGATGATTCTTAGTGCCCCCCCCTCTTCTAGGCCGGTTATACTGGGCAGGGGCCTTACCAATAATTTTAGGGAGCCTTTTGCCCTGGTAAAATTAGCTTTCCGGGCAAGTCATTGTAATATTTGAGCCCTGCACTTATATTGCTGTGCTGTTGTCAGAGCATATGTTTAAGATGGACCAGTGGGCTTGTGATTGAGTGGTGAAGCTGAGGGGCTGCCCATCGCCCTCTCTGTCTCTGGTTCGCTGAGGGACCTTTCTCTCTGATTAGGCCAGTGGGCCAGTACTATCTTTTCATGTATCAATGGCTACGCATTGATTCAGTTTTGATTATTGCTATGTTATTCGCAAGGCCATTATGTTTAAGGATTACATTTCTTTCATACAGGAGCAGCTGCAACAGTTGCCATCGTGGGCACATGTTCTGGAAGTATTCTGCTATTTATGCTGTATTCAAGGGGCAAAAACTTATTTCTGTCATAACTATCGCTTGACACTTCTCGGCGCTGGCCTTTAATCCAAGGCAAGAGGAATGCAGGATCATTCTGTGGATTTAGGGTCAGTAAGGTCCTTGTGGGTCGGTCGCGTTCCGCTCCTAGGGCCTCTGACCAGAGGAGGCTAATCACGCCCAATGTCCTCCTTCAGATCCTGCCTTTATTTAGGTCAATGTGCTCATCTTGTATGAGTCGCACCTGTTCACCGCAGTAACTCTGACGATTTTCTATGGTGCTTTTCGCCCTAGTGAATTATTGGTTTCCTCAAAGCGTGATGTGTCCTATCGGGCCTTATGCTCTGGCGATTGCACGTTAGGTGCAGATTTAGTGAGGTTCTCCTTAAAGGTCTATAAGACTGATCAAAAGGGCCATGGCAGTTTTGCTTCTTTATAGTTGCCAGGTACCTGACTTATGCCCATTTTCCGCTATGCAGCAATGTTTGTATTTCAGGCCAGCTGGCCAGCGTTATCTCTTTATACATGCAGATGGTTCTGCCCTGACTCAGTTTCAATTTTGGGCCGTTGTTCGGCGGGCCTTGTTGGCCAGTGGTTGCGACGTTGGAGTCTATGGGCTGCATTCCTTCCAGATTGGAGTGGCTACGGCCACTGCCCTTGTGGGCTTGAGCATTGAGGATGTCCAGGTGATTGGCAGGTGGCGTTCTTCAGCTATAACTTCTGCCCTTGCTCCCAGCACTCAGAGGGTGTACCAGCTTGCCTTGGGGACGTTCCAGGCATTCCATGCCATTAGTGCTTTGCCTCCTGTATGGCCTATTCTTGTTCACATTGGCTGCAGTTTATCTATATCTGAATGGGCAATCTCATATTTCTACCATCGCCGGACACCTGTCTGCGCTGGCCTTTATTTCCCAGGCAAGAGGAATGCAGGATCATTCTGTAGATTTTAGGGTCAGGAAGGTCCTTCAGGGTTGGTCGCGTTCCGCTCACAGGCCCACTGACCGAAGGAGGCCAATCACGCCCGATGTTCTCCTTCAGATCCTGCCTTTATTTAGGTCTCTGTGCTCATCTCAGTATGAGTCGCACCTGTTCGCCGCAGTAACACTGACGATGTTCTATGGTGCTTTTCGCCCTAGCGAAGTACTGGCTTCCTCGAAGCGCGATGTGTCCTATTGAGCCTTTTGCTTTGGCGATTGCACGCTAGGTGCAGATATAGTTAGGCTTTCCCTTCGAGTCTCTGATCAAAAGGGCCGTGGCAGTATTATTTCATTGAGAGTTTGCCAGGTCCCTGAATTGTGCCCAGTGGCTGCAGTGCATTTATTTCTGTCAATGAGGCCAGCGGGCCAGCATTACCTCTTTATACATGCGGATGGTTCTGCCCGGACTCAATTTCAATCTTGGGCCGTTGTTCGGCGGGCCTTGTTGGCCAGTGGTCGCGATGCTGGAGTCTATGGGCTGCATTCCTTTCGGATTGGGGCGGCTACGGCCGCCGCCCTCGTGGGCATGAGCGTTCAGGATATTCAGGCGATTGGAAGGTGGCGTTCTTCCGCTTTCAAGTCTTATATCAGGTATTGATTCTGATGTATTGTTCTTTCTTTCTTAGGTGTGCTGAGCCTTCCGGTGCCTGCGAGGGTCGTCCTGTGTGGCCACTCGATTTTATTTTGGGCCCATCGGAGAGCCTTTTCTACGCTTGCCGGGACACAGCTGCAGCTTTCCGCTAGAGCAACGGTTGGCTGGGTGGTCAGAGGGGCATGCTTTGGGATGCACTCATGCCTTTGGTGTGTCGCCTTATGGCATCGCTCAACCGGCCACATGTGTTGGTGGTTCATTTAGGGGAAAACGACTTGGTGCAGCAGCCGGGTATGGATCTGCTGCTTAGGATCACCCGGGATTTTAATGCTCTTTCCAGTCATACCCGGACCTTGTTATAGTGTGGTCCGACATGCTGGTGCGATGTGTTTGGAGGGGTACACTGCACCCCAACAGGATCGACAGATCCAGAAAGTGGGTGAGTAAGAAAGTTAGGAATTTAGTTTTGTCATTGGGTGGGGCATATATTCCACATGATAGGATCCATTTTCATGCTCCATATCTGTTTCGAGATGATGGTGTCCATCTTTCGGATATTGGGTGTGATTTGCTATTGGAGGATTATAGGTTGGGTTTGGGGGCTTTGTTTTCTTTGGGTTGAGGGGACCAAGCTTCAGCTGATCCCCTCTTGCGGCGTTGGATTCGGGCAGGTGAGGTAATTGGGGTTAAAATTGAGGTGGATGAGGCATTTGGGAAAAGGGCACCCCTGGTGAAACATCAAGGCGTAATGTCTGGTGTGGATCCGGGGGGTGTCCACGTGGGACCGGCTTGCGCATCATGGTGAACGCCTGTACGGTGGGGCCAGGATGCGGAGGTTGGAACCAAAAACCTGACTCCGATTGCAAGGAGGGAGAAGTTTTCCCACATCCTTGTCTGGGGAGTTGCAGTACGATGTGACTAACTTGCCTCCTGGTTGGGAGGGTCTAGACCCTCATAGATAGGTTGAGCCTCACCTGCACGAAGGATTTGAGATTCTTTAATTGGTGGATTGGAATTTGATTGATTATGTGTTACATTTTAATAAATATAACATTTCAACCATACATGTGTCACGAGTCTTCCTTGGTGTGTTGGCAATGTCTCTGACTTCAGTCCATAGTTCTTCTGATTCTCTGTCAACTTAGTTTAAAGCTTCAAACCTGTTCCTTATCTGATCTTTATATTCTTCTGGGGTGTTATTTAAATTGTATTTTGGCATTATGATTGCTTTGTTGTTCTTTAGCTTTACTCTGATTTTCGATACAACCAGTTCATGATCTGTACCGCGTCTGCTTCTGGTCTTGTTTTTGCACAAAGTATGGAACTTCTCCATCTTCTGCTACCAATTATATAATCAATTTGATTCCTATGTTGACCATTTGGTGATGTCCACATGTACAGTTGCCTTTTTGGTTGCTCAAAAAAGTGTGTTTGCAAGAAACAAATTATTGGCTTCACAGAATTCAGTAAGTCTTTCTCCTGCTTCATTTCTGTCTCCTAAGCCCCATTTCCCCACAATTCCTATTTTTTCTCTGTTCCCTACTTTTGTATTCCAGTCCCCCATGACTATCAGCACATCTTGTTTTGGTGTGTGATCAATTTCTTCCTGTACTTCTGTGTAAAATCTCTCCAATTCCTCTTCTTCTGCGTTTGCCATTGGAGCATACACTTGGATGATGGTTTTATTAATAGGTTTCCCATTTAATCTCATTGATATCACTCGCTCAGACCTTGTGTTGTAGCTCTTAATTGCTTTGGTACATCACTTCTCACTATTAAAGCAACCCCATTTCTTCTTAATTTCTCATTTCCTCCATAAAATAGTTTGTAATTGCCTGATTGAAAATGTCCCATTCCCATCCATTTTAATTCACTCACACCAAGTATTGTAATGTTGATGCGTTCCATTTCTTGCTTGACAATTTCTAACTTTCCCTGGTTCATGCTTCTCACATTCCATGTTCCTATTGTGTGTATCGTACAACTCCAGACTGTCCTTTCATATCTGTGCGCATCAGCCTCTGTGCTTCCTTTCGGCTTTGACCCAGCTGCATCATTCGTTACTTGTACTTGCCCTTTGTTCTTCCCCAGTAGCTCAGTGAGTGCTTTCTGACCGGGGGGCCTCATCTTCCAGCACTATCTTGTGTTGCATTTTGGATACTCTGTTCATAGGGTTTTCATGGTAAGAGGTATTCAAAGGTGGTATACCATTGCCTTCCTCTGAGTTTGGATGCATCTTAGTCTGGTGTCTCAGCTTTGACCATTCTGCCGTGGGTGCCCCTGCTAGGAGCCTAGCCTCTTGGTCTAGACTCCTGACGGCATTGCTTTCAGCCTCTTCAACACTCTCAAACCCCCTCACCACATTAAGGTGTGCATTCTAGCTTATGGCATAATAAATGGTAGTTTTTAGGGTGCCACAAGGCTCTTTGTTTCAGTTTTAAACATGATCATTTTGACTTCAGCTGAACTTGTCTCATGAATTTCAGTGGCCTCAACAATCTAATGGGTATTACAAGTAATTCCTCTTGAGTTACTCTCTAGTTAATATGTGTAGCATTGTAGCCTTGGACATGCTGGATTGGGTTCTTTATAGTAATTAAGGCTGTAGAGTATTGAACTAATGCAGCAAAACAGGTTGATTTCTATCTGAATTTTGCTAATCTTTTTTCTAGACTTAAAGTCCTTTTAGATTACATTACATTGCAATCTACTTCTTTCAGTAATTTTTTTCACTACTAAGGTTTACATAATGTGACATGTAAGAGCTCTTCGGGTTTGTTTGTTTTTAATTATTATTATTCCTAGCACAGTAAATCAATACCATCTTTATCCAACATCATACTTGGAGGCTAAGTTCCACTGAAATGAATTAACATGGTCAGTAAAATAATATCAACAGAAAGGCTTCTGGTATCTTAAGGCCTAACAATTTTATTATGGTATCTGCTTTTGGGGTCCAGAGTCCATCAGTGCATATGTGTGTTTTCAAATTATGCAGAACACTTTTCTCAATCAGAATATTCCAGAAAAACGAAGACAAGAGGGAACAGAAATAGATGTTGCTAATGAGGATTAATAAACTCTCTTTTCCAGTAAAGTTTTCAGGATCCTGGTAAAAATGACATCCGAGGAGTGTTTTACAGTTTGAGGATTTATAATTAAGCTCTCCTGCACAGATACCTCAAAATAATGTGCTAAGGAAATCCTCAGTAGAATGAACAGTGGAAGGGCTATGCCTGATATTTCAGGTTGATGCCATACAGTGTGATCTTACACATCTCTACTCAGAAGAAGTAAGCCCCACTGAGTTCAGTAGGACTTACTCCCAGGAAAGAGTACAGGACTACAGTTTAAGAACATTGTTAAAAACCGACTGAAGAATATCACCTTGGGCATTCTTGTCACTTCCTTATGAACAGGGATTTGAATAAACAACTTCCTTATGAACGCTGTGAAGGTGGAACTGATCCTTTTCATCGCCAGTGTACATTTAAGCACTACAAACATAATCCATAGTTTCCTTATGGAAAATATAGGCAAGTTAAAAAAAGGATGGATCTCTTTGCTTCTTAGCGAAGGAAGTGGATAAATTGTATAGGTGTAGGCGTGCAAAGCTAAATTGCAGCTTTTGCAAGCACTTGCAGTCATGTTCTTAAAACAATATTAATGAGCTTATCCTGGAGCAACTTTACTCCAGAGAAAATGTGCATAGGATTGAGCTATAAGTCTGCAGTCCTGTGTACACCTATGCCTGAGTATTTGACATGGGGTGGGAAATGAGAATTCACTTAAGAGAAAACCTTTAAAGGCTTGGGATGAATAGAACCCAAGATAGCATGGGGGACCAGATGCAAAGATGGATGGAGCTCCTGTACATTTACTTGTGAGGTGGAAGGAGATATTCCATGTGGATGATGAGTTCCACCTGCCAAAAGACTTTTCAGCTGCACAACTATTTAAAGTGCAATAGCCCCGTGTTCCTTTTCCCCTGGTCAACTACTGTGCTGTTTATGACACCTACATTATATTTGAAATGGGGAGAAACAAAAAAGACCTTTCATAATATGCTGCTGTGAACTAGATGTGAAACACATTTTTGCATCTTACTCTGAAATCATTGTTTGAAACAGGCTCCACTGGACTAACTGGGTTCTATTGCAAAGAGCATATTTAGTGTTACTTGGAAATCAGTCTCATTGAGGTCAGTTAGAAATACTTCCACCTCAGAACTTATGGATTGGGGGGGGATTGTGGTTTTTGACCTAAAAACCGTATGTCATACACTTTTTTCCTTTGCCTTTGTTGTTGGATCTTATATGGCCCGTATTTTGCTTGGAGGAAATTAAACAAACAAAGGCAGCGATATAAATTTACTTTGAATACATGTTCTTGTGGATTGGGTGTCATTGTTAGTGTATGAGTCTTTTAAAATCAGATACATTCCAGATATTCTTGGGTCTATATTAAATAGTTAAATATTTTAACTCTTTTCTAACCAGGTTTTCCAAACTTCTTTCTGTAACATCCAAGCATATAAATATAAACAGCTCTCCTTAGCCAAATCAGAAAGATCTTGGAGCACATTTGAAATAGGCAATATAGTCTGACAGTCCATGTGTAGTTGGTTTATGCAACACAATCCTCTTCAGTACCTCTTAAGTAAGCTCCACTCTGCTGATAGTACCAGTCTCTATTCTCGCTGAGATGGCTCTGACAGAGACTCTTCCCCACAGGTCCCTGAAAATATGATGATGTTGGCTTCCAATAATCTCCTACGGAGTAACTTAATTTTTTCCTGTTCTTCTTTGAAGAATGACTATTGTTGTTGTTGTTACTATCCTTATTATCATCAACAATTTTGCCACTGCGCAGCATCTATCAACCAGTACCAGTGCTGACTGTCCCGGTTGCAGGTTTGTCTGTCTGTCCCAGAGGACGCCAATTAGACACTAATTGGACAGCGATACATCAAAGTCACTCCTGAGATGAAGCCCTTGGAGCTTCAGGAATCCCTTTTGTTAGGCTTTTTGTTGATGTAAACAACGCTGCACAATATCACCATGTAAAACAGCATGGGGAAAGAGGGACAAAAGCAGCTCTGCTGAATTCGATGCAGGAGGCTTCTCCCTGCCTCTGCGCGGTCCAGCTTCAAAAGTCTTGGAAATCTCTCCATGTTCCGGAGTCTCCCAGCCCAATGAAACATCTACTTCAAGTTAATATGAAATGGAGCAGCAGGTAAATGCCATCCTCTTTTTCTAACCCCGGGATGGGCCCTCCTCCATGTGTTGTTGGACTACAGCTCCTGTCATCCCTGATCATTGGCCTTGCTGCCTGGAGCTGATGGGGTAGAGTCCAAGAATGTCTGTAGGGTTACAGATTCCCCATCCTTCTTCCAACACCTAGTCACATCCCCTTGAAGGAACTTCAGTGAAAGTAGAGCCCTTCAGACCAGTACAGTTAAATAGGTTTAGATTCTGGACTTGATTGGGAGAGGGGATGTCTTGAAATGTATGTATGTATAAATTTTATTATGTTCATAGACAAGCCAAAAGTTTTCCATATAAATATTCACAGAGCAAATATACAGTTCAAAACAATACATTAAAAGGATCAGAGAATGAATAAAAGAATACATGACAATGGTAATGTGTATTACTTATTTATTAATTTCCTATCCCACCCTTCCTCCCAGAAAAGGGTTGCCAGGCTCAGTGCCTGAGACTGATCCTGTATCTTTATGAGAAGAGAAAGTCAGCCAAGTGCAGGTGTTCTTGCAATATTGTAATGGGAAAAACCACAAAGTGGAATTCTCCCTTCCCCCTGCACAACTTTTAAAGATACAGAAGACCTCTTGGAGGCCGGGCCTGGCAACCAAGAGGTCTTCTGTATTTTTAAAAGTTGTGCAGGGGGAAGGGAGAATTCCACCTTGTGGTTTTTCCCATTATGGTGTTGCAAGAACACCTGCACTTGGCTGACTTTCTCTTCTCATAAAGATACAGGATCAGTCTCAGGCCCTGAGCCTGGCAACCCTATCCCAGAAGGATCCCATTGCTTCACTTGCTTCCAAAGTTGGAAAACCAGACTTGTTACATTTGGAGGCCTTTCTGCACTTCTTGCTAATTGGGTCTGGGGATTTTTGCCACAGAGTTCAACCCTGGGTGCGCCATTGCAGCCCAGGCTTCAGCACTCCAAATGGTTAACCATGCACACTTTCCTGGGAGCACAATGGAACAGAACACAGTGGAGAGGGGTTGCCTCCAAGTAACCATGCAGAGGATTGGAAAAGTTTGAATGGGACTTCCTCCTGGCAGCCTAACTCTTGCCATGTTCCCTGGAAGAAAGTCTCCTATCTGAAGAGTTTGCTTCCAAGTCCATTAGCTTAGGACAGAGATGGAAAACCTGTGGCCCTCCAGATGTTGTTAGACTCCAGTTCTCATCAGCCCGAGCCAGGATGGCCAACAGTCAGGGATGATGGGTGTTGTAGACCAGCAATATCTGGAGGAAAACAGGTTCCCTTCTTTCCTTTAGAGATTTAGCCAAACATCTTTCCCAGTATGCTGAAAACCAATTCCCAGGTGATGTAAGGATTCATATCTCCTCTTCATATACAACAAGTACTGGTGACTGCCATAAAATTTCACACAATCCGTGACGTGCTGGAAGTGTGGCAAGAACAACTCATAGTAATGTCGAGTCACAGCTTCCTCAGGGGAATCAAGGAAGGGGGCTGGATGAGATGCAGATCCCTCAGCTAGAGCAAGGGGAAGAATCTGGGGGTTTAGACACTTTTGGGGACCATGGGGGAGGGGGTGTGGTTGACTCTGTGCCAGTTCCCACAGACAGTTTTCCCACCGAGGAAGACTTCGCGCCACCTCCAGACTCCTCAACAGAGCCGTTGGGGGATGTCCTGGCACGCGCCCCAACTCCAACCCCCCTGAGCTCCCCTCCTGAAACTTCGAACACATCCCTGCCTCCTGAAGTCGAGCCGGCACCTATCGAGCCTATATTGCCAGATGAGCCAGCAGAGACGCGCCCCTTTTTGCCCCGTGCGAGACATTGCAAGAAGCACCTCGGCCAGAGGGAGAGTCTTCGAAGGAGTCAGAGATTATGGGCAAAGACCTTTCCTACTTAAGGTAGCACCCCCCCAATCTGGGTGCTGAGTCAGCTTTCTTCACATGCTGCAGAGTATGCTTTGGTAGCTTAGGGATAGTAGTGAGTTAGCGTAGCAAGGTCTATGAAGCGTGCTGCCTTTGATGTCTCAATTACTCTAATAAAACAAGAATTAATTTCATCCTCGTCTCTGTCTTGTGACTTGCACTCTGGGCAGGACAAGTATTGGGTTCTGTTTGCATATCTAAGGGCAGTGTAAGAGAAGGTCCTCCAGCTGGCTAGGCTGCCTACCCTTACTTGTGTTCCCCTACCTGTCGTCCTTCAGCTGTATACTGATACTCAGAAAGCTGATCCATCCTCTCCTTCCTTCCTTCTTGGGGGACCAACCTAGGGAGTGCAATCTTCCCTTTGTCTCTCTCCTCTAGCATGGGGACAATGACCAACCCTGGGCATTGTCCCCCCAACCTATTTACTTAGCTAGAACTGGAGCCTTTCCTATCAAATATGCATTGCTATTAATAAAGTAGTATTTTCTTATTTTGAAACCAAGTCTAAAGTCTCAGTGATTCAAAGCAAGATAAAAGCTTGCTTTCTCTCAGGTAAACCACACACACTCTGCACAGAATGTTGAGCAAGCTACACTTAGCTAAACTCTGCTAATTTACCCATACTCTAACATGAAAGAGATGAGCATTGCCAACTCCTGTTCACTCTGTTTTGACAGCCATGCCACGTTCTTGATCCTGAGCCCTAAAATAGTTTATAGCAATTTGTTATTTATTTGAAAAATGTCCTTTCCCCCATAGTATCCCCAAAAAGTTTTTTTATCGCTCCTGGATTTAAACTAAAGCCTGGTTCACACGGGTGTTAAACTTTGGATTAAAGATGCAACATTTTCCATCGCAATAGATTTGCAGGGTTTACACTACCTACCTTCCAATCCCTTCAATCCTGCTGTTTTCCATTCACAATAAAATTCTTAGCGGATGCTGTCCTGATCTTTCTCAAGGGCTTGCTGCTTCATGCACAAGTTTAGGTAAAGCAGATTAGTTACCCAGTCAGATCTTCTTTTGTTCCCACAGTCGGGTTGGTGCAAGTAAACCTTCCAAAAGAGTGTTCTCAAGGTGTCAGCCAGCCATTTCTTCTTCCAGATTACTCCAGTCCATTTCCACCACCACCAGACATCCAACTTGTTATGGCCACTTGTTATGGCATCATATCAGTCCCACTGGGCTGTTTCTCTACCCACACCCACCCGCGTGATGGTTGCAATATATGCATGTATTTCTCCCCTAAAGGTTTTTCTTCTGTACTTCTGCCAACCTTGGGGCTCTGCTACCTCTCTCTTGTTTCTCAGGGACCCAGTTTTTAACTAGAATGCTGGTCAGCACTCACCAGCTGAGTTCACTATTAGAGGGAGTGATAAAGTGTCCCCTCACTCTTTCAAAATACTGGAGGGGAGGGATTCCAATCAGTATTAACAATTGTAAGCAAAGAATTTTGCTTACTTGTCACATTTACTTGAAAGGAAATTCCACTGGTTCCAGTGGTTTACTTCCTGAGAAGGAGCTTGCAGCTCGCTCCTTTGTATGTCTACTCGGAAGTAAGTCCTGCTCACTTCAATGGGATATACTAGCATATCTAAAATGGCAGTCCCGGGAAGGCAATTTAAGATGACAAGCTTATGTTCACATACTTGGACGGATACCCTATTAAACTCAGAGAGTAACCTTCCAAATAAACATGTTTGGGGTTCAGTGGTAACACTCCGACCCAAACCTAGGTTGGCTGTGAGTCCTTCTGATTTGAGTAAGCTTTTCCTGGCATAAGAGCCAATTAAATTAGACCTGAATTGTGACTAAGGCTGCAATTTTAACCCCACTTACCTGGGAGTAAGCTCCATTGAATGTATTAGAATTTACTTCAGAGTAGATGCTGGTTAGGATTGTGCCTGTTAGATTGCAGGAGTGGGCTGTAGCTCAGAGGAAGAGCAAGTGGTTTGTACGTAGCAGGTCCCTGGTTAAATCTTTAGCATCTCCAGGTAGGGCTAAGAGAGATGCCTGGCTGAAATCTAGGAGAGCTGCTGCCAGTCAGTGCAGACAATACACTGATGGCCCATTGGTCCAAGTCGGTATTAGGCAGCTTCCTGTGTGGTCTTACATCTTCTTACTTGCTTCCTAGTAAAAATTGGGCTGCAGAAGTGTATTTCTGTGCATGTTTACTCAGAAGTAAGTGTTACTGCATTCAGTGGGCTTTCACTCCGAATAAGTATGGATAGGATTCAGTTTACCTGTGAGTAAGCTTCACTGAACACTTCTGAGTAACCATGAATATGATTAAGGTGTAAATCCTACTGAAAGCAATAGAACGAAGTCGCCACTAACTTCTCCGAGTGACTTCAGTGGAATTTAGCCTGCTGTACCTATTATCCAGGGAGTGAGAACAATGAAACTCAAAGGAACTTCCTTCTGGGTATACATGTAAGAGGACTGCATCGTTAACCAGGCCTCTCTGTAGGCAAATGGCTCAAGTGTTTGGTATCTGAGTCTTCAGTCCTCAACACAGTGCCTACACTGCAGCCTTATTCATTTCGTTTAACATCCTGTTCTCACTGTGGCCAACCAGAATGTCTATGCCCACAAGCAGGACCTGATCAGTGTCCTTTAAGGGTGCTTAGGTTGCTAGCCATTGAAGTAAATATTAAATAAATTGGACTATCACTTCCAAGCAAACGGGTGCCAATCAGTTTAAACCCAGCCACGTCTGCTTAAATGGCCTGTGGGTTGGATTTTCTCCTTGGCCCTTCAGAAGGTGTCTCAAAGCGTCCAATCATTTACTGTTCATGAAGGCATTTGTGCTTCGTTTTGAAAACTCTTCCCATTCGGTAATTGTTCCTGTTAACCGTGTCTACCATTTTAATTAAAACAACAACAACAACACACAAGCCTTCCGTTTCTCTATAAATAATCTGGATGAAGATGCAAAGGGATATGACTTTCACAAGATTGGACAATTGATTAAATCTGTGACCTGCAATTGCGAATAATCTTGAAAGGCTATTTAAACAGATGAAGGCCTAAATTGTCTCGCTTGTATCTGAATTAATTTCTCATTCATCATCATTATGGAGTGATTGGTCTATTCAGGCGCCTCATCCTGCTGGAACGAAGCTGGATTTAAATGAGATTGTAACGCAATTTAAATTCTCTCTGGCTTTATCGAGGCCAATTGAGCAGCTGCAATAAATACAAATATTTTTCTAAACAGTCTTGTTTTAAATAATTGCTTACTGCTTTCATGTTATATTTTTAAGTGGCAATCTCGTTCTCTCCAAGCACATGACTCTTCCTCCCCCCTTGCGCTAAGGGGGACATAGGGTTTGCTTTATGGCTACAGAGATCCATCTGGTAACTGCAGAGTGTTTTGTTTCATTTTTTAAAGTTTGATGCAGGCGAATATACAAGTTCTATCTGTGGCTAACCCAGAAGGAGATCTTCAGGCAATGATTGCAATGGTTATCCAAAAGGGTTAAACCCATGCAAACTAGACTGGAGTTGCACTTAAAACAGGAGCAGATGGCAATGGGGGGTGTCATTTAGAGCAGAGATGGGGAACCTTTGGCCTTCCAGATGTTGCTGAACTACAACTACAACTCCCATCAGCCCCAGCAAGCATGGCCAATGTAGTTCAGCAACATCTATAGGGCCACAGGTTCTCCACCCCAGATTTAAAGAGTGTTGGGTTGGGACCTTCTTCCATATGAAACTTACTAGGAGATAGGGCCCATTGATTTCAATGGAACATACATTGAAGTAACACCACAATGTTGTTTAGTTGCCACATAGTTGCTTCCAAGGCAAAATGTGTTCAGTGACTCCTTTTACGACAGATTCTAAGGCCGCCACCCCCCAAAGAACATAAGAGGCTACAAACTATGACAGAGGGCATGGTTTGCATGCTGAAGGTACCAGATTCAATCCTTGGCATATCCAGGTATGGCCTTGAAATATCTCTGTCTGGAACCCTGGAAAGCCACTGCCAGTTCTGGCAGTAGTGAATGTGGCAGTAGTGAATGTTCTGAGCTAGATGGACGGATGGTCTGGCTGGATATAAGGCAGCTTCCTTTGTTCTAAAGTCCATGGGGTTTACTTCACAGTACATAATTGGCATAGGCCAAGGGTGAGGAGGGAAATCTCTTGTTACACAGTCCTCACTGGACTCCAGCTTCCATCACCCCGGACCACTGGCCATACTGGTGGAATGTGGAGTCCAACAACATCTGGAGTGCCACAGGTTAGCCACTCCTGGTGCAGAATCTGGGTCATATCAAGCTGTACAGCAGCCTTGTACTGGGTCAGACCATTGGTCCACATATCCCAGCAACCTCTACTCAGACTGTTAGCAGCTCTTCAAGTTCTTTCACAGCGTACTTGTGATTCTCTACACCTCCAGGACTGGATGTGGGACTTTGTGTATGCAAGCGATGTTATTGCCCTTCACCTAACACTGTGTGGGTAAAGGTCTTTGAGACTCAAAGGAAGACTTTTTAGGAGGAAATTACAGGAGGGCTGTATACCACTAGCAGTATCAGAGGCCTCATGCCTCTCTGCACTGGTTGTTCGGGAGCACAAATAGGGAAAGTGTTGTTACACTCATATCCTGCTAGTAAGCATTGCATGGTTGGCCACTGTGACAATAGGATGCTGGACTAGATCGGCCATTGGTCTGATCCAGGAGGCTCTCCTTATGTTCTTGTGTTATGGCACAATTCTGTGTGTGTTCACTCAGAAACAAGTGCAAGATAAGTGTTGGATAAGTGTTCATACGATAGCAGACTTAGGTGGTGATTATACCAGCTTTACCTGGAAATAAGTTTCATTGAAAGCAATGGACTTGGCTTCCCAATAAGTGCCGGGTTATGTGAGGGTTAGAGTCGACCTTCCAAACAAATCTTCAATTTGTCCCTTGCCCACAAAGCCATTTTACACTCACATCCAGAACTCATTTAAATGCATGTACTTTCATTTAAACCATCTACAGCTCAGCAAGGAAGGAATACTCATAGCCAAAGCAGGTTGCCTGGCAAAATCCTCCACCTTATCTTGTTTTTTGCTCAGCTCCCATTCATTTAAATAATGATCGGGCTGAAAGATTTCCCAGTGTTTTTTATTTCTTTATGCCTTGCTTGGAAAGTCAGGAAATCTCACTGAGTTCAGTAGCTCTTCCTTCCACTTAAGGGGATCTCCGCTCAGAAAACATCATTTTGCAGCAGGTCCCTCTCCTTGAAATCAGTGGGATTTTCTTCCTTCCCTGTTAGAATCAAGGTGGCAATCAATCTATTTCAGCTTCTTAACTGGATTGTGGGTTAAATTGTACTCTCTCCCCCCCCCCTCCTCACAAGAACATAAGAACATAGGAAGAGCCTGCTGGATCAGGCCAGTGGCCCATCTAGTCCAGCATCCTGTTCTCACAGTGGCCAACCAGAGCTCTCTCTCTCTCTCTCTCCCTCCCTCCCTCCCTCTCTCTCCCTCTCCCTCCCTCTCCCTCCCTCTCTCCCTCTCTCTCTCTCTCTCTCTCTCTGTGTGTGTTTATATGTGTTTGCTTGAGCAATTTACATTCCCCCAAAGATGTTTGCTTAGATCAGACCATTTGTTAATTTAGCAGTTAAATAATGTTTAGCCCACTATTACCGTTGTCGAGTGAGACTTTAACTAGCAGTGGCTCTCTGCAATCTTCTGCGACCTTTCCTATCTTTTTAACTGGAGACAGGAGGGACTAAACTTGGACACCTCTCCATGCAAAGCATGTACTTTACCTTCGAGCTATGGACCTTTTAATAGTTTTCTCCCAACGTCTCAACGAATTTATCAACAGATCCCAAGAATGCTGTTTTACAGCCTTCACCTAGTTATTAAATAAATAACAAGTTGGGAACGGGCGCGCGCGCGCGCACACACACAGAGCGAGAGAGCTCTTATTTGCATCTCTAGCGATTATGCATGTATAAATGTAAATCAACGCTTTGAATCAGAAATTCAAGATGGATGATCTTTCTGGAAAGTGAACTAATAGGACAAGAGTTGGGCAAGAAATTAATGTGTGTGTGTGTGTGAGAGAGAGAGAGAGAGAGCGAGAGAGAGAGAGAGAGAGAGAGAGAGAGAGAGCGCAAAAGCAGTAAAGAGAAGGGCATAGGGAGAGAGATCATTTGCCTGCTTTCCATTTTGTAATCTGCAGGCATGGATAACGAAAAGAGAAGACTAAGCCATTCTGCTATGAAGAGGCCAACTAAGCTTGACGTCGTGTTCACCCCCGTGCTGACGCTGTCGTTTCTGGCAAGATGTGGGACGTTTGGGTTGACATATGGTGGCTAATGTTTGCGGTGCCTCGACTCAGTAGTTAAAATAATATAACCAGCGGGAGCAAGAAAATAATGGAAAACAACAGACACCCCTTCGGATGAAGCCAAATACAAGCGCCGCAGAGCTAATGGAGCCACGTGCGTCCTTGTTGCAAGTCTCTGGAAACTAGTTAACCGCCTGGCAGGGAAAAGATGAATGAAAGGCGGGGGGCGGCGGAACTGGGATTCCTTTTTTGGAATAGGAAAACATTACAGAGCAGATCCAACTGAAACAGAAACATTAATTTTTAAAATAAGTTTATTAACATGAAGCAAGGGAGAGGCCTCTGTCTCAAGCCATGCACCTAGCAGTATTTCCTTGTTAATGAATCCGGAACAATTGCCCTGTGTGGTTCTAGTCCACGATCGCCAATACGAAGTAGGATCCTCACTTTACTACCCCCATTTTATTGGTGGGAAGCCGACTTCGATTCGATAAAAGTTTTAAACTGGAGTAACTACTCCACAGAAAGACCCCTCGGTCAGAAAGAGAGACTGCAGATTCAGCCCAATTTAATCAACAGACTACTTTCCACGGTGAATGGTGCGATGGACGCAGCGGCGTTTTACATATGGGTGGGCGGAGGAGAGAGGGGGGAAACAATCCGAAAGATGGTCTGCTTGCAGAAGAAGGATCGAATGATTTGCTAGTAAACCGAGCAATTTAATACCCGAACTCCAGGCCCACTCAGTGGGATCATTTAGTGCTAACCCTCTCTCCCTCGCTCATCTCCCTTCCTTCAGTTGCTTAAAATGAGCATTATTCCAAACATATGCAATGCAATCCGTTCGGTCACACTTACAAGAACACGCTTTAATAAGGCAATCAATCACACGCTAACAAGCCTGTTGGAGTCGAATTGGGCTGTATGGAAAGTGGCACCTTGGAGGGACCCGGAGACAACTGGCGTTTGCGGTTGACAAGGAAGAGAGGCTGGCAGGCAGACAGCCTGATGCTGGATGCTCTCTCTTCCCATCCACGTGCGAGTGTGTGTGTATGCAAAATGCTTGGCTTAAAAACACACCCTCCGAAAGGAAGCCCTATTGAAATCAAGCATACTTACTCCCAGGTTCTGGGTGGTAGTGGTGGTGGTTTTGACACTGGAAGAGAGTTTTCTCCTCGGGCTATAAATCCCAGTTCTTCTTTGTTGCTGTCTCTGATTTCTTTTCTCAACCCTTTCTGCTTCTTGGAGACCAGCTTACGCCAGTGTTGATGGAATCCGTTGGTTCACTAGAGTTTGGGGCCCACATCCCTCTCATTTTCCTGACTCCCTTTCCCACCATATATTTTCTCTTCCCATCCTCCTTTGTACATTTTCTTCCACGTAGTTGCTACCAGACACCGGTGGTGGTGCGCGCGCGCGCGTGTGAGAGAGAGGCAATCATCCCACCCACTCCATAGCAAAAGGAAAATTTCATTATGAAGTAATGAGTAATTCCTCCCAGCAAGATGTATGGTTATATCTTCCACTTCAATTTAGAGGCAGAGTGGCTCAATTACCTAGAAAATACAGTCAATTAAAGGCTGCTGATTGGACACGAGGACGGATCATCGATCTTGTACTTTCCAATATCGCTCCAGACACCTCATTTTCCCTCCCTATTAACTGAAAATACGCCTGGCATTACCGCAGCCTCGCAGCCTATTTACCTGTCGCAGGCAATCTCTGCCCTATGACCGAATCACGGGGAAAATTCACTATCATCTCTGCGCCACAGGATCCGCCAAAGAAAAGCCCCATTTGAAAGACAATGGCTCCCAACGGGACAGTGGAGAGAGATTGTGGATGGGCTGGTGGTTGAGAGTGTTTGAATGGAAGAGGGGAGGGGAGGAGGATGGCCTCTTTTTACCAAGGGTGTCAAACTTCTCATCAGACGCTTGCGGAGGGCACCCAGGATTTGCCGCTGAAATGTTAATTCGACGTCGCAACGTTCATGCCAATTCTACCTAAACGAGACACACACTGTAAAGAATCCTGCCTCAGTTTACTCCTTCCCTGTTTGAGGCTTTAGATACGATCCTAACCCTACAATGTTTGAATGGGGGCTCCTGCTCCGTTTCAAGCTCCCTGTGAAAGGCTGGCGCATGCCTAAGCAACTGTGATCCGGTAATTTGTCAATCAAATCTCTGATGGGTTTAGGATGCTGCATGATATTGGAACTCTTTTTATTTACGGCTGACCATTTGAACATCAAGGATGCTATCCCCTGTACACTTACTTGACAGCAAGTCCTACTGAACTGAGTGGGACTTCATTCTAGAAGGGGAGTGGTGAGTAGACATGCAAAGGATTGATCTGTAACCTATATACCACATAATCTGGATTGCAATCATGTGCGCCTCCATTTCCAGCAAGAAGCGTGTATGGGATCGCGCCACACGTTTGTAGAAAGAAGTGGAGAAACCTGATGGTAGTTTAGTGATCCTCGAAAGCCTGCATCCGTCCACCTAAACTGGGAAAGGGCCGACTTTGGGACCATCATGGCAACCGCCATGTACTGAGAACCATATCGTAGTTTTTGTCTGTGCCCATGATCCGCCTTATTGACAGAGGAGGTTGCCTCAAGAATAATAAGTGGAAATTTATGCTGTCTTCCTCTGGACAGATTAAAATGGCAGATTAAACAAAGGTATTGCATACGTTTAGGACTGTGCTTGTAATTGATCTCTAGTGGGACGTGCGCCCTGAGCCAAGTACCCAGATCCTCTCAACTCTGAAATCCCAGTGATTTATATAGAACTAAATTATAAAAAAAGACGCTTAAGCCCCATCTCACCGCCCCTTAAAGACCACACCACTCTAGATCATGTGTAGACAGTTGGTCGAAGCCTATCAGTGTCATCCGTCGACTGACCAGCATGTTTGGCATGGATTTCAACAGGAACAGGATGTTCTCTGAGAAAAAGAAAATTGGAAGCCAACAGACAATTTAAGCCAGTGGAAGCGGGCAGGCTTCAATTTAATTTGTGATGATTGACAACCCACAACTCCCCCCCTCATAAAAGGTGGGAATCCATTTCCTTTCCTTTTCCATAAGACCTGAGTCACAATAAGGCGTCCACCCCAACCTGTGCTCTCTTTAACAGTTCTACATTAGACATTGTTCTGCGGCTTGTATTTTATTTTTGCTCTGCCCCATGCAAGTGAAAGAATATGGCCAATTTAGTATAAACCTAAACTTTCGATTTACATACTTGCTAGGACTAGGGTTTTTCATAAGGCAGTCCTATTGATTCCCAGGTAGACCTGCTTAGGTAAACCTGCCTAGGTTTTAAAAGAATCTTTAGTACGATTCAGTTTCACTATGTAATTTTCTTGTTTCCGTGTTTATTCGTTTATGATGTATTCAGCTCATAACGATATAGATTATATCAAGGATTCTCTCTCTTTATTAGTTGGCATTTCTGTCGAAATCAACTAGATCCTTATTTTACATTGCTTTGAGGGAATCGCTTTTCAACCTCTAGATAGGGCCAACCGTTTTTAAATGAAAAGCAGCGTTTTGAAATGTTAGGCTCATCTTTTCCCTTCTTCCGAGACAAATTAGTGTAGGCGCCCCTGTTGTTTTAACCCTTTGTCCTAACCATAGGAAAGAGCACAACCTTCCGGACAGCAGAACTTCTCCTGCGGCGAGTCCCATTGAGACGAACGGGGAGCTGAGATTTTCTGTGTCCTGTTGATTTGAGCTCCTTTTGCAGCGGGGCTCTTGCTAAGGTGAATTTTTCCCCCAAGGATTTTTCTGACTAGCATATTTCGAAACAAAGAACCTGTGTATCTTGGAGTTCGGCCGAAATAAGTCCAATGGCCATCAATATGGCTAATACTCTTGACCTCAGGCGACCATTATTTGGAATGACCCCCCATCACACCCCATTTCAGTAAAAGTTACTTTCCATCTTGGTCTGCGGATCCTAATTTAAATCTGCTACAATCCCTACCCTCCGTCTTAACTGATCTGTGGAGTTGGACTGTAAATTATGACGCCCCTAAATTCTTCGGAGATTTAACCCATGCTAAAGTCGTGAATATGTCCAAATCTTCCTTCCAACTCACCCGCTTCAGTTCTCTTTTATTTCCTTTGCAATAGAAATGGAAATATCACTTGGACATGTAGAAGCTTCAATGAAGAGTTTAAAACTGTCAATAATAATAATAATAATAATAATAATAATACTTTGCTAAAATGTGTCAAGCTTTTAAAATCGTGATTTTGTAAAAGATAGCGGTGAGTTAATTTGGGTGTCTTCTTTGCTTAAAACGGCAGATTAAGCAACTGAAGACAGAGACGGCATGACTAGCACTGCTGAATGTGTGTGTGTGTGTGTGTGTTTAATTATACTCTGGGAGCTACACTACCGAATAATAATAATAATAATAATAAAATAAAAAACCACCACCACTACTGGAACCCCACCAACCTTTCCTTCCAATTTAGGTTGAAGGTGGGCAAGAAAAGGGATTTCATTTCTTATAGAAAGCAAATCTATAAATACATCTGGGACTGGGAAAAGAAGCAGCAGCAGCGGTGTGTGTGTGAGGGGGGGCGATTATGCATAAGGGGTGTAGAGAGACAAGTACAAGGAGAACGAAATGAGAGAGACAAATGCGACGCAGATGAACACAGAGTCAGTTCCAAAGGCTGCAAATCAAATGAGGAGTCTGATGGGCCGGAAGGCGTTAGGAGAACGGAAGGTGAGCCAGGAAGGAGAGCGAGGAAGAGACCGCCTCGGCTTTAATTTGCAGACCAGCGATTGTGTGGAGGGAAGAGTTCTGCTCCCTGTCACTTAATCTCTTCCCTTGGCGGCTTGTTAGCGTTTGGCAGGCCCTCGGTCTCTGCGCTGAGAATACTCTCGCAGCCGACACATTAGAAAAAAGAAGCAAGGAAAAGCCTCCGCTACATATACATCACTTGCTAATTTCGCCGGTGTGGTCACAATTCAGCAACTGACAATGGAACGTCGTTATTTTAAAGGACAAATAGCTTTGACCCTCCTGGGCTTCCCTCTGCCAGTTTCACTCTCCCCACGCGCCGCACCCCCTCACAGCTGGCAAGACGTAAAAGATCGCACTTATGTCTCCCCCACCCACCCCTCGGACTCTTCTTCTTCTAATCTATGGGGAAAGGCGTTATTTCTGAGTTGGAAAAAGAAAAATCTCCACCCAGAAATGTAGTGTGATCGGATGAGGTTTGTTGGGTGTTTTTCTAAAGTCAAGTCGCTTCACCTTAACAAGCAGACACAGAAATCACGGGGCTGAGGCTGACAGTGCAAATCCAACAAAGGCCCTTCACGTTTTCTTTTTAATCTGGCCAAGAATCAACCTTCACTTTCATCAGGCATACATTATTTGTTAGGATCGACCATTTCTTCCTTTCAAGTATTTTCCTTTTAGTCACATACAGGGTTATGCAGAAGCGATTTGATGCAGCGGCTGGCTGCCCTCTTAGGCTAGAGAAAATGTCCTTCGGAGACCAACGTTCTCAGCGTCCCCCCCCCTCCGGTGCAAATAATGTGTTTCTTCCTCTCGCCTTCATAGATGCCCCCTCGGCAAAGTCGTCCCCCACCCTACCCCACCCCACCCCCGCCAAGCATTTGCTGTATTATTTCCACCGATGGGAACGGAAGAGGAATCTCCCGTTCTGGTTCTCTCGTGCAGTCTCCTTTCCTTTCCTGGTCAGCGTTCCAGTGGCGTCCACCGCAGGCAATTAAACAAAGGCTGTGTCGACGTTCTTTGACAGGCTGTGGGGTCTGTGGACACGAGGTGAGGAGTTGGGCTGGGGGAGGAGCGGAGGAGAGAGAAATAAAATCCTGAGATGAACCTTTTATCTGGTCAAAGGGACTTCTTCCCGCTGATCCAGGGAGACCGAGGAGGCCTTGCTCAGCACCGAGGGCGTGAAGGTCAGGAAAGAGTCAGTCCTGGTGGTAGCCGAGCAGGTAAAGTCCGACCCCGAAGGCCTTTGGGGCAGCCCGTTGGCCTGGCTCCCGTGGCAAGCCAGGCAGGAGCAAGGGCTCCCTCCGGCGCCGCTCAGTCCATGGGTCGGGCCGGCGTAGAGGGAAGGGTGTCGGAAGGCGCACAGCAGTTCTGGTCGCGGGTAAGGGTGGGACAGGACCCGAAAGGTGTCCAGCGGCCTCAGAGGGGAGCTGAAGGGGGCGGCGGCGGCGGCAGAAGCCGAAGCGGCGCCCAGGCCCATGTGGGAGTAGTAAGGAAGGGGCAGGTGGGAGGGGAAGGGGTAGGGCAGGTTGCCGGTCGCCGCCGCGTGGCTCATCATGTAGGTGTAAAAAGCAGGATCTGCGGGGTGAGGCCAAGTCATGGCCAAGCGCTGTCTCTTGTCCTTCATCCGCCGGTTCTGGAACCACACCTGGCGGAGACAGACAGAAGAAGCAGAAGCACGGGAAGCTCTTAAAATCCCCCCCCACACACACAAGAAAGAGGAGGAGGGCGCGCCATCCTGAGGCGCCCGCTCAAGGGAGGCTGCAATCTACGCAGGCTCACTGGACTCTCGGCCTCGTAGACCTCGGCGGGACTCGTTTCTCACTCAGCCTGTCAGAGTTACCAGGCTCCCCAGAATCTGCTTGCCTAACTAGGCCAGGGGTTCTGGCAGCAGACAAGAAGACGACAATAGGACCCAAAGTTGGGATGGCATTGAGCAGGCTACCAAAGGCCTTTTAAGTTTTGTTCCAACCCATCGCTAACATTTTATCGCACAATAGTCATTGGTTTTCAGCATCCACTTGCTGGGTTTACAGAATCGCCATCCAAACTTGGAGGAACAGGTAGCCCCTGTTTCCTTTTCCCGCTGTATATGTTTAAATATACATAAAATACTTTGTATGTGTATGTAAGGTGTGTCTGAGTTTGGCCAAGCACATCCAATAATGGAGATCTACATGGAGTTCCAAAGTGCCTACGACTGCTGCTGCTACTACTACCGCGACAGAATTGCCTCCCTGTTGCATTCCCCCCCCATTTTTCTTATCCTGCCCGCTTTTCAGCCTTTGCCCCATGTTTCTAGTACGCTTCAAGCTATATGAGGAGATAGATGCAAGCCACATGCCACTGAAATTAACGGGAGTCTCAGTATTTCCAGATGAAACCAACTTGAATCCTTGGCAGCCTTCGGGTGTGAAATTTCTTTTGTGCCGGTAGCGGCATCCAAAAACTGTCATGCCTAGATTGTACAGCCCTTCTAAACTGAAACAGACGCACACACTCCACAGGAGCTCATCTCCCATTAGATGATGGGATGGAAGGAAAAGTGAGCGTGCAGCGAAGTCCAATGAATGTTTACCCTGAGGGAAGTCCCACCGAATTCAAAAGGGCTTAGTCCCAAATAAGTGTGCAAACGATGCAGCTTTAGATTCTCTTCTGAGCGTTCCTTGTAAGAGACAACCTGGCTCAGAAGATATTCAACCCACAGTGCTTCTAGTCCAAACTATTTAATCCCTTTGGAGTCAATAGGGCTGACGATCCCATCCTAAACGCGTTTTTTTTTTGAGTAAGTGCCATTTATTTCAATAGTAAAAGTTGAAAGCAGCCACGACGATAAGGGAGTGGAAGCGTAACGATACAGTAGCCTAACATTTTCATTAGGACCCCTGAAACACCTCAATGTCGTTTGCGCAAGGTTCTCACGACTTTGTGACATTTCAATTGAACGTTAAAAAAACTGCTTTTGGATTGATTTCAGTAAAGTTGACTCCAGTATAAAGAGCAGATAAACTGCAATACTATACACGTTTAGAAATCAATGCACGCGCCAGAAGGGTGCATTTTACACACCTGGGAGTAAACTGCATTGAACTCCATGGGACTTAGTTCGAAGTAGGCATGTGTATATAGGATCATGATACCAGAATGGCACCTTTCCCAAACATACTTGTCAATACACAAAAACAAACCCATTGGTTTGGGATTAAATTACCGAAGTAGGTTTCAGCCTGTGATGGTGAAATTGACAAATTAGTAATGCAGAGTGGGATCCCCACCTGGCATGCTTTGAAAGGGAGGAAGGAGGCCTTTTAACCACCGTTGCTGGGTGGACTAAAGAGTAATCAAAAGGTTTGAAGGTGGTAATTTCCCCGCCTTCAGCGCCTTTGAGGAGGCGCCTTTAAATCTGGATGGCAGCTCCTGTAAACTGTGACTAGCCTTAAATCCGTAACAGTGGAGTCAATGCCGGAAGTTCACAATCAGGAAAGTTTTCTGCTTGTAGACAAGCGTGTGGTGGATTGGCCATTGGGCAGGGTGCATATGTGTGCCCCTGTGCTGCAGCCTTGAGGTCCCCGCTTGCGATCTTACCTTGATGGTGGTTTCTGGCAGGTTTAAGGCGGCCGCCAGTTCGCATCTCCTGGGCCTGGAGACGTAGTTCTCCCGGTAGAACTCTTTCTCCAGTCGGGCTATCTGCTCCCGGGTGAAGGCTGTGCGGTACCGGCGCATTTGATCGCTGGCACTGCAGGCCAGCGATCCTTGAGAGCCCCCTCCACCGCTGCCCCCGTTGCCCTTGGGGGGGTCCCCTCCGTTGCTGGGGCTGCCTGCTGACGTCTCCGAGCGCTGCCCTGCAAGGGGAAGCCGAGAGGAAGACATCCAGAGAGAGAGAGAAAGACGACTGTGCTCTGCCAACCCCTGTTTCCTCCCCCCTCCGCTTAATTTTTCTTCATCCATCCCCCCTCTCAGTTTGGATCCCCCGAGGGCTACGCTTGGATGCCTACAAACAAAAACCTATTTTACCGTTAGCTACTTGGTGACCTGGGAAGATCCGAAGGACTAGTCACTCAGCTCGACAGCCTAGTTAGGCCTTGGCGTTAGGATTTAAGCAGATGTGTACAGCTTCGTTTTAGACACTTTTACTCAGAAGTACATGCTCAGAAGACAATGGGATGTATTCTCGAGTGGGGCTGCACACTTACTTGAGCATAGGTCCTACTGAACTCATGGGATTTTCTTTGGAGCAAAATTTGCCTAGACTTGGGGTGTCTATATGATTGGCTTTAGTTAGATTTGGACTTCTGCTTACTTGGAAATAATGTTTTGCAACCGTGGAAGGAAGATTCCCTGAAATCAGTTTTAAAAAAATCCTTGCTAGCCAGCTGTTCAGGTATGGCCACCCAAAGCAATTAGAATCAGGATGCCAATCTCGTTTCTTCCTTTTTTGTGTGGGTTAAGGGTGCAACCCTATGCATGCCTGAGAGTAAGCCCTACTGGCCAAATCATCATCATCATCATCATTATTTTTTACCCACCTTTCACCCAAAAGTCCCATGGGGTTACAACAATATTATAACAGGACATTAAAAACCATTTAAAAACAACCTAAAATTCCAAATTACATGATTCCTAAAAATACATGTCTTAGGTGTCAAAGGTCAGGATAACTGTTGGGGGATTCATCTCGGTGGGGAGTTCCACAATTTAGGGGCCACCACAGAGAATGTCCTCTCCCAGGCCACCACCACCACCAAAATTCTGAGGGTGATGGAACTACCAAAACAACCCCTTCTGCAGATCTCAGCACCTGAGAGGGTCTGTGGAGAAGGAGGTGGTCTTTCATGACATACTTCGGAGTAAGCATGCATAGGATTTCTCTGCACGTCGAGGTTTACGCCTCATGTAAAATTTCCTCGAAGCCAATCGCATTTCCTTTGTGTTTAGAATCCGGATATAAGGCCGCATTCTCAAGCACGCATTCTGGCATAATTTACATTGAAATCCACTTCTAAACGATGCCTCTGAACATTTTTTTTAAAACACACCGAGTGAATTTCAATTGACAACAATCGGCTTCCGACTGGAAGCCCAGACGTTTTTGTTTTAGATCTGAGGAATGCACACCGATTTCTACTCTAACGTTTCAGCATCCCCAGACTATGGATGGGGCAGAAGCAGAAAGTAAAGAGAGCTTTTTCTTTGGCTCATTTCCCCTGCACCTGCGGTGGAGAGAAACTGGAAGGAGGGAAATAAGTATCAAAGAGGCCTCCCTCCGGCCTCTCCCACCCACCCCCGCCTTACTAGAGCAGCATGTAAAATTCCCCAAATCATCTTGCATCTGATGATGGAGCGGCCTGTCCTTCCACTAAAGTTTAGGCTATAATAAATCTGTTATTAGATTTCAAGGTGCCACGAGGCCCTTTGTTGTTGCTGCTGCTGCTGTTTGCCTGCGACAAACGGAGAGCCCTCTGGAAATGGTCCCCATCCCACCCTACCCTTCACAGGCACAAATTGAAACCAGTCGAGCCCTCAGGACAGCGATTGCCAGGGAATGTACTTTCGAGACATCTCTGATGCTACCAGGTGAGATTTCCCTTTTCTACATTTCAAAAGCAGTCCTGCAAAGGGGGAGAGAAGGACCTGGGCGACCAGGACCTAGGCCCTATGTCTTGGTGCGGAGAGGGGCAGCACTTGCCAAGGCGTTACCCAACCCCCTTCTATTTGTTCTACCTCTGTTAACTCTCTTTTGCCAGTTCGTACATGACGAATCACTGGCAAGTGAGATGGGGGGGGGAGAGGAGCCACCTTCCTTCCCTCCCCAAATCCTTCTTCCTTCTGGCAATCGAGATGAAAGAAAGCTCCCGAGCCAAATCAGGAGCTTTCGCTCTTTCCGACACTTTCCCAGAAGAAGTTTAGGGCTCTGGGGCTGAGGCGGGCGGGAGTGGGAAGGGATGCTGAGAAAAGGCCCGGGCTCTCGGCCTCCCTCTTCCCCCCCCCCGGCACTTTGCTTTCAAATGCAGCCAGTTCTCATTGTGCCTTGAATGAGACCAAAGGCAATTAAAGCCCTGCGGCCATTTCCGAGCTGGCGCCACCGAGACACTGAAGTGACAAGGCAATTGGGTCCTCGAACCAACGTGCAAACAGGACCTGAGCGCTAGGCGATTTTTTAAAAGGGTCTTTTTGTGGCTGCTTCCATGCCCATCCAGGCACGCTGCAGCCCAGCCAGGGGAAATCACGCCCACCGCCTCGCCCCCCCCCCAGTAACTTGCAAGCCCGGCCAGCAGGCGCGGGGATTTCTTTTGATCTTGGCCAAACCCAGGGAAGTCCTCTTTCTTTCCAAGGAAGGGGGCAGGGGGTGGGGGGCACGGAGGACTATAATCCTGGGTAGGGGTGGGCGCAGGGAAGGGAGTGCTATGCGCTGGAACAGGCAAAGTTTCTGGGGGAATTCATTACAATAAAAGTCTGGGCTGGAGAAGGGAGAAAGAGGGGTGGGGATTTGCAAAGGTCATAATTCTCTGTTGCAGCGAGGATGCGATTTCATGTCCCCTATTAACACGTCGTTAAGACTTCAAAGCCGGAGATGTGAGCGGGCTACTGCAGATGTCTCTCTGTGGGCAACTGGAGTTAGACGGGGACCCCCAAGCGCGGGTCCAGGAAAAGGGGGGGACAAGAATCCAACCCAGGCAGCCCGCATCAAAGCCATTGCGCCAGCTCCGAGGGTGTCTCCTAGGCTGCCTCGTCTCGACAGCCCCCTAGCCCTGAAGCGCTTTGTGGATCGGGTTGGACCAGCCGGCTGGCCGCGCGCCCGTTCTTCCCAGAGGCCCGTCCCTGGCTTTTCCTCATCGGTTCCAAGACAGAGGGGATGACCCATCGCAGGAGGCCACTTGGCCGCCGGCTGGAGCCCCGAGAAGGGGAGGGGAGGGGAAGAAAGAGAGGGGGTTGGGTACCTTTGCTGTGCTGGTGGTATTCCGCGTTGCCTGTGGCGCAGTCCGGGGTGCAGCTCACCTCGATTTCCTCATAGAAATCCGACTCGGTGTCCGAGCTGCTTTGCTGGCCTTTGGCGGCCAGGCGGTGGAGGGGAGGCTGCTGCCCGGCGGAGAGGAGCGCCGCCGCCGAGCGGCTTTCCGGGACCGTCCCTGTCGCCGGCAACACTTCCACCTCCTCCTCTTCCTCCTCTTCCTCCTCCTCGTCTTCCACCCTTCCTCCTCCTCTTTCCCGAGAGAGCAAGGGGCCAGATCTGGGGCTGAGGCAGCTCCTGTGCATCATCTTGTCCTGCGGCTCTTGACCTGGGCTTCCCACGACCTCTGCCAAGCTGGTCGCCCTCTTGCCTGCCAGAGGGCCAAGCTGACCTCCTTCCAGAAACATCACCATCTCCTTCCTAGCTTCCATCGCGATTGTCTTTTAAAGAAAGCCCAGATTCTCCTTCTCTCTCCCACCCCACCCCACCCCAAGCCCCATCCACCCTCTGGCGCCCCCTCGCCTCTCCCTCACCCCACCCCACCTCCCTTCCCAGCAGACCCTCTCCTGCCAATGCAGGGAGGAAGCGGCGTGAGCCGGGGGGTGACCTTGTGATGCGAACGCTCCACTGTGCAGCGCCGGCTCTGGGAGGGATCTCACCATTGCCCTCTTCTTTCTAAAGCTGTCATCCCTTAATGGTGCAATCGTCATTACAGTACCTCTGGTGACGCCACTCGCTTGATGGCCCGGGGATAAATAGAAACGTCTGCCGGCGAGAAAGATGAAAGGAAGAGCCGGAGCGAAGAGTTAAAGGGGTGGCGGTGGCGGGGGCGGGGGCGGGGATGGGGAGAGATGTACCAGGTGTAACAAGCGCTGGAGAAGGATGCGAGTGTGAAAGGGGAGATGGCGGACGGGATTCAACAGCAAGCGACCCTCTCTTCTCAGTTCCTCAGTGGGAGAGTGAAGTAACCTTTCGATTTGATTTGAATGTTAAATATATATTTCTTAGAACTGCTTCTTTGACCCACGCCAGATGGGAAGATTCATAACTGCGTTGCCCAAACGTGAAGAAGACACACAATTCCCTCCCTGGGAATTCTTTTTTTCTCTTTTGCAATTGGACGACTTGAATGTTGTACATGTACGATCTAGGATAAGGATCTTCCAATTTCCTTCGTGATAATTAGTCTACTTGTTCTGATTAACATCCCCCCCCTTATAAAACACGATTTGATTTCGAGTCATTGGGCCATCTGGTTTAAACTCCAGAATTGGGGGCAATTCTGGTAGATAGAAAGGCAGGCAGACGGCTTGATTGATGTCCTAAATGCCTTCCATTCTTATTGTCCTGAATGATAATTTATTTCAATCACTATCCTATATATAACTCTTCTTTCTTCCCCTCCACAGGAAGGAAATCTGTCAGAAGATGCTTTGATAAGGTTCAAGCGGACAGAAATAATCAAGCTTGTTCAGATTTCAAGCGACAAAGCAGATATCTGTAGTGCAGAAGCGGACAGGCTTCAGGCTGGTTGGATTTACTTTATTTGTGTGTGTGTGTGTGTGTGTTGCTAGAACCCCAAGCTCTACCAACCAGAGCCACGTGCAAAAGACACACAGTTAGAATTAATGCAGGGTCGCTCAGAGCATACTCTGAGCCTAGAAATTAGTTTTCAGTACCAGAACTGCACTTCGCTCCCAGTCCTTGTATACAAAAGTCCACTCTGGGCTAGCTCCCCCACCCCCTTTCCATTTCAGCACTTTAATTTGGTTGAGAAAAGTCATTTGTTGCCATTGTTAAACAATTGGGAGTCAGAACCTTCTCAGATCAACTGCAAATCGCCCGGAGAGCTACCAGCAGATCTCAATCTACTTTCTGCCAACCGTTGTGGTAGAGTATAACCAGGAATGTGTTGTCGATGTTGGTTTCTCTTGCATGCATGCGCAACCCTTTAACATAAGTAATATTTTCATGGCATTTCCCTCCTTTTGCAGGCAGAAAAATCTGTTTGTTAAATAATCTTCAATAACCGTTAAACCATCCTGGCAGCTTAACTACCCTTATTTTCAAAGAATGTCGTCCGCGTTGTAATGACCCTTCAATCAATGTTTCCAGTCTGGTAAAGAATTTATGAGCATTTTTTAGGGTTTTTGTAGAGTACAAAAGGGAAGGGAAGCGACAAAAACACACAAAGGCAAGCATTTTCGGGTAAAGGGTTGAGGTGAAGTGGGAAAGAGGGGGTTCAGTGTAAATAAGTGAGCAAACAAATGTAAGATCTGTTTCCAGTATAAAGACCAGCGTATCATTTCTGAGGACTATAAAACACGTTATGCTGAGGAGTTCGAATGGACAGATCCTCTGTAAGCAGTGCATTTCCCTATTATGGAAATATTATATTTTAATTACTCCAGATATCTGCTTAGTTTCCGTTCCTCCCCTGAGTAAGTCCAATGGAAAATTATTAGATCATTAAGCTCAACAATTAGGTTTGGCTCTGACGTCAATAAGGTTTGGACAGCACCTTTGCTGCAGTCCTAAAGGCACTCACTTGAGGGGGTGGGAAAGGTCTCACTAACTGTAAAGTCTTTAGGATCGGGGTGCCAATTCAGCTGAAGTCTGTGGGACACTCATTCCAGTCCTAAACACAAAGCAGGATCCCAATGTAAAGAAAGAAAGAGGGGCTAAGTGCAAGTCATTTATTTTAAATGGCTTGTAGATCGTGTGGTAACTATAAACCGCAAGATCTAGCTGAAGGTGAGGGGGCCAATACCCCAATGTTAAACATATCTAAGAAAACAACATTCCAATACATGGGATGCTAAATGCATTTACTCTGTAATAAGTCTCACTGTGCTGCATGGATTGAATAGGCTTAAAGGGGTCGTCAGCGGGCATATTAGATAATTGTCTGCCCTCTGGAAACATTATTATTATTATTATTATTACTACTACTACTACTACTACTACTACTACTACTATTATCATTAGCCGATTGACAAAGCTTGGGCAGCCTTAGGTCCTCCCTGGAGAAGTGAGGGGAGGGGGGGAGAAGACGCGTACAGAAAGGGAGCAGTGTTGTGCCTTTTCTCCTTTGCCGGCTCTTCCGGAACTCCAGCAGAACTAGAACTGCTCCCCGGCGCCCCTCTGCCGGCTTCTGGTTTAGGGGAGTGCCATCTGGAGAGGTGGGGTCTCCTCCCACAGGCGGCCTCCGCCCCTCCAGTCACACGCGGGGAGATCCCAGGAGAAAGTTCATGAGGAATAGTTGACTCCCTGGGCTGTTTCGAAGCCCCCCAGTGGAAAAGAAGGAAGGACCGGGAGAAGAAAACCACTCTCCATCCTCGATCCTTCAGGTGGCTCTTCGGTGCCCCATCCAAGACAAGGCAGTGACGGCGTCGTTTGAAAGGAGCGTGGAGGGTGCCTGCTTGGGCGAATCCCTCTCTGAAAGCCGCTCGACTGCTGGGAGAACCATTTAATCCGGAGCCGAATGAATCCAGGGTTGGGTTTTTTTTTTGCAAACTGGCAGGTTCGTTTGTCTGCAGCGAGGTGGCATCGGCTTTGTTGGGGAGGGGTCTTCATCCTGGCCAGACACGAGGAGTTCCCTCTGTTCCTCCAGGGCGCGTACCCAAGACCACTAGGCCCTTAACACCCTATTGCCAATGGGTGGTAACAGCAGGGCATCAAGTAATGTATAACAGACTATGATTACAGATGATCTATTCTTTCGTTCCTGCTTTAAATCCACGTTCGGCGTACGTTACATTGGCCTTGGTCATAGCAAGAAACAAGGGGTAGGAGTTGTTCCAGGTTCACTAACACAGAACAGAAGGGTGCGACGTTGCCTATCTGTGGCGTGACAGTCAGGGCTGTGTAAAAGACTAGTAGGCTTTCCACACCCTTCAGCAGGCGCTGATTGATTTATCGATTGGCTTGTTTATTTCTCTGTGATGCATTCTGACTTATTCTGGATAGAGGCGCTCCGGGCGGATTACGATAAAGTCCTGCAAAAAAGAGCAGTAAAATAAAATACGAGAAATTCAAAGGAACCTCAGCGCTGGTGATCTCATGTATGGTGGCCATTTTAAATCTCCTTTAGTGAGAGAGAAAGACACATCTATCCCAATCTGGGTCCAGCCACGCGTAAATGGTGCAGATCCTAGCTTTGAAATGTGGAAACACAATTGCTTCCTGGTTGTTTCAAAGCCTTTTCATTAGTGGGCGATGCCTGCAGTAGAATATATTTGGTGGATCTCCTTAAAACCGGTGGTATAACTGCAGAGAAGGAGAAGCAATGCCTAGTCTTCTGAGAGGCCCGCAAATTGGCAGTTCCCTCCTTCTCCAGCAGCAGCCCAAGTGGCCCATTAGTAGAATGATTCTAACCAGGTCTGCTCCCTGACCCCGGTGGATTTACGTTATATAGTGAGATTAAGTGATCTGATAAGCTTCCTGTGCCACAGATCCTACCCTGAATGCCGAATTGAAGTGTTTGTCGAAACGAAAGTGTCTGGTCACTGCCCATAAAAGACTTGGGAAGATCAAACCCTGGCAGACCTTGACCTGGGCCCAGGCCAAACGCTGATGCCAAATTGAGAGCCTATGAATGATCTTTTTGTCTGCTATGCGGGAGGTGGGGGGAGATCCAGGCTCTCAAGAGGATCTTCTTCACTTTGAAGTTGACTGTTACCAGTATACTTGTGTAGGTGTGTGTGTGCGTGCAATGCAATCCTGTAAGTGTCAGCGCAGAACTAATCCCCATTGAGCTCTCTGGGACTTACTCCCGGCTCAGTGTGTATCGGACTGAAGCCTAAATCCATGTCGTTTACGTTGTGTCTGGCACATCTAGGCAGTAAGTCCCAAACTTCCCCATGTGTTTCTGAAAACCCAACTTTTTCACTGACTGATGAGTCAACTGAAGTGAAAGTAGGCGAGAAGAAGCAGTTCCTATGGTCCCTGGTGTGTATCTGAATGGGAAATGTATTTATCTATTCAGTTTACTGCAGTTGTATTCCACCTGTTCTCCAAGAATAGTGTGTGCATTGAGATATTTGGCTTGTGGTTTCATTCTTTCTCTCCCTCTGTCTATCTGTCCATGCCAATTTTATCCTGGCCACAATCCTCTGAGGTTCGTTAGGCTGAAATTTAGTGATCGCCTCAGGCTCAGGGTATTATTCACCCCCTTTCAATCTTGAAGAATATACACCTCTATATATTAACAGGAAGCCATGCAGATGTAAAGCGCCCCACTTCAAATGTCAAGAACGGTTGCGTCATCTTGAGCCAGAAGCAAAGCCTTCAAAGGTGACCGTGGCCATCACTGAAAGAGAAAGGACAACCCAACAGCCGTACCTATTTAATACAGGAAGGTGGCTTAGAAAGGCAAATGCAATATGCATAATACAGAATCGTTGCAAATGGTTCTCTCTATACTTCTAAGTGAGCCTCCTAACCTCTTTGGAAAGGCAGTATAACAAGTTTTAAGTCAATAACTTTGTTTATTCTACATTCTAGGAATCTGCACAAGGATGAAAGCTGGAGTGATATTTATGTTGCCGAATCTGTAAATCAAGGAGTTTTTTTTAACTAAATAAAATATGCTTTTTGAAATGCGTATTTGAATATATTTCATTTGTGTCAGTTTGTGGTTATTGCGTTTTGATAATTCCAGAGGCAACCAAACTTGCCAAATAATAATTTTCATTATGCGGAATCATTTTTAGGTCTGAATCAATAATTAATTTTGAATTTCCCCCTCTCCCTTTTCAAACACAACAAAGAAAAATGTAAAAAACGAAACAAAACCCTATAATCTCTGGTCCAATCCACAAAACCTACAAAGCGCTTGTTTTTAAAGCGATTCAGATTTTCGTCTTCAACCCAAATGATTAGCAAAGCAGAAAGCCTAATTTGCTAATGGAAGCTGGTAAGTATAATGACGTAATTATAGCTTATCAAGTCTGTTTTTACGACAGAGTGGAAATGCTGCAATGAAGGAAATAATCCTACCATTTATTTTCCAGCTCTCTGGAAAGTAAACTGTAAAAGTGAAGAAAAGATCATGAGAAAAAGCAAAAGGCAATAGGCACGTATGTGCACGTTTTGTTTGGTATTTGATTTAAAAATGTATCTCACAACATGCGTATCATTAGCAACATCACATTTGGTTCTTGAAATATCACCTGATAGCTCCTGAATTTTTTTTTTAATGACAGATACAGAAGCCGGTTCAAGTCGTATGAAATTGCAGAATATGTTGGTATGGCGTAGGAAGAGGCTAGATAGCCGTTGTAGTAATGGTGGGGGGAAAATGCCAACAAGACAACGAGTCATCTATGATAAATCTTGATAGGAAAATAGCCTGTGCTTCACTTAAATACCTGGTATCCTATTCTTTGAAGTGAATCCAGCCCAGATCTGGCAACAGGATGATTTCAGTCTGACGCACAGTAATGTAGTGGCAAATTCAGAAGTGCAGGGTCCCTTCATGTTAGCTACTGCTAAGCACCCCTCCTTTTTTTTTTTTTTTTGCTGTGGGGTGAGAATGAGATCCTTGTTAATGCCTTTTCCCACAACAACAGACATCCCTAGGAGCCAATAAGCATGAAAGAGGACAGTGTTGGCTACTGAGAAGAGTCTTCTCAGTGGCTGACTCATCTCCTTTCATTCCGATTGTCCTCTGAAAGGACAAGGAAACACATTACAAGGCTCTTATTAGTGGCCACCGCACTCTTCTTTCATGCTGATTAGCTTGTTGGATGCTGGAGAGATAAGGACCCTGCTGTGACCCTGCTCCCCCCAAAGTAAGAGGTCTAAGACCCCCGAGACCCAGGACGGCTACGCCCCTGCTGACGCAGCAAAGTCAGATTCAGCACAGTCCCGTTTCCTCTCTTTGTTGCCTTCCAATATTTAATGTGAAAGTGCATTGTCTCAGAGGCTCTCTGTCTGCGGACTATAGGAGACTACATAGGAGAAATCAGGGCATCCCAGTCTGTTTATCGGCACTACCATAAATGGTAAATAAATTTATACACAAACCACTTTCTCGTGGCCCGAGGGGTTTGAATGCCAGCAGTTTAATCCAACTGGCTTCATCCTGACTGGCTAAACTCTAGGCACTTTGGGCTAGCAATGTTGTGGATAATTGGTGACTTCTATAAATAAGGCATATGAAAACAACTTACCCAAACTTCGGCACTTTAAAATGCAATTGGTAGTGCAATCCTATGCACATCTAGTACCTACTCCGAAGTAAGCCCTCCACTGCGTTCAGTGAGGCTTACTCCCAGAAATTAATGAATAACATTGCACTCTGAAATCAGTGAGACAAAGCATTTAGCTGCATCTGTCTCTAATCATTAAAATAAATAAATAAAGGCTGTGAGGTCTGGTTGTTGTTTTATAAGAAAAAGAAATTACTCAGCATCCTAAAACTGAGCATCAGTTTTGTAATTCTCCATTATATCAAATGGATGCATAGATAAGTCCGAGGGAAAGAGCTTAAGCCCCTGGTCCCTTTCATCCCTTGCTTTCTACTCCAGTATATTCAGCGTGGTGTAGTGGTTACCAGGGTTCGAATCCCCACGTAGCCATGAAGCTCACTGGGCCAGTCACTGCCTCTTAGCCTCAGAGGAAGTCAATGGTAAACCCCCTCTGAATACCGCTTACCATGAATTCCTATTCTTAGGGTCGCCATTAGTCGGAATCGACTTAAAGGCAGTCCATATTCTAAATGAGGCCCGTTCTCCAGTACAAGGCTTCCTGCCTGCTCTGCCTGCTTCTGCTGCAAAAGTCTTAAATATGTTCCCAGCTGTATTCGGGCTGAACAAACATTAACCAACACCGAGACTGTGGCATCTTATAAAGCAAGCAAATCTGAACAATGGAGAGGACAAAGAATAAAAGCTGTAAAACCAGATATTTTAAGCAGTGACTATAACCCGCTCCTAAGATGTGTTCCGTAGTTCATTTGGAAGTGCCTTCAAATTTTTGGGTCGTGTAGAACTGAGCAGCTTCTTTTCTTTTTCCGTCCTTTCTTCTTTCCTTCCAACTTCGTGTCTCTTTCAGACATTTGCATCCCGCCAAATTTACCTGCTTGCCTACCTGCCTACAGATATAAATGCTTGAAAGAGATGCAGACTGAAGAACCTACCTACTTAGCTATCTACACACACGCTAAATGAGGCGCTTCTATGCATGTAATTTATACATAAAACAAAAACTCCAGACATATTTCAAAGTCTGTAAGTCACTGTCATATTTATTATATTAAAACGTGAGCCCCAAAAATCTAGCTCCTCGAAGCACTCTCCATTCAATAAAATACCACGGTGAACGTAATTTTCCAAGCTGGAGTCTTTAAAAGACAGCTAGTTTATTCCATAGTTGGTGGAAACCATAAAAATAACCTCTTTGAATTTTCCCGTGCTCTTGAGATCGGCACATACCCATTTTCACTGCAATTCACTAAACGTCTGTGCTATGTCATATTTGAATGGGGGAGGGTGTCTGCACTAGTGAAAAATTTATATAATTCTCATAGTTGATGCTAAAATGTGGCGGGGGTTGGGACACATACAATGCAAATATTAACTGTACATCATCACAATGTTTTTGTTGTCTAGATCTGCAACTAAAGAATTGATCTAAACACCAGTTCAACCGGAGTGCTTGGATTTAAGTCAGTCTAGTCCCAATGAGGCCAGCGGAATTAGTCTGGTTTATATTTGGTTTAAGTTTCACTGGCGGGCATAATTAAGTAACCGGCGTATGTCTGATCGACTTTTTGACTTTTCAGCTGGGTCATGTTTTACACCTTCATGATGGTCAAGGCAATTTCGGCAACGCCAGTAATTCCCGTGTGCATGCAGATGGAGGTTAGTTCGTTGAAATAAACCGCCGGGTTAAAACCAACGGCCCCAGGTTCAGTTGGTTAATGGATCGGGCTGAATGTTGAGCTGAATACCCTTCAAACGGTGTATTACAAATCCTAGAGCTTAATCAAAAGAAATAAAGGGGGGTTCCTCCCTCCCTTCTTCTCCTCAAATAGATCAAACAGCCTCCATTTCCTAACAGTAGAGATTTGTTTTAGCGGAGACTGTCTTACCCGTTGAAGTTGCCGATGGAAGGCAATAGGAGAGTTAATGAAGATGGTAGTTGCTGGCGAGGGCGTGGTACAGGGCATCTGAGGTCAAATCTCTAGTACCAGAGCAATCTGAGCGAAGAGATAAACATCGTTTGTTGAAGACACCAGGAAGAGCTTTGCCTTTGATTTGGATGGATGGTCCCTGGACTTGTCCAGTTCCGCCAGACTGCAGAGGGCTTTGAAAGCACAGAGGGGCGTATCACAAGGTGGCTCTGGGATGGGAATGTGCGACGTGTCCTTAAAGGAAAGGAATTGACTTTAAAAAGGAAAGGTAATGGCCAGGATGACGAGACTGCACCTTCTATGGCACTTTTCATGTCTCATCCCCTGTTCCCCATCATTCCCATTTGGACACCAGCAACTCCATCCTAAAGACACACTCTTGGAAAAGTAGGCCCCGTAGGCAGAGACTTGCTATTAAGTAAAATGTGCCCCTGTTTGCATCCTAACATGGAACTAAGCATCCGGTTCCTATTTCCACATACTGTTGTTAGAAGATAGATTTATCTTGGAAAGTTTAACTGATGCCAGTGGGTTTCTTGTCCTGTTATATTTATGATATGCCATAATCAATGAATCTTGCTGGTGTCCTGGGTTCAGGATAGGGATGCTGGAACTGGTCTATTATCCTGATTGTAAACAGATTGCATGGAATCTGCAGGAAACAAAGGGATGGCAAAGACATGCATGTACTTCTTTGGGTGAGTCTAATCAATGGATAACTTGTCACAGGGGAGTGTGAGAGCTGCCTCCATTGAAAAAATGCTTTCTTTGAAGTAGGAATTGTATGAAATACTATCTGTGGTACTTGATTTGTGATGCCCAAGCCTTTGTTTTGATGTTTTAGTCCTGAGTGATGAATACCTCCTGGGAACTTAGCTTCTACATTTATTTATTAAATTTATATTCTCCCCTTACTCCCAAAGGAGCCCAGGGTGGCAAACACAGAAGTGATAAGTATGTGTGATCTTAAGTAAGTATATAATGTATAATTTTCTAGGCTGGCATATGTTTTGATTACATTGTGCAGTGCAAGGATAAAGAATCTGGACTCTAACTCCCTTCAGTCCCAACCAGCATGATGAAATGAGAGTCGAGGATGATGAGAGTCATAGTTTGGCAACATCTGGAGGGCCATAAATTCCCCATCTATGCACTAGATAATGCAATTGAAGCATAGCCTAGGCTACAAAATGGGTGAACTGTAGCAAAGATATGAAAACTGTCCAGTCAGTATCCCAAAATTCTTCAGCCTTCCCCAGCCTGGTGCTCTCTAGAGGGAAGGCTCATAGGAGTTGAAGTCCAGCACATCTGGAGGTCACCTTTAGCCTGAAGTGGTACAATCCAGAAAAAGCACCACCATTTGATGGTAAAAACTGGGTTTTATGAAGGAGTCCAACTATTATTTGTTATGTAAATTTTAATACATATTAGCAGAGATTGTCAACAGTCTGAGATGCCTGTGTGCCAGCGTGTGTGTTTACCTAAGTAGCAGGTTTTTATCCTGCATTGAGATTACTCAGACTTCTTAGTAAAATAAGAAAAGCTGCTTTATTTATAGAAATACATAGTAGGTAGGAAAGGCATACCTAGTTCTAACTAACTAACTAAGTTGGAGGTGCAATGCCCAGGTTTGAGAGTTGCCCTCATGGCTCAGGAGGGAGAGAGGAGAGACAAAAGTGTCTCCTTTCTCTCAGACAGTCAAAGAAGAGGGGAAGGGGAAGGGCAGAAGGAGGAAGGGCACATAAGCTTCCTTAAGCATATCAGTCTAACAGAAGGAAGCCAGTCAGAGCATCAGAAGTCAAGGTAGTCAAGCCTAGCCATCTGGAGGACCCTAACTCTATCTCCCTTCTGGAACATAAACAAAAGAACAAATCAGGAGTTGCTCTTGCCCCACTTCCAACACCCCTTCTCAACAAGTGTTTGGTTCAGCCCACGAGGTTCATCTTGTGTCACAGTTTGCAATGTGCAATGTCTGACTTTGCCCAACGCCTTCATGAGAGTGTCTGCAGTCGTTTCTTCTGTTGGACAATACTACATCTTGAGTAGTCCTCTGCGGTAAGTATCTCTAATGAAATGGTGCTTCACTCCTATGTGCTTGGTTAGTGAACTCACCCCATGAGTCTGTTGCATCCTTGGTTGCTTCTCATGCATCACAACAGGCCCAGGTATAGAGATGCCTAAGTCTTTAAACAGTTCAAGTAGCCTTTGCATATCCCACTAGTTTGGGATCTCGGGTAGCTGCTAGCTTCAGTTTCATGGTTGTCATGCCCTTCAGATATCTCGCCACTCTCTTTATTGTTTCGAACTCCTTTTTGGTTGGTGAGCTGGTTTTTCGGCACAGGTATCCCACTGCTAACACCACATCTGGTCTGGTAACAGTATTGTTATACGAAAGTTTCCTGACGTCTTGTCTTGTATCTCTTAATGTTTATTTTAGCATTTGGCTTGTTCTTGAATTTCCTCTTGTAGCCTACAGCTTTCCTTTCTTGAGGAAGCTTGGTCAGTGTCCAAGTTTTACTTCTGTGTAGAGCTTCCAGCTCTTCCTTGGCTGCCTGCCTCCACCTCTCAGCTTCAGCTTTGGGTAAGGCTTCAATCTCTTTCCAAGTGTCTGGTTCTGGAAGTTCATCTCTTATGAGGTAAGCAAGTCTCTCTGGTGGTACACCTCTGTTGGTGCGTTCAGAGGCTTCGGCTGCCCCTTCTAGCTCTGCTGCCTGTTCTGGCTCAGTTGCCTCTTGTGGCTGAGACTCCTCGCCTTCTTCTGCAGGTGTATTATTGTTATACCTTTTGTGATGGAAGAATAACTTGGCTTCTACTTCCATTTTGCTGCCATCTGTTTGGTGTGGTGCCCCTTCTGGTTGGTGTGTACACTTTCCTTCATCAAAATGGACAGGTCTGTATACTCCAACTTTGCCAGTTTTGAGATCTATGACTCAGTATCCCTTCTGTGTTGAAGAATATCCAATGAATATTACTTCCCTGGCAGTGCTGTCAAGTTTTGACCTCTTTTGTTTTGGGATGTGCACAAAGGCCTTGCACCCGGATACACGAAAGTGAAACATGCTTGATGTCCTATCATGCCATAGTTCAAATGGTGTTTTGTTGGTTGCAGATGCAGGAAGTCAGTTCTGCAGGTAGGTGGCAGTAACTGCAGCTTCTCCCCAGTACTTTTGTGGCAACTGTGCATCTTCCAACAAGGAACAAATCATCTGTCCAAGAGTCCAGTTCATGTGTCCCGCAACCCCATTTTGTTCTGGGTTGTAGACAACTGTAGTCTGGTGCTCTATGCCTTCCTCATGGAGAAAGTCTTGCATAGCCCTGGACACATACCGTATATTCCGGCGTATAAGATGACTTTTTAACCCCGGAAAATCTTCTCCAAAGTCGGGTGTCGTCTTATACGCTGGGTGTCGTCTTATACGCCGGAATATACGGGTACTTCGCCAACTGAGGCATTGCTGTCTTCTACAAGAAACAAAAGTGGGCGGGCCGAGGAAGGGCTCCCAAACTGACCCCGGAGACGCTTGGCGGGCACGTGAGTCTAAAACATTAAGTCTACGGCTGCAAACGCCGCCGGAGTATCGCCGCGCCTTACACCCTACGGGTGGCGCAGTGGTCCAAACACAACTAAGGGAGGAAGAAGCCAGCCAAGGAAGGAAGGAAAGGAAGGAGCGGAAGTGGTTCGCGCGCCTGCGCGTAGGAGGCGGGGGGGGCAGCTTGCGGCTGCCTGTGGTAGGGAGTTAAAAAAAAAAACCAACAACAAACCGGCTCGCCGCTGTGAGGAAAAAAGCACCGGGTGCCTTGGGCGGCGGTGGCGGAGCCTTCTCCTCCTCCTCCTCCCCGCTTCGGCCATGAGCGTCGCAGCGCTGGTTTCTCCCGCACTGCCGCCGCCGCCGCCTCCGCCCCCCGCTGCTGCCGCCGCCGCCTCCGCTGCGCTGCCCGCCAGCACGGGCCCCACCGCCGCCGCCGAGAGCTTCGAGGAGGAGGAGCTGGACAGCCCCACCGATGAAGAGGATGGAGAGCGTAGCGGCCGCGCGCGGGATTCCGACGAAGGTGAGGCTTTCTCCTTGTTTCTTTCCCGCCGATGACCGGTGGCCCCGATCCGGTGTCGCGCCGGCCTTCTCGGGCCAAGTTCTACCGGGCTTGCTGCCCGAGTCAGTGTGCCTGCGGGGGTGCCGTTCGGCCCTGCTTCGTCCTGACTCGAGAGTAGCCCCATGGAAACTAGTAGAGGTAGCTGGCTTAGTTGCACCAATTTCAGTGGGTCTCTTCTGAGTAGCGTCGGATGCAGCCCTAAGCACCGCCCGGTACCATTGGGTTTACTCTTGAGTCAGTGTGCACATAGGATTTTATCCAGTGTTAGTTCTACCCAGAGTAGACCTACTGAAACCAATGGGGCCTGTCTAACTGAGGCCCTTCAGTTGGTTTATGCCAAGTAAGGGCCGAACCCAGGAAAGTCTTCTCAAAAGTTGGGGGTCGTCTTATACGCCCAGTCGTCTTATACGCCGGAATATACGGTATTTTCCTCCATTGTCAGATCTTATGATCTGTGGCTCTCTGCCAAATTTGTTGGACATAATTCTAACAAAGTCCTTCAATTTTTGAAGTACTTGACTTTTCTCTCTTAGCAGGTACATTGTAGTATACCTTGAGTAGTCATCTATAAGGTCAGCATATATAAATTTCCACCTTGAGATGGTACTTTCATCGGCCCACAAAGATCAATGTGAATTAATTCTAGAGGCTTTTTGGTTTTCCTCCCACTTTTCTTAGGAAATTTTGGTTTCACACATTTTGTCTTTATACAGCACTCATATCTTTCTGTGCACTTGCATTGTCCCATTTTAATGCATCTAGCCAAATTCTCTTTCTCTAGAGCAGTTACTCTGGCTAAGCTAGCATGTCCCATTCTTCTATGCCAAATATGCAAACATTCAGAATTACAGGTTTCTTTGACTATGTCTGCATGCATAGCTTCAAGGTATTCTAAATGTAAAAGTCCATTTTTCAATTTTGCAGTCCAACATATTTCTCCTTCACCTAGAACATAGCAAAATTCTCCACTCATATAAAGTTCACCCCCCCAATTCCATTATCTTAGTAGCACTTATTAAGTTGTCTTTAAAATCTGGAACATATAGGCAATTTTTAAGTTCAAGCTGTCTTTCGCCTTCTGGAGTTTTGCAAAGCAGTTGGACTGTGCCTATTCCTTGACATGGAACGTGTCTCCAAGAAGCAGTTTTTACTTGCTGTGTATAGTTTTTAAAATATTTAAACAAATTTTTATCTTTTGTTAGGTGAGCTGTACAACCTGAATCAGTTAAAAACCTGTTTTTATAATCATCTTTCCTTTCATCAGATACATGGTAACTAGAAGCCTTTGTTTTTGCCTTTTCAGTCTGTCTTTGTTTAAAGTCAGGCTTGTCTTCTGTCTGACACCTATTGCAATCTCTTTTAAGATGATTTGGAGATTTGCACTTAAAACAGAGCTTCCTTCAGTGTTCTGTGCCCTCCTGTGGATTTGGGCAATGACTCTTATCTCTATTCTTTGTTTGTTTGTTTTCCCTGCCCACAGTAAGGTTTGCCTTCTCAGATAGAGTTTGTTCCTGTCTCTCTTTAAAATCTTGGTCCTTCAAATATGATATAATCTGGCTCACACTCTGGTCTGTCTGTTGTAGCACACAAGCAGTTAATTTGTGATGCTCGTGGAGAGAGCTCAGGAGCAATGCTTTTTGCATCTCATCACCAAATTTTCTTCCACATCTCTCCAGTTGTCAAAGCAGTTCTGTGAATCTTTCTAGGTGTGTATTGAGACTGTCTGCCTCTCTCAGAGTAAACAATTCCTTGTAAAGGAACATTACATGATTTTTAGATTTTCTGACATATATTTCTTCTAGCTTCTGCCACATTTCTTTCACATTCTTACATCCTAAGTAAACATTTAGTGCTTCATCTGATAATGCAGAAATAAGAAGAGATTTCACTTTTGCATGCTTACATCTCTAGGATGCTGTGGCAGTTTTATCCTCTGCCGAGGGTTCAGGATCGGTCAGGATTCCATACAGATCCTCTCCTTCCAGGAGTGCAGTCATTCGAAGACTCCAAACTGCGTAATTGTCCTTCTCCAGCCTCAGGATGTTTCTCTTAAGTGATGATTCTTCAGCCATGTCTTTCCTATCTTTCCTATCTTGTTCTGCTTTTCTTTCTCTAGCCCAGTCTCCTTTTTTAATCTCTTTGTAAATCACAAACGGTATTTAGCCTTTTTAGCTTTAGGCACAACTTGCAATTCAAATTACCTTTCTGGGCCAGCATAACCCTTTGTTGTGTAAATTTGTATAGATATTAGCAGAGATTGTCAACAATCTGAGATGCTGTGTGCCAGTGTGTGCGTTTACCTAAGAAAGCAGGCTTTTACCCTGCAGTGAGATCACTGAGACTTAAGACTTAGTAAAATAAGAAAAGCTACTTTATTTATAGAAATATACCTAGTTCTTTTTTTTATCATTAATTTTTATTCAAAGTTTCAAAAAACAAAACAAAACAAAAAAACAAATTAATAACTAATACAATAAAATAAAATGTTGACTTCCGATTTGTCGCAGATCAGTTATAGGTCTATAGTATATAACAAACCTGTCTCTTAATATATTACAAAATCACTTTCCTCCAGTAGTTATCTTAATTAATCATCAAATCTCATTAACATCACTTTATTCTTTCCGCAAAAAGTCAAAGAGAGGTTTCCAGTCCTTGAGAAATATATCCATCGATTTTTCTCCAAATAAACATGTCGATTAATCCATCTCATCAAGTCTGCTAGGTCCAGTAGTTTCAATAGCCATTCTTCCATTATCAGTATTAATTCCATCTTCCATCTTCCATCCTTGCATCCATAATGATCTTGCTGTCATAGTCATAGTCATATAAGAGTCTGATGGGAATTTCCCTCCTCACAAATATTTCCTTGACATCAATTCTGAATGTGTTACTGAAATGTTGTTGTAAAGTCATATCACTGTTCCTCTTTTTTACGAAATGCACTAGCACATCTCTTGAGAGTTTTTCCATTGTCACATATCTGTAATTAATTCTATAGATTTTCTCTATTTCAAGCTCCATCACATCATTCCAGTCCAGAAATTTTTTTGAAACATTGATAGCTTTATCTCTGATATCTTCATCAATTTCTTCAGGGACAATGCTGAATTCCAAACAGTAATCTTTATCTCTAAGGTCCATAAACTCCAAATCTTTTTCCAGTTCCACATTTGATATATCTATTCCAATCTCCAGGACTTGCATCTTCCCTTTAATTTTTCTTTCTTCTTCTATTGCTTGTCTAGTTATATCTTTGATCTCATCAACCTCCTCTCTCATAAAATCCCCTATTTCTTTCAGCTCCTGCTTCATTTTGCCAAATTCAATTTTCATCTCTTGTTTACCATGTCTCAGTTTTTGTTTCGTTATCTCATTCTCATCCATTATTTTCTGAAACATATTTACTTCCAGGGTCTCAGCCACTTTCTTAATCGTCATTTTTAAAACCAAAAAGAAAAAAAACCCCATCAATTTCCAATATAGCATTATTCCCAAGCAAAGAGCAATTTATTTCTTTTTCCAGCAACAAAGGAGTTAATATTCCAAACCTGATGACATCATAATGTAGACAGCACAAACTGCCTTATCTCTTATGTGTCCAAGAATGCAAAACAAATTTAGTTCACAGCATCCAAATAGTTAGTGGCATAAAGAACAAGCAGATTCATCAAAATGAAGTAGACCAGAAAAAATAGTCCCAGACATATAAAACTCAAAAGTTCATATAAATCAAAATTTTTCTCCTCAAATTAGATATCTCTCATCCATTTGTATCTTTATAATGCTCAATTCCAGGCCAGCTTTTTGCAATAAAAACAAAGATAAGCTATTTCGATTTCCTTCCACCTTAAGTCCGTGTATAAAAAAGAAAAGTTATAACTCACCCAGGGATTCTTTACTGCTGATTCTTTTAACAAATCTCTTTTACTGCAGCAATTTAAGCCAAATGATAAGGATAGATAGAAGAATGCTTGCCTGTTACAATCTGTTTTTCTTTGAAGAAAAGAAAAATGTCTCGCTTAATCAGTTTGAGCTTGCTTGAAATTCCCTGGCTCCATCCGACGTTGCTGGCTGGTCCTTCGTTCATAGGGGATCCTAATGAATTCAAGTCCCCCAACAAACACAACGAAGCTTGTGGATGATCTCTTCGTTTCTCCCTTGCCTGGGAGAAATTTTTTACCAGTCAAAAAAAACCTTTTGACTGGTTTTAAAACTGAAAAAGCTTCCTCTGAGACAAGAGCTCGTCTCAGAGGCAGGCACAAGCGAAGCAATCCTTCCCGGAAGTCCAAAATATACCTAGTTCTAACTAAGTTGGAGGTGCAATGCCCAGACTTCGGGATTGCCCTCATGGTTCAGGAGAGAGAACAAAGACAGACATGTCTCCTCTCTCCTGGAACAGTTGAAGAAAAAGACAAAGGAAGGTGGGGCAGGTCAGCTTCCCTGAGCATATCAGTTTACAATGGAAGGAAGTTAGGTAGAGAAGAGCACAGGTTAAGGTAGGCAAGCCTAGGCAGCTGGAAGACCCTAACTCTATCTCCCTTCTGGAACATAAACAAAAGAACAAAACAGAAGTTGTTCTTGCCCCACTTCCTACATTATTCAATACCAATCACTATCAAATGTCTTACTAATCTTTTCTTGAAAAGATCAAGAAAAGGAGCTTCAATAATCTCCTTAAGCACTTAATCTCAGTAAAGGGTGATAAACCACAATGAAGCTCAAATTTTCCCAGAGAGGCGGGGGGGGGAGCAACAAGGGAAGAGAAGAAAGGATGTCTGATTATTTTACATCTGCTTCACCGTGACAGTTACCCTTTCACATGAGAAATTATGTCAGGTGAGAATAGTAGACTACCTTGTATATTTCAATGTGTCAAATCAAGGGTCCATCTTTGCCTCATATCTTGTTTCCTGAAGTGGCCAACAAGAATCACTACACAGAAAGGGCAAAAGTGAGGCAATAAAGAATTATTCCATCCCAACCCTATTCAGTCAGAGAGGACATTTTAGTGGAAGATCTGTCATTAACTGTAGCTAATGTTTGCAGAAGCCATTTTGTCTCATAAAATAGGGAAAGGGGGTTGTTGAAGTGGTATAAATCAGTGAGATAGAGTAGATCAGGAAAGTGGGGGCAATATTTGCAACCTATATATTTAGGCTGGGTTCTGAGAAATGTCACAGCCTTTTGTCATACCAATGATGTTTAAAACAAGCAGAAAATAGTTTTCAACTAGTGCCCCAAAGTGTTTCCATCATGTATCAAGTGCAGGGGTGTAGTCATCAAGGATCTTGGAAGGTCTTCTTCCCCCTACTTTTTTGGGAGCAGGGTCCCAGCAGAGTTCCTATGTCTCCAGCATCCTATAAACCAATCAGCATAACAGGGGAGTGTTTGTCACCAAGAAGAATCTTTTAGCATGTTTCCTTGTCCTTTCCTGCTGATTGGAGCCAATCAGAGTGAAAGGAGGTGAGTCAGCCACTGAGAAGACTCTTTTCAGTAGCTAAAGCTCCCCCCCTTTCATGCTGATTGGCTCCTAGAAATGTCTGTTGTTGTGGAAGAAGGCATTACCAAGGATCTCATTCTCAACCAAGGAACAAAAAAGGGTGTATGTGGCTGTGACTATTAAGAAGGAAACCAGCACTTCTGAATTTGCCACTACACTATTGTTTCAAGTGAGATAATTTTTCTCTTTCTGCCAACCACAACTGGTCGTTAGGTTACAGGGATGTTCTAAGGATGGGTGGTCACCCAATTATAAGCATGACACCCGAAAACATTTCCACAAGTCTAAGTCTGAACCATTTCAACAGAACTTCCTTCCAGTGAGCATGCTTGGGTCCAGAGCCTCAGACATATCTTCAATTCTAAAATAACAATCAGACTTGGCACAAACAAAACCTACATTACTGAAAACTGGTTGTTTCGATTCCACTGGGCTTACACTACAGTGTGTCTCCTTTCCCCTGGAGCAGGCGTGGGGAATCTCCAGCCTGAGAGCGGGATACAGTCCCTCTGCCCCCTGGTATTGCTAGGAACTGTTCATCACTAATGGCTGAGGTTGCTATACAATGGTTCTAAATCCTACTTTTAAAAGGCAACAACTTGCTAGTATAGACCTCAGTGAATGAAGACACTTACTTCATTAAAGCATGTTGATAGAAGGAGCAGGTGTCTGCCTTCATTTACCTCCCTCTCCAGGAATAGCTATCGTTTGGTTCTTTTTAGTCAAGGGATCCCAACCTGGGTAGTCAAGGTTTCAGGAGATGGAAACAACTCAGCCCTTTCTTCCTAGGCATTACATATATTTATAATATTTATAATGTAATTAAGAAACTATAAGTTAATTAGTTAACAAAATTACATAACTGACTGATCCTTGTTTGTGGCCTTGTTTATTTACTTTTCTTGTGGGTCAATGGTCCTTGATAGAAAAATAATCCTTATCCATGTTCTACAGCCTTCACACAATGAGCACTTTATGAAATCTGATAATCCTGCAGTGAGATGAGGAATGCAAAGCATCTCTGTGAACATCAGGGCTTTTTTGGTGACAGTACTCACCCGTATGGAGTACCAGAACCTCTTTTTTCATTTCCTTTTCCTTTTGCTGCCCATAGAAGCCATTTAGTGCTGGCACCTCATTTTTTAGCACTTTTATCAAGATATGAGTACCAGCACCTCATTTTTTCTAACCAAAAATGCACTGGTGAACATTGATTTTCCACTGCACTAGTCCCTGTCATAAATGCAATGACTTTGCTAGCAAATAATATACACTGAATGACACCCAGACTCATGGCTTGAGATCAGTAGGGGAAGCCCTGCTTGTGGTTCTAGTACCAGATATGGCCTGTGGCATAGTTACATGAGACAAAGCCTGCTTGGTAGTAGCACTGCAGTTGTGGAACTGTTAAATGAGGTTTCTGGTTTAGATATGTAGATTTTAGCTGTTTTAACTTGATGGTTTGTGCTATATTGCAATATTGCTGTGCATCACCCTAGCCTCCTGCAAGAAGGAGGGCAGTATATAAATATAAATATTGGGTTACATTCAACAAAGCTGTTCAGACTAGACCCACTGAAATTAATGAACCTAAGTTAGTCATGTCCATTATTTCAATGGGTGTACTCTGAGTGGAACTATTATTTATTTATTTATTTATTAATATGTATCCCACCCTTCCTCCCAGTAGGAGCCCAGGGTGGCATTAAATGCAACTCATAATAATAATTAGAAGTTATAGTAGAAGTATGCTAGAGATTCTACTCAAAAATGTAGTATTTATCGGTTTTATGTAATGTATCTCTTAGGTAGATTTTCAAATCATCACAGAAAATAAAAATATTAGCATTTTACAGGTGATAAAATTGATACTAGAGAGCATAGGAAAGACCCTGCTGAATCAGACCAAAGACCCTGCTGAATCAGACCAACTGTTCAACTAGTCCAACATCTTGTTTTCATAGTGGCCAACCAGATGCCTCTGGGAAGCCAACAAAGAAGCATGAACACAATAGCATCTCCTGTTGTTCCTCCCTAGAAGTTCCTCCCTAGGTATTTCAGAAACACGCTGCCTCTGAACCTGAAGGCTGCATATAGTCTTCACCATTTCTTGTGGCCATGAATTACATAAATCAAGAATGGGCAGACTTCAGGCTTGCAGGATCTTTTTTGTATTTTACTAGGACCCTGAGATCCACTAACAAGCCTGGTGCAAAAGTGTGATTTGAGGGGAAGACATAGAAATAAGGAATGGGGTGTCTCTGAGCACATACTGAGGCCAGGTATTTGTCTTCAGTATCAGAGCTAAGCTCACAGTCCTGTCACACAAAAATCCACTCCTGGTTTCTTCATCTCAGTAGCATAATTTAGACATGGAGGGAGCCTTTTGGGTTTGGTATTATTAGTTGTGAGTCAGAAACTTTTAGTGATCAAACACCCAGAGATCTACCAGTATATCCTGATCTATCACCTGCCATAAATCTATTATGCAGTGCAATGGAGACTGCCCCATCAGCCTCAGTCTGCCCTCAGCCTGCACTCACCTGCTTGTCTTCTTGCTTACATCTAGTCCAGAGGGTGGTCCTTCCTTCTCCATAGTCTCAGTGTGGCCCTAATAGAACTCAGTAGGGAGGAAGGGGGAGTAAAACTAGAATTAGTTGACTCTGTCTGTTGTTGGCTCTGAGTCCACCTATTGTTGGACTCCCTACCTTCTGCCCCACCAGTCCCAGTGGGCACCAGCCACCATTGGTGCAGTGTGTGAAGAAGTACTTCTTTTTATTCATCCTGAATCCTCTGCCAACCAGTTTCATTGTTTGATCACAGGTTCCAGTATTATGGGATTTGGAGACACCCTTCTGTCTACTTTCTCCACATCATGCATCATTTTCTGTGTCCCACCCAGGTGCCTTTTTTCTAAACAAAAAGCCCCAAACACTGTGGCCTTTCCTCATAAGGAAGGTATTCCAACCCACTATCATTGTACTTCCCCTTTTCTCTGCCTTTTCCAGATCTATAATATCCTTTTGAGATATAGTGACAAGCACTGAACAAAGTATTTAAAGTGTGCCAACACAACAGATTTGCATAAGAATATTATGATATTGTCAGTTTTATTTTGGATCCCTTTTCTAATAATTCCTTGCATAGAATTTGCCTTTTTCACAGCTGTCACACATTGGCTCAGTGTTTTATAATGAGCTACTAAGCATGACTCCAATATTTCTTTCCTGGTTACTCACCTGCAGTTCAGACTTCATGTATATATAACCCACAGGGTACATAACGTTTTACTTAGATTGAACAGAATTTGCCATTTTGTTGTTCATTCACCTTGTTTGGAGAGCCTTTTGGCTATTTGATTCACTATTTGATTGGGCTTTCATGACCCTGAAGAATGTTGGTGTCATCCAGAGACTTGGTTATATCATGCTCATTCCTTGTTGGAATATGTGGTTCAACTCCAACTTGTGGGTTGAGGCTGCATGGGGTTAAAAAGGGTAGCTAGAGACGAGACCTCCTGATTGCTAGGCTAATACCTATCCTTTGATCTCCTGCTGTCTCTCCCTTCCTGCTAGACTGATATGCATAGGATGTTGACTACATCTCCTTCCTCCTCCTCCTTCTTTCTCTTGAGTTGGAGTGCAGACATCTCTTTGTCTCTCCTTCTCCTTCAAGCATGAGGGCAAACACTAGGCTTAGTGTTTGCATCTCCAACTTAGCTAGTTAGCTAGATGTAGAACTCTTTCCTATCAAGTAAGTACTTCCAGAATAAAGTAGTTATTTCTTATTTTAAAGCTTAAAGTCTCTGTCTGACTAATTTGCAGGGAAGGTGTAATGTTTAGCAAAGATTCAAAAACATAAAGGCTCACTCAGCCTCTTCATTCCCAATTTTGCCACTCTGCGACATTCCTAACCCAAGGTCATTTGTGAACAAATTGGAAGTATAGACACTGATATAGATCCTGAACACTGAACACTAGAATCAGGATCATTCAGACCATGGTATTCCCGATCTCTATGTATAGATGTGAAAGTTGGACAGTGAAAAAAGTGGATAAGAGAAAAATCAGTTCATTTGAAATGCGTTGGAGGAGAGCTTTGCGCATACCATGGACCCCCAAAAAGACAAATAATTGGGTGTTAGAACAAATTAAACCAGAACTATCACTAGACGGTAAAATGATGAAACTGAGGTTATCATAATTTGGACACATCATGAGAACACATGATTCACTAGAAAAGACAACAATGCTGGGGAAAACAGAAGGGAGTAGAAAAAGAGGAAGGCCAAACAGGAGATGGATTGATTCCATAAAGGAAGCCACAGGCCTGAACTTACAAGATTTGAACAGGGTGGTTTATAACAGGTGTTATTGGAGGTCACTGATTCATAGGGTCGCCATAAGTCGTAATCGACTTGAAGGCACATAACAAAAAACAAAGCATAATTGAACTCAGTAGCGCTGGACTTCTGAGAAGGCAATCACAGAATTGTGCTGTTAAGCATGTTGAGTCCAGAAAGAAGCTTCCTGGGCATAAACAGCAGCATAAGAATATAAGAAGCTTCCTTATACTGAGTCAGACCATCACTTCACCTAACTCAGCATTGTCTGTACTGACTGGCAGTGCCTCTCCAGAGTTTCAAGCAGGGTTATCTCCCAGCCCTACCTGGAGACTGCAGGGATCAAACTTGGGACCTTCTGCATGCAAGGCAGATGCTCTACCACTGAGCTATGGAGTTTCATATTTTACAAAGAGTTCAAGGAGCTGCTTAGTGCTGTCTTGTGTATTGGAGACATTTGAACTTGAGGGGCTTTGAAGAAAGACTTTTTTAAATGATGGAGAAAAATGGAGAGTATTTGCATCTCAGTTAAAAAGAAATCAGAGGAACCTAAAAAATACTGGAAGTCAGCAGAGTTACAGAGCAGTTGGAACAAATCTATTAAGATCACTGGTAAAGAAGAAGAAAGAAATGTTAAGGTTTCTTCATTCTAGCATACATAGTCATCTCTCTCAGGATGGCAGGTTCTCACGGCATGGTGAGAGAACAAAGGAAGGATTGTGGTTTGATAAGTAGGAGGAAGAGAGGCTCAAAACACAAACCAACAAGTCACAAGAGAGTCAGTGATAGCAACACAAACATTATTCTTTCTGTCTAGCACCCCCCACTGGTTCAGGTAACCAACTACAAGAGTTGTTGTCTCCCATTCCAACAGAAAAGGGCCACAGATTTAATAAAACCCAATGTTAGACAAATATCCACATACTGGCAGGATTTATAAGCCAGACTCACAAAACAGCCTAAGCTGTTTCGAATTCCACAAACATGAAGCAGTGGTTTTAAAAAGTGAGCAAGTGCAGTGTAATTCACCAAAGAGAACCATTGTCCACCCTCCCCAGCCTGTGATTACAGACAGGGCTCTGAGGACAGTGAGTGTGACACAAGCAAGCAGAAACTGCATCCTTTCTTTTTAAAAATAAATAAACAGTAGATAATCTGCACAGGGCAAATTATAATGAGCAGCCCCACCTTACTACTTCAGTTTCCGCAAAGTCTAGGGAGTTTTTAAAAACTCCCAATTAGTTTGCTAAAGTGATAAGATAATCATTTTACTTTACTTACTTTACTATATATGAAGAGAACTGTTTCCATTATACCATTCTGTTTACAAATTAGGGCATTTCCCTCTGTTCTTTTATTTCAGATGGAGATCTAGCGTGTGCAAGGAATTTTAAGAATCTGCTTGTTAGCATGTTTTCTTAGATTCAGCAGGTAGATAGAGAGCAAAGTGGTTGCAGAGATAAACTAGAGCTCCACTTGCATTCATCAAATGTGTTCAGCAAAGCCTCTCTCTTTTCTTCTGCCTTGTTATTCGACACACCAAAGAGTTGTATCTTCTCCGAAACAGTAGGAATCAACATTCTAATAAACTGTGGAGCTTAGTTAAGCATTGCTACAAATATGGTGTGGATTTTCAGAAAATGTAAAGAACATTTTTTAGACAAACAAACAAAATCTTTCTTTGTAGAAAGACCAGCAACTCTAAAGGTATTTGTCCAGGGGAAACTTGAACAAAAATTTTAAATCTACATTGGCCAGAATGTACACTGCCTTCTAATATGGCACACTCCTACATTCTGTCATACATTGACAATATCCATGTGCCATAGAAATAGCATGCAAGAGCCAGAAAACTACTTTCTAACATGTGAAAACTGTACATTGGCCAAAGGGTCATTTTCAAACTTTCTGCCATCTGTCAAGGAACACTCCAATCTTAATTCATCAGTCAGTTATGTTGAGCACACCTTTCCTTCAACTCCAGGACTTTGCTGATGATTCTGGAGCATGCCTAGGGCAGGTCCATAGCCGGGGGGGGGGCTGGGGGGCTTGGCCCCCTTAATTTTTTTCTGGCCTCAAGTTTGTTTCAAAAAAATAATATAAATTTGTTACAGAAAAAAAATATCTCCCCCCCTACTTTTTGTGTGTGTTCCCCTTCAACTTTTAGGCTGGCTAAGGTCCTGCTCAGAGGACAATAACAGCAAAAATGTATCTCCAGAATTAAATCTTGACCCCAAAAACTATTCCTAAAAACATCCAACACCAATAGTCTATAGACATCCTGAGCAGCAAGTTTACATATATAGGTGGTCTCTGGGCCATTCTGTTTCTAGCTGGAGAAAGACAGGGCCCCACCCTTCCAAGCCAGGTGGAGATTAGCCAGCAATGCAGGGAGCAAGTTTGAGGTGCAATGCCAGGCTTGGTCATTGCTCCCATGCTAGAGAAGAGAGAAAAAGGGAAGATGTCTGATTTCCCTCACCTGGTCCAAGGAGGAGGAAGGAGAGGATGGGTCAGCTCCCTTGGAATATCAGCGTACAATGGAAGGAAGACATGTAGAGGAACACAGGTAAGGATAGTCAGCCTAGCCAGCTGGAGGACCCTTCTCTATCTCCCCTTAGATATGCAAAGAGAACCAAATAGGAGTTGCCACACTTCCATCATGAGGAACTGTGGCAGATAGTGGTGATGAGAGATTAAGTTCTAGGCCTATGAGCCAATAAAAGAAAAACCCTGACAAATTGTCACGTCCGGGTGGCATCCACCAAGGAATTCTGAAAGAACTCAGATGTGAAACTGCTGTTCTCCTAACAGAAATATGTAATTTGTCGCTCAGATTGGCCTCCATGTATGAAAACTGGGAAGTTACCAATGTAACACCAATCTTTAAAAAGGATCCAAGGAAATTACAGGCCAGTGGTGGAAAGCATTGTTAAAGATAAAATAACCAAGCATATAGAAGAATAAGCCTTGCTGAAGCAGAACCATGTCTTCTGCAACCTTTTAAATTTCTTCTAGAGTGCTAGCAAGCATATGGATAGACAATGTGTACTTTCAAAAAGGCCCGGCCTTCTAAGAGGTCTTCTGTATCTTTAAAGGTTGTGCAGGGGGAAGGGAGAATTCCACCTTGTGGTTTTTCCCATTACAGTGTTGCAACAACACCTGCACTTGGCTGACTTTCTCTTCTCCTAAAGATACAGGATCAGTCTCAGGCCCTGAACCTGGCAAACCTAGAGGAAACTGTTGGGTTTTATGAGATAGGGACAATGGTAGTTCTATCTCTAGCAGAGTAAAATTGGCTAAATGGAATTGAGAATTAACCAGCCCACCTCCCCCTCACCCAGACTAGCTGAATAAAAGGGACTTCTTTAATAAAAAGTATAAAAATAGTCTTTACTCATGACCTCATATGTTTAGGAAACATAGGCTTAAGCCTGGAGAAAAAAGGGTAGAAAGTAGGTAGTAGATTTAGGCTGCAATCCAATACATGTCTACTCAGAAGTAAACTCCATTGGGTTCAATTGGATTTACTCCCAGGTAAGTGTGTGGTGGATTGCAGTCTTAGTCCATGATTTGGAATTCTGTTGTTGGAGCAGCTTGAGGGCTGCTCTGTCTCCCTGTGACTAATGGAAGATACAGTAGGGCCCCACTCATACAGCAGGTTATGTTCCAGACCCCCACTGTAAAGCGAGAACTGCTGTAAAGCTGAACGCATTGACTAACATTGACCAAAATGGTGCCTGATGGCCAAAAAATGCCATAAAAGCAGAACAAGCCCCATAGGAGCAGGGCCTTTCTGCAACTGACAACTGCTGTATTAGCGGAACGCTGTAAAGCGAAGCGCTGTAGAGCGGAGCCCCACTGTATACAGGACTCAACTAACTCACAAACCAAAGGGAGGAAGAGAAGGGAGAAGAACAGGAAGTTACATCACAGTAAACAAACATAGAGCTGTCCCTAAAATCTAACTAGAGGGGACATCTCTCTACATTTGTAATAAAGCATACATGCTTGCTTATTCCCAACAGTAGTTAAGGTTACTGATGATACCAAATTGTTCAAAAGTGGATTGTGAAGAACTCCAAAAGGATCTCTCCAAACTGGATGTATGCAAGTGTAAAATAATGAATATTAAGGTGAAAAATCCTAATTTCACAAATCCTGATGACTGAATGAAACCATGGGATTGCAGTAGACAGTGCAATGAAGATGCTGACCCAGTGTGCAGGAGCTGTGAAAAAAGCAACTACCATGTTAGGGTTCATTGGGAAAGGAATTGAAAATAAAACTGCCAATATCACAAATGCTGTTAAAATCTATGGTGTGACCATGTTTGAAATACTGTGTACTGTATCTGGTCATCTCACCTCAAAAAGGGTAGTGTAGAGCTGGAAAAGATTCAGAAGAGGGCAACCAAAGTGATCAAGGGGCTGGAGCAACTCCCCTGTAAGGAAATGTTACAATTTGGACTTTATAGTTTTGAAAAAAGGTAAGGAGGGACATAACAGAGGTGTGCAAGCTTATGCATGATGTGGAGAAAATGGACAGAGAAAGGTTTTCTCCTTCTCTACTAACGCAAGAACCTGGTGCCATCCAAAGAAGCTGAATGTTGGAAGATCCAGGACAGACGGAATAAAGTACTTCACACTGCACATAGTGAAACTACGGAATTTCCCCCAGAAGATGTAGTGATGACCACCAACTTAGAGAATTAAGCAAATTAATAGAGCGTAAGGCTATCAATGGATACTAGCCATGATGGCTATGTTCTCCCTCCACTATCTGAGGCAGTCTGCCTCTGAATACCAGTTGCTGGGAATCACAAGTGTGGATAGAGTGCTTTTGCTCTCAGGGTCTGGTTGGAGGCTTCCTATAATCATCTAGTTGGCCACTGCAAGAACTGAATGCTAGACTTTGGTCTGATCCAGCAGGGTTCTTTTCATATTCTTAGCACCTTCAGTTGCTGGAAATTGTGCTTGGGAGTCAATGGAATTGTTTAAAGACTGGTGAAATATGCTCTGTTCACCTGGTCCCAGTCAGAAATCCAGCCACTATTTTTTCATCCAGTGATCCTTCTGAGCAGTCTTCAAATGTAACTCCATGTACTATGCGCTGCAGTAATCTAAATGGGATATCACTAGAACATGGATAACTGGGGCTAGGATATCACTGCCCAGGAAGTGTCATGACTGCCACACCAACCTCAGCAATGGAAGCCACAAAGTCTGCTTGGGCCTCCAAAGATAAGACTAGAACTGAAAATACTTCCAAGCTACAAACTTAATATTTTAGGAGTAGTGCATCTCCAATGAGAACATGCTGAATGACATTAGCCAGATCAGATGAACCATCCGCCAGCATTACCTCCAACTTGCCTGGCTTAAGATTTAGTTTATTGGCCCTCACTCAGACACATCCCCATCTCAGACAATTAGACCAAAATAACTGGATTGGGTTTTGGCATTCTGGAGTCCATGTATCACTTTCATCATAGACTTCATGTTGATCTTGAGAAAGTCAAGATCTCATTTGCGAGTGAAATAAATGAGATGTACCACACAAATTAGTTGGAAGGGGAAGTTTAGTAAAGAACTCTAAATCCCCCCAGTGAAGTTTTTAAAATAAATCTGAGACAGATTAAAGGCGAGACTTCTTCACACCATGTATAAATTATCTTGTGGGATTCCGTGTGCTGTAGGAGATAGAATATAGAGTGGAGACCCACGTTCAAATCTTGCTTCCACCACAGACCTCACTGGGTGACCTAGGGTCAATTACTATCTCACAACCTAAGCTACTTTAGGATGCTGTTGTGATGATAAAACTGGACAGATCATGTATAAAGCCCTGAGCTCCTTGAAGGATGGTTGGGCTAAATATAAATGTCATCATAACCTAAGATGTGATTATGTTTTGTAAAAGGAATGGACAAATAGAGGATGGGCCCACTCACTATTCACCATGATTGTTACAAGGAAGCTCCATGTTTAGAAGGCCAGATAGATACCGCTACAGAGGTTGGGGTCAAAGAAAGGCCACCCACCTTTCTGCCCAGCTTGTGAGCCTCCAGAAGCATTGGGGGGCCCACTACAGGAAACAGACTGCAAAGAACCTTCTTGGTCTGATTCAGCAAGCTAAGTATTCATGGCATGAAGTCCTTTGCAAATGTGAAATTGCAATGATGGGCTGGAAATCAGAGGTATTGTTAAGGGATGGTCCAGGGGATCTGAGCTCTGGGTCCTTTGTGATGGGCCTCCTTCCCTCCTTTTTAAAATTTAAACATTGCTTTAAAACTTTGCTTAAATGTGTGGCTGGGTGCACTGCAAAGTGCAGTGCTGGTGAGACCTCAACCACCCATCATATAAATGTCTCAGAGACATATTCTACATATAGATTAGCATATGCAAATATTATGCAAGTTTGTGTCATGGCCCTGTGTCCCAAGTCCTCTGCTGGAAATATCCCTCCCCTATATAAAAGTGCTTTAATATCAAATGTGAAAACATTTCACACTGTTATTACATACACTGGGAGACCAGATAATTTGGCCACTTCATCTCCTAGACTCAGTGCCAGAATAGTCACCACAGGCAACATTTGGGGGAATTTTCTTATCAGCACAATGATTGTTTGCAGAAGAAAGTGCCTCTGAACATGTGCAAAGTCCTCCAGCTGCAGCACTACTCAGTCACCACAACTAGCCTCTGGACCTGTGGATTTGGGGAGCTCTTCTGCGGTGTGGGGCAATGAGCAACCCAATCCACTAAAGTGAATTCGTTGACTTTTAGGCCGCTTTGGGTTCTCCTGAGGTCTGTGGGAAACACGATTAAATCCCAGCACTTCTGCATAATCTCCTCCGCCTGACGCCTTCACTTGCCCTCCACTTTGGGGGTTGTTTGAAAGATTCAGTCATCGCAGCTCGGGGAGGCAGGGCTGCTCTTCAGGGTCAGCAAGCAGAGACAAAACGCCTGATTCACGTGGATGGCGGATATTTTAAAAAGGAAGAGAATTCCAGGCTTTCTTGGAAGCCGGAGTCTTGAGAAGCTCGCTGCAGGCCCCTGGAGGGAAAAGAGAAAGGAAGTCTAGGAGCTTGGCTGTTCTCCTAGGTAGTGGACAACGATAAGAATAAGAATAGTTCCAGCTGTCCTCGTCTTCCCATTTGTCACAAAGGCTTGCGCGCCTTTCTTGTCTTCTTGCGCCCCCCGCTGCCGGCAAGTCGCAGAGATCAAAAGGAACCGCACAGCCCATTCTCTCTCTGTCTCGCTCCTGGCAGCGAGGGCTCCGTTCGCTGGCCAAGCCTGCTCTGTCTGTGTGCCTGCGAGTGTCTTCGCCCTGCGAAAGAAACCTCCTGCAACTTGCCGCGAGAAAAGGCAGAAAGCGAGGGGAGAGATTCCAAACCGACGAGTATCCTTCCTCGAGGGCCGACTTGGAGACGGCGCCTCTCTAGACGGGGTGGATGTCCAGGGAGGAGGTTTGGCTGTTCTAGCGGGTCCGGTGGCTACGCCAAACTCCGGAGTTTGCAGTCCTCTGAAATCTCTAAACTTAACCTGTTTCCAGGGAGGAAGGTGAGGAACGGGTGTGTGCATGTGCGTGTATGTCTTTTTAAACCCACGGCCACCCTAGCAGACAAAAAGAAAGTTCCAGAGCAGAGAAAGGGAACGTGTGGCCTTCCCGATTATTTGTTGGACTCCAACTGCCATCAGCCCCGGCCAGAGTGGCCAATGGTCTGGGATGGTGGGAGTTGTAGTCCAGCAACATCTGGAGGGCCACAAATTCCCCATCCCTGATTTCCATACGATATAATATTTATATGTTTGTGTTCTGTCTGATCACTCATCCTCGTTCTCCTTATTAACCCAATGGTCCCTGCAGGTTACCGGGAGCCTAATTAATCCAGACCCAGTTGGTCCTTCCTTTTTTAAGAGTACCTGAGTCCTTGCATTTAATTCTTTCATTTGTATTCTTCTTTGTTGCGTTTGCGCTGTGCCGCGGGACGGAAGAACAATTCTGTGTTAATCCAAAACTGGCCTGAAGACTTTCAAACATTACAGACGTTCAAGAGACCTAAGTCTGTAGCTCTAGAAACTAAGTTATAGGCAGCTGGTAAGAGCGCAGAAGGGTTTGCTTAAAACGGGTTCATTACCATTAAATTCCCCTCGACCAGCCTGCATTGCTCACCAGTGGAGTGGTAAAAACAGAATTTCCCCCCCTCGAACTATCCTGGCTTTCTACCTTCACTGGCGGAGGCACCATGCCTCTGAATACTACTTGGTGGAGACCGCTGTTGCACTCAGGTGCAGGATGCTGGACCAGATGCGCTTTTGGCCTGAACCAGCAGGGTTTATGTTCCTGCCCTTTTAAAGTATGCTCATTGGCAAAGGGGAATTCTAACCCATTTGAGTGACCTTTTGTGAATACTACAGGAAGCTGTCGTTTTCCCCCCGAGTCACACGAAGTACAAAGTTATGATCTTGATCTGTGGGGTAAGGTGCTGATCTATCGATCCCAATGTTATTTTTCTGTCTAATCCTGCTCTTCAATCCTATCCACCAACCAGTCAAGCCAAAGCATTAAGCTTTATGATTTAGACCAGCGGAGCCATCTGGGTAATGTCGTGGACACGGAACTGAGAGCCGCCGTGGGCTCGCATGTCGTCGCCCCCTTAGCGCTTTTGGACAAGTCTGTCTACTCGTCTGTCTCTGCCTCAGTCTGACTTCTCTAAAATGGGAATGCTAATCACCTAGGATTGTCTTGTAGTCGGATTGCCTCGAAGGTGAGTAAAATACCAATTGTTAAGCGCATTGTATGGCCAGCTCAAAACAAAAACCTAGTATCCTGCACAATCCAGCCCACGCTCAGCCTTTACAGACCTTGCTCCTTTAACTTTACTCGAAAGTAAACCCCACTGTGTTCAGTGGGGCTTACTCGCTAGTAAGTATGTTTCGGATTGTAGCAGAATTAAGAACTGTTGCGCTGAAGTGAATTAAAAAGTTTAATTTAGCCTGGGCTGTCTGCCCAATTTAATTTAGGACTCAGTTCCCTGAGAGATGGACGCTTGATGTCAAATATAAATAACAAAGGGTCTTGTGGCACCTTCAAGATTAACACATTTATGATGGCATTTGTTAGTCCTGAAGGTGCCGCAAGAAACTTTGTTGTTTTTGCTGCAGCAGACTAACATGGCTACCCTTCTCAAGTAAAAATATATTCAACATACTTCTGAGTATTCGAATTGACATGTTCTAACGGCATGATAATAAAATCTACTTTTCTATTCATTTTTAAGTTTATTTGCAAGGTTATTTTTTATTATGTGCATGTGTTTGCTTTTTCAAAATCCTCATGCCCAGTTTTAATCATTCTTTTATTGTTTTACTGTTGGTGATTAGGGCAATGTATTAAAACAAACAAACCTCCAAACTAATTGCATCTGGCTCTTCTCTCTTACTTGATAACTGCTTGAGTGTTTGTTCGAGCCTCACTCATTCCCACTTTTGTAGATGACTTCTCCTTTTTCTCTGTGTTAAGAACTCAGAAGGAAATGAATAGTGTCAGCCTGGAATGCCCCCCTCTCCTCTAAGTTAATTCAGTACTAGAAAGATAAGGATGTGTTTTCCATGTTGCAAAAAACATCCACCGATCTCCAGGTGGGATCAGACTGAGATCTGACTTCAGTTTTTTTCTTGAATACACACTGTCTACCTCCCCCTCGCAAAAAAGGGACAATCTTACCGGATTTGAATCAAGTCGTTTACACTAGGAAGTTTTTTGAAGCTGCTTTTGATTTCCAAAGAAAATAATTGGTGAGAATTCTGAGACAGAATTAACCAAGGATAAATCATTTCATAAACTAGCCTGCATAAACCATCCAATGAACTCCTCCGATCATCTGTCTGAATTCGAATCAAGTAATAATGAGCTTCGTTTAACTAGTTATTTCGAAAATGTCTCCTCCCCCCCAAAAAAGTAGCTGAGAATTGTAATCCACTATCCTTCAGAAAACGGATTCAAATTAAGGAAGATGGCCGGAGAAGTCAGTTAGTTTATATCTGATAAATGAAACACAGTGAGGGAAAATTCTTATTGTTACAACAATATTGCAACAGAGTTCTTTCAAACTACTCACAGAAGAATCCCTTGCAGTTTCGTAGACTTGAGAAGGACGCAGTTTATCACCAAAAAAAAGGACTCATCCTACAAAATAGGAGATAATCTTACATATAGAGAGACTTTCTGGATTAATAAAACAAAACAGAGTTTCACCTGTTTAAAATCATGCATTTGTAGGCAGGGCAAATACCTTCTTCAGTAACTTATTTTATTTATTGAAATGCTATCCGTAGAAGGAGGGAGCAGAGAACCAGCCATCAACCATTTACTCAGGAGTAATATCATTCACATAAATAAAACAAGGACCAAGGACCTGTAGATTTCAGCCCAAAACATTTAGTCCTCATTCGATAGCTACCCTTATCACGCTGCCTAGTACACGGAATGCGGGATGGTGGTAAAAACCACTGTACAGGGGCGGAGTTTTGTCACCTTTTCATACTGGTGGTTTCGGGGGGTGGTGGTGGTCTTAAACCGCTTCAGTAACTGCATATTCCAAACCCAGCGCTTGGACAGCTATTCTGATGCGGAACAAAAGTGTGAGAGCGTGGATGCGTCGCCTTGAACCATTAACATGCGCTGTAGGAGAAGGAACTGGGAGCAGCAGATGACATAGGGTTAAATGAACCGAAAAGATTGATGCCTCTATGAAGGCAGCGAAGAAACAGCTGCTTGAGCCACAGCTGCCTGAAGTTGGGGAAGTGAATAGTCAAGCAGAGACTACTTTTGTACTGTAGATGCAAGAGGAGGAGCCAGAGACGTTGTGTGTGTTTGCTCGCGCAGGCTGCCATTTGGAAGGGGAACCAATTGTCCCATTTCTTTACATTTTGGAGGTCAGATATTCATTAAAAAAAAAAAATCCTTCCGCAGGGAGGCTTTTAACCGAGGGAAGTCTCAAAATCCCTTTCAGAATTCAGAGTTCTTCTGGCTGTTAGCCGCCCCCAACCGTTCAGTGGATGGATGGTGATGTTTCTCATTGCCCTTTCCTCAAAAATAATTTCTAAAAAGAGAGAGAGAGAGAGAGATTGAGAGGAGAAGAGAGCTAGCCAGACAGTAAGGGCGCTGTTTTTCTTCTGAACAGGGAGAGGAATATAATTAGGCAACAATAAAAATCTCCCCGATTTCCACGACGGCTTCAGATGTTGCTGATGATTATGAGATTTTGGTCGTGGGGTGTGTGGGGGAGTCCTGCAGTGTTTACTAGGAAGGAAGTCCCACCGACTGTGCTTAGTAAATCTGTGAAGATAACAGTTTAAGAAAACTAGGGAATTGAGTGTTCTGACGAAGCTGGTTTGAAAGCCACCAGAATGGCTGCTCTCCCTGGGAAAGCAACGACGCCGCTTGGATGCTCTGGAGTTGTCGACATGGAGAGCAGCAGCAGCAGCAGCAGCAGCAGCTGAAGACTTTATGCAGGCGCGTGTCTCCTTAGTCTGCTCCCATTCCCAGTTAAGGCGAAGGTCTTTTCCTTAGAGCTTCTTTGGTTTATTGTGGTAGGAGGTTTTTTATCTTTTTGTCAAGTTTTTCTCTTTGTGAAATTATCACCGCATGCATCCAGGAGGCTGACATCTCGAGGGAAGTTAGTCTGTTTCAGCCAAAGCAACCAAGAGTTTTGTGGCACCTGGAAGACTAACAGATTTATAGTTGGCATATATGTTCCTGGTCTGGAGACCACTTCAGCAGATGCCTGAAATGATATCCCAGGGTATAGTCTGAAGGCACATGAGGCCGCCACTTTGCTGAAGCAAGGAGTCGTAGTATGGGGGCACCTGTGTTCTGGAACTCTCTGCCTATAGACACACTGCCTATAGACCTTCAGCAGGAGCCCTCCCTCTATTGTTTTCAAGAACTTTTTCATTTCAGCAAACCCATCGAGACGACTTAGGCTGCCATCCACTACATGTCTACTTAGAAGTAAGCCCCATTGGGTTCAATGGGACTTACTCCCAAGTAACTGTGTACTGGATTGCAGCCTTAGTTACTCGTATTCATTTTAACACTTTTAATTATTTCTTGCAGGTAATAAATCAGTCTATATTAGTTTTTTTAAAGTTTACTGATTCTGTCTGTGTTTTAATGATAATTATTTTATGTATATTTGTTTTTAATTGTTTTGTCAATTTTAGCTGTGTGATTTTATTTGTATACTGCTTAGACAGCTTTTTGATTAAACCGTTTATCATTTTAAATAAATAGCAAAAATAAGCAGGTCTGAGTCTGGTGATCAATGCCTGGATGGGAGACCACCTGGTAACCACATGAATGCTGTTTGCAATTCCATGATGAAAGGAAGGTGAGATTGACTGTAAGAGTTTTTTTAAAAAATTAGGTCTGCAGGTATATATTCATCAGTATAGAGGGAGTGGGATGTAAACTGCAGCACTAAAGGGCCATGAAATGCAAGAGGTACAGCTTGTGTGAAGCGGTCTGAGAAAGTAGGTATCCATCTCCAGCTTGTGAAAACTGCTACTACTAGGGTAGGCCCAGCCTCCAAGAGGTCTTCTGTATCTTTAAAAGTTGTGCAGGGGGAAGGGAGAATTTCACTTTGTGATTTTTCTCATTACGGTGTTGCAAGAAAACCTGCACTTGGCTGAATTTTCTCTTCTCTTAAAGATACAGAATCATTCTCAGGCTCTGAGCCTGGCAACCCTAGCTACTACATTTAAAAGCCAGTGTGGTGTAGTGGTTAGGGTGAAGTTTACTGGGTGACTTTGGGCCAGTTACAGCCTCTCAGCCTAACCTACCTCACAGGGTTGTTGTGAGGATAAAATGGATAGGGAGGTAAACCATGCACACCACCTTGAGCTCCTTGGAGGAAAGGTGGGATATACATGATGTAGTAGTAGTAGTAGTAGTAATGCCAGCAGTCCTTAAGGTGCACCCACATTTTTGTGTGTGGGGGGGACTGCTTCCAGGCCCTCAAGCAAAGAACTTAACTTTTCTGGATTTTTTCATCCATAGTGATCCAATATTTAGCAAATCTTGTGCACTTCAGCCCTCCCCCTCTCTCCCATATCAATTCAATGTAGCTTCTGTCCCCATCATGTGTTTCCTCAGGCATAAAGGGTATTGAACTGTACACAGTTGAACACACCTGTGCAGCACACTGTTGCACACATGGACCTGTGGATTGGACACATTAATGCAATGCTGGCATTAGATGATAGAAAATGATAGAAAAGCTCCCTGTTGGGAGACAAATTCTGCCAAACACAGCCCCTCCAAGAAATTTCTGACATGTGTTGGAGATAACTTTATCCTACAGAAAGTAGAGGAAGCAACCAGAAGATCAGCTATCCTGGACTTGATTCTAACCAATAGAGATAATTTGATGGATGAAGTGGCAGTTATGGAAACTCTGGGGGAAAGTGACCACATCATACTTGAATTCTTGATTTTAACAGAAGCAAAAGCTGAGAGAAGCCATACGCGCACCCTGGACTTCAGGAAAGCTGATTTTAATAAACTCAGAACAATTGTAAGTACCGTTCCGTGGCAAGCCATCCTAATGAGAAAAGGAGTCCAAGACGGGTAGGAGTTTCTAAAAAAGGAAATTCTAAAAGCGCAATGGCAAGCAATTCCAACAAGGAAAAAAGGGGGGAAACAGCAGAAGAAGCCAATGTGGCTTCACCAAAAGCTTAGAGATGACCTGAAAACAAAAAAGGACACATACAGGAAGTGGAAAGAAGGCCAGGCCACAAAGGAAGAGTACAGGCAGGTATCATGGAATTGCGGGGATGGTGTCAGGAAGGCTAAAGCTGAGAATGAGCTGAGGCTAGCGAGGGATGCTAAAAGCAACAAAAAGCTTTCTTCAGGTATGTCCATAGTAAAAGAGAGAGAAAAGAAATGGTAGCACAGCTACTCAATGAGGATGGCAAAATGATAACAGATGACAAAGAAAAGGCAGAAGTGCTCAATTCCTACTTTGGCTCAGTCTTCTCCCAGAAAAGGATCTATGACCCTCCTGGGAAACACGAAGGGGCAGGATTGGAGCTTGAGATTGATAGACAAATGGTCAAGGAATACCTAATCACTTTGAACGAGTTCAAATCTCCAGGGCCCCATAAACTGCATCCTAGAGTATTGAAGGAACTGGCTGAAGAACTCTCAGAACCGCTCTCTATTATCTTTGCAAAATCATGAAGTGCCGGATGACAGGAGGAGAGCTAATGTTGTCTCTATCTTCAAAAAGGGCAAGAAGGAGGAACCAGTACAGATCAGTCAGCCTAACATTAATCCCTGGAAAAACTCTGCAGCAGATAACAAAGCAGTCAATCTGTAAACACCTTGAAAGCAATGCAGTGATTACTAAGAGCCAACATGGATTTATGAAGAACAAATCCTGCCAAACTAATCTCATCTCATTTTTTGATCGGTTAACCTCCCTTGTAGACTGTGGGAATGCTGTGGACATAATATATCTCTACTTCAGCAAAGCTTTTGACAAAGTGTCCCATGATATTCTGATTAGCAAGCTAGTTAAATGTGGGCTGGATGGAACAACTATCAGGTGGATCCACAGTTGGCTCCAGAATCATACTCAAAGAGTGCTTATCAATGGTTCCTTCTCAAACTGGGCGGAAGTAACGAGTGGGGTACCACAGGGCTCGGTCCTGGGCCCAGTGCTCTTTAACATTTTTATTAACGACTTGGATGAGGAGGTACAAAGCATGCTTATCAAATTTGCAGGTGATACAAAGTTGGGGGGCGTAACTAATACCATGGAAGACAGAAAAAAAATTCAAAGGGACCTTGATAGGCTGGAGCATTGGGCTGAAAACAGAATGAAATTCAACAGGTATAAATGCAAAGTTCTACACTTAGGAAAAAGAAACCAAATGCGCAGTTATAAGATGAGGGAGACTTGGCTCAGCAATGCAACATGTAAGAAGGATCTTGGAATTGTCATTGATCACAAGCTGAATATGAGTCAGCAGTGTGATGTGGCTGCAAAAAAAGGCAAATGCTATATTAGGCTGCATTAACAGAAGTATAGTTTCCAAATCATGTGAAGTATTAGTTCCCCTCTATTCAGCACTGGTTAGGCCTCATCTTGAATACTGCATCCAGTTCTGGTCTCCGCACTTCAAGAAGGATGCAGACAAACTGGAACGGGTTCAGAGAAGGGCAACAAAGATGATCAGGGGACTGGAAACAAAGCCCTATGAGGAGAGACTGAAAGAACTGGGCATGTTTAGCCTGAAGAAGAAAAGACTGAGGGGAGATATGATAGCACTCTTCAAGTACATGAAAGGTTGTCACATAGAGGAGAGCCGGGATCTCTTCTCGATTGTCCCAGAGTGCAGGACACAGAATAATGGGCTCAAGTTGCAGGAAGCCAGATTTCGACTGGACATCAGAAAAAACTTCCTAACTGTTAGAGCCATATGACAATGGAACCAATTACCTAGAGAGGATTTGGATTCCTGCATTGCACAGGAGGTTGGACTTGATGGCCTTATAGGACCCTTCCAACTCTACTATTCTGTGATTCTATACCTTGAAACATGGTTAGAAGCATAGGAAGCTGCCTTATCCCCAGTCAGACAATTGGTCCATCTATCACAGTACTGTCTACACCAGAGATGGGGTACCTTTAGCCCTCCAGATGTTGCTGAACTGCAACTCCCATCAGCCCTAGCAAGCATGGTCAATGGCCAGGGATGATGGGAGATGCAGTTCAGCAACATCTGGAGGACCAAAGTTTCCCCACCCTTGGTCTATGCTGATTAGCAGTGGTTGTTTAGAGTTTCAGACTGGGGACAGTCCCAGGCCTATATGGAGATGCCAATCATTGAACTAGGAACCTTCTGCATGCAAAACAGATGTTCTACCATTGAGCTATGCCCTGTTCCCTTCTTCTCAAATCAGTGTGATGTGATGGTGGGAGTAGAGTAACCCCCTAAGAAAGCAACTGAATAAAGAAAGGTTTCCTCAGGCATAAGGGATATTGAACCCACCCAGTTTTCTTCTTCTTCTCTGGAATTTAATATCCTTCCCATAATGTATCTCACTGTGGGACTGTTCTGCTCCTCTTTTGGAGGAAGACAACTTGATGCTCAACTTCTCTTCCAGATGTTCTGCATCCCCCAATGAGATTTGCCCCAGTTTGAAAAACTAGTGCAGGGATCATGGTGGTGATCTCCAGGTTTGTGGACTACAACTCGCATCATCCCTGATCATTGGTCATACTGGTGGGAACTGATAGGAGAGGGGTCTAAAACCTCTGGAAAGCACCATGTTGGTTACTCCTGAACAGAGGCGTAGTTGTCTGGGGTCTTGGGGATCTTAGACGTCTTACGTTTTTGGGAGCAGGGTCCCTATGTGTCCAGGGGCTGACAGCGCACATACTATACCTGTAAAGCACATTCAAAGCATGACCCCCCTCCCCAAAGAATCCTGGGAACAGTAGTTAACTAGGGTTGCCAGGCTCAGGGCCTGAGAATGATTCTGTATCTTTAAGAGAAGAGAAAATCCAGCCAAGTGTAGATTTTCTGTGGTTTTTCCCATTACAGTGTTGCAAGAAAAATGCTTGGGAGGCTTCTAGGCTCCTCTGGCCCCCTCTTCTGGCATTCCTGATCCAAGCAGGTTTGAATAGTAGTCAATTGGAAATTCAGGAGGCTACGTCTGTTATATTACAAGAGACTAGGCTTTACTGTTCCACCAGCAGCAGGATTTTTCATTATTATCTAAGAGCTCTGGAAAACAGAATTTTCCTCATACAATTGTACTAAAATGATCTTTGACACATAACCCAGCACATCATTTAAACCAATTTATTTCAGTAGAATTGAAGAGTACATAACTATGCACAAATCTGTGGCCTTTGTTTGGAGGCCAGTCCCACTGATTTTTAATGCAACACCCACTTGGAACTATATGTTTCTCAGATCTGGAAAGATCCATGTTCAAAAAGATGAATATCAAAACCTGCTGAGAAGGAGAGACTTTTCACTTTTCAGATACAAGAATGGCTGACTGCAAATTCCTTATTATGGTGGAGCCTGTCTGCCTCTTTGTTCCTGAATTTCTTTTCCCTAGCACATACTGCTTGCACAAGTGCAGACAAGAGATCCACACCTGCCCAAGGAATGGATTTCTGAGTGGGCTGCATGAAGTGTGCACAGAGGTGGCATAAATTACAGCTTAGAAAGAAAACAACTTATACTGTTTCGAATGGACTTATTTCTGAAAAGTGGTGTTGGTGGAATCATGTTCTGTGGAAAACTTTTGCTGTCAGAAAGCACATTCCTGCTAGTCTCAAAAGTGTCTGAAGCGTATTTCATAAGGGAAACTATAATGACAGCAAAGGGAAGTCTTTTAAAAATCAAATATGTATTGTGTATGCTTTGACGTGTTAACATCACCAAATATACTATGAACAAATTCTCCATGATTTTGCAATTCCTTCTGACAATATCACCAAGTCTACATTTAGAACCACTTTGATGTTTGGGAAAGTCTGAGATGTATGGGTCTCTAGTACCCATTTAAAATATAGCATAACATAAATTACAAAATAATAATGAAGACAAACAACAAGGATTCCTGCTGTTCTGCGACTGGGTGAGAAGCAAATCAGAGAGGTGGCCACTTAGCCAATGAGATTTGTTGCTTTTGGATAAGAGAGGTTTTCAAGGGGGTGCACAAAAATATGATTTGGTTGAATTTGTTTTTTAAAAACAGGGTAAGGAAAACAAAGGAATACAATCAGGGCTTGGTATGTTGCGCTGCCTAAAATTTGCTCTGCCTAAACTCCTCTGGCTCTCAGAAATCCAAACTTGACTGTGAAACATTAGGATGAAATCAACTGGAAGAACTTTGGGCAGCAATTTTGGATAGTCTAATGTACTAATGTCCACAAAAGGATGGACAGAAGGGAAGACATGATAGAAGTGTATGAAATGAAGCATGGCATGGTGAAAGTGGGTAAAGAAAAGTTTTTCTCCCTCTCTCATAACTAGAACTCATGGACATCCAATGAAGCTGAATGTTGGAAGGACAGACAAAAGAAAGTATTTCTTCATGCAGCACATAGTTAAATTATGGAATTTGTTCCCACAGGAGGCAGTGATGGCCACCAACGTGGATGGCTTTTAAAAGGGTTAGACAAATTCATGAAGGATATGACTGTTAATGGCTACCAGGAGTGTAGTGGCAAATTCAGAAGTGCAGGGTCCCTCCATGATTGTCACAGCTGTAGGAGAATTCTTTCTCCATTGGGATCTTTTGCTGGGGGTCCTTGAATAAAATTGAAGACACAGGCTTGAAGCAAAAAAGTAGGCCTTTATTCTTTACAAGCATATGCACATGCCGGTCAGCCTCCAAAAACATCCAGCAAAGACTACAAAGAGGTATGGTGTGCACAGATCTTTACAGAGTACAGTTACAGCATGTGACAATGATTTAACCAATCCCATGAGTCCTTGCCCACACAACATCATTCCAAACCAATCAGAAAGCATTAGCTAACTCCAGTGGTGATTCCAAGATTCTGTCCATATCATAAATATTACCATTGTCCTACAGTCTCTTCAAGACTAATGAATTTTGGTACTAGTTAGAACAGCTCCTATTGTGAATGTGCTTTTCAAGCATACTTGGTACATTCCGTATGCCTTTGTTTCCTGATGGGTCAGGCTGACTCAGGTACATCAGAGAAATTTGGACAAGTTCCCTTGAGTTAAGTTTGGGAACTTAACTCAGGGTGTTTGGGAATGTATGAGCACCCCCAGTTCTATTCCTTTGCCATAGGGGTTCTTACGTCCTTATACTTTCTCAGAAATCCCTTTTCCTTACTTATACAATACATAGCTCATTAAAGAGGTTTTTATTTAAACCCCTGAGCTACATTGTGAAACCACACAGACTAAGGAGAAAGCTGGATGATTCTGGCTAACTAATAAGCAGGCCAACCCAAATGTACCCTTTCCTTTATGAAAACACACTTATAAAGTTATAAATATTGTTTCTAACTATTTTTATTTTCATTAAAACATTAAGTTATGCTATAAAACTTTTCTCCTTTAGATGGCATTCAAGAATCAAACATTGGCAATTCCTACTCATTTTATCAATCACAGCTACTCTCACAGTCTTGATTCTGAACAATGAAGTAATTAATCATGCATCAATCGGGTCTTGGCAAAGAACCAGGAGATTGCTGTGACCTGTTTCCGTTGCAACAGGTTTTTGCTGTTAGCCTGAATAAAATGCTAAGATTCTATTTTCTCTATAAGCATGAATCTCAGGGCCCCACTAGGCCTACAATTCAATACTTAATTCTTTATGATTATAAAACATATACCCCTTTTTAATAGATATGATCATACATGTATGGATATATAAAATTCCCCATTATCTCCCCCCTTTGAAACTAGAATAGCTTCACACAATTTCTTGGCAGCTCTGGAGCTCCTTCCTTGCCTACAGCTGGGCCAGCTGGAAGTGTCCATTCACTGCTTCAAATTTCTTCTGGCGGCTCCTCTGCTGTTGTGCTCCTGAGACCCCGTCCTTGGTCTCAGGTCCTGAGGATTGCTCACAAGCACTAAGGCTTACCACAAGTCTTCGTAGGGGCTTTATTTTGGCCCATTTTCTTTGGTGAGGGTGGAGTTGAAGACGTCTCCTTATTACAGATTTTTGGACAGATTGCAGTTTAAAAATGAGCTCTAGCCGCTTTGCAGACAAGTATAGGTAGCCTGCTCTATAGATCCCCTTTGGTGACAAGCAGGTGAAGGCTTTGCAACTGCCAGATAAAATGGTAGATTGGCTCCTCTCATTCTACTCCTCTGGTACCGGTGGCTTGTGTCCGGCCATGGGTGGCTTTTTCTCAGAGCTTGCTGCAGGACCAAAACCGTTCCTCTTTAGGTGGTTGACCTGTATTTGAATGATTGAACAGGTCAAAACTAGAAAGGAAGCTGCAGAGTAGAAGTTAAGTTGGCCTCACCCACCTTTGATCATCTCTCTTCCGAGACTTTCCTTGACTTCAGATTATAAGGGCAGGGAGGTGGATCAGGAAAACCAGGGCTATCGACCAGGTTTTCAACTGGGGTTCTACTGCAGTGCCAGTTAGACTTGATAACATCTCGTCAGAGCTGGAGCCATCAGAAAAACCTTCCAGGACATCCCGAAGAAAATCTGGAATCTCTCCTGTATCTCCTACTTGGGCAATCAGGTCTGGATCAATGCTTTCATCTGTGGAATAGGACTACTTTCTTAGCCCCTCTGCGATCTCTTCTGTCTTTTCTGGGCAGACGTTATCGTTCTTGGGCTTGTGGGGTGGTGATGGCACGTCTCTGCTACTCAGGTCGACTGGGCTGTGAGTGTGACTTGCGTAGATCCATGCAATTCTTTCCTCCACTTGGATAGCTGTATTAGTGGTTGTCAGGACTTAGCAAGGGTCTCCACTTGGCCCTTCATGAAAACATAGTCACCTGGCTGGATAGTATGGCAGGGCTCAGCCATAAGAACTAGGAGACCATTTTGAACCTGAGAGGAGAGACTAATGGCAATGTTCGGAAAGTATATAACACATTTAAGGAGGTCATCCAAATTAAAAGCCCTACATTTCCTGGGGTAGCTCAGTCTCTAAAAACAAATAAACTAATTCTCAAGTATTGAAAAAACCATAAGACCTCTAGTGAGAGCTCTGGGTGGTGGTCTCTCTTTTTTTTCTTGTAGAAAATTGTTGACAAGTGATGCAGGAGGATGCTATGTGTACTGCTTCCTGGTGAATGCCTGGGGCATACCAATGTTTCAAAATCTGTTCAGCCACCCCCCTTTTGCTCAGGTGGCCCATTCCATGGGTCACCTCAGCAAGATGTTGCACCAGGGGTCTGGACTATACCAGATGCTCTTAAATTGTGCACAATCAGCATTGACCTAGGCTACCTACTCCCATATAGGAGCCTTGTTCTGCAGTTCTACACACTTTAGAATATTAACACGCACAGAGATAGAAATTTTGAAAGAAAAAGGGAGCCTGAGGAACTGCAAGCAACTGTAAATATTGCGGCTATTTTGGCTTTCCTGTGGCCTAGAGAAATAGAATCAATTATATTAGAATAAGCTTCACAGTAAATAACAGAAAAAACAGATGAAGAATGGCATTTAACGGAACATGGACCATTTATCCATGATATACAATGAAACCAGAAAAGGTGAACAATCTTCTATGTTTTATCAAAACATAGAATGACAGACACCAAACACACATTTAGAATCAGTATGGATAGTTGCAGCTTGACCAGAGGAGTGAGAGCAACAAATGCAGCTGCTTGAGAGCTCCTGATCCCTGGAAGAAAATAAGCTTCAGGAACTATGTTACCATTTGTGTCACAATTAGAAACAGCATAACCAATAATCAATAACAATTGCATAACCAGTAATGAATTTCCAATATAATTTTGTATGTGTATTCAGTTTTCAATATCATTGCATATACAAGATCCATCAGTATGAGATACCATAGCAAGAATAGAAAAGAACATCAAAAAGACCAGTACTGGGTGTAATAATCATTTGCAATAAGGCTCTGGGTGTTTACTTTTGCAAGTGGGTGTCCACTTAAGGCAATACAATTATCAGGATCCAAGCCCTGAGATTCTCCATCCGTGGGACTGGGAATAACATTTGGACTTAAATTCACAAAAGCATTTTCTCCATCAATAAAAGATGTAGCCTTAAAATTTTCATAATCAATATCTCATAGAATATAGTTAGGAAATCAGAATGGATCAGAGCAAGAAGGGGTGCTTATTCCTTAGTAGGTAGCCTGAAATGAGACAAATCTTAGAGCAGTGGTTCCCAACCTTTATGAGCACGGGACCCCCTTTATAAGCTGAAAAAAAATTGTGACCCCCTCCCCCTAGGGAGGCAGGCTGGCTGCCAGGAAGGAAGGGGGAAAGCAGCCTTTCTTTGCAGGCTTGGTTCTTTTTGCTTCACAAAAAGCCCTCTCCTCTCATTCTAAGTAAGGGTGTTGCCAGTAGCAGCAGTGCAAGGAGACGGGAATCTGATAGTAATCCTCTCTTCTTCCTGGTAGCTCCACCCTTAGCCTCCTTTGGCATCTGCCATGTATTTTATAGGCAGATGCCTGCCCTTAGTGCTCCTGAAAGACACTCTGGAGCTTCAGAAAAGGCCTCACCTCTTGTTTGGAGCAAGGGGGAGGTGTCATCTGCAGCGGCAGTGGAAAGCAGACAGTGTAGAGGGAGTGAAGACTTTTTTTAAAAAAAATAATAAATAATTCATTTCTTTACTGTTCACAGCCCCCTCTGGATTACTTCGTGGCCCCCCTGGGGGTCCCGGCCCCCAGGTTGGGAACCACTCAGGACTTCCAAAAGCCCAGTGCAGGAGGGGGCCTGCCCTGGTGTCTCAATGCCCTGGTTGTCACTAACAGTCAAGGAAAAAGATTTGGAATCAAATCCTGAGGAAATTCCACATGTCTTCCATCAGGTGTACTGGGAATATTAGCATTCAATATACACAACAGGTCTCCACCCTTCAGGTTTACAGCTATAGAGTGAAATATTGGGTAAATAAGAGAAAAAATATGTAATGGGACAGATCTTTCAAGGGTCAAATGCCAAGGCTGGCTAACAGGATGCGAACAGTCCATTCCTTCACCCCTACAGACTGAGGTTAGTGGCAACAGTCCTTTAATGGTATAGAAAAAAGCTCCTGTATTTGCAAAAAAGTACAGTCTCAGTAAAGGTCTCAGTAGGTGCAAAGATAAGGAGACTGATGTAGAGATAATATAAGGAGACTCAAAACCTTTAAGGTGGGTGCATCCTGAAATTACAACATCAGGGCCCATAAAGTTGATGAGAAGCAGGAGGTTGGTGAGCCACACCCCTCCCCCCTTTTTTGCTGCTGGGTTGAGAATGAGATCCTTGTTAAGGCCTTCTCCCACAACAACCAACATCCCTAGGGGCTTGATCTAGCAGGCTCTTCTAATGTTCTTAAATTCTTAAAATCGATAGGTAGGTAGGTACTAAATAGAACAGAAACAAGTGGAACCCGACAGCAAAGTGTTGCAGTATACCTCTGATGTTTATTTACCTGTGGCTGAGGGGGATAAAAATGAAAGTTTGATCAAATATAGGAGTCCCTACACTTACTTCGGTTTGTCTTCATATGAGAAAAAAAACCCCCACATTTTTGGTGGTGTTAGTTTGGCCTAGGAAGAGATCTGAGAAGGCAGGCCCGGCAGCAGCAGGCAGCCAGGTTGGGCACTGGCTGAGGGCCCCTGGTACTGAGAGGGCCCCCTGCTGCTGGGGCTGGTGGGTATAGCTCCTGCTCCACAATCTGCATCAACATCAGGTCATGGGGGCACACTCTGTGACCAGATGCTAGTGAGCCACCTCCCAGCAACCACACACACACCCCCTATGGGCTGGCTGCGCAACTTCCTGCGGTGCCATGGCACCACATCAGCACACAGTGCTTGTGTGCTTGACATCACCCATCTTGGATAACAGCAGGCATGCACACACAGCACACTAATCTGCTGATGTGGCCAGGCCTATTTAAGCCCTTGGCAGTGGTGGCAGCACTAGTGCTGCCACCACCTTCAAGGGCCCTTGCAGTTTGGTGCCCAAGAGCCCACTGTAGTCTGGTGCCAGTCCTGTGAGGGTACAATTCAAGCCACCCTATCTCTGGTCTGCAATATTAGCAGTGGACTATATTGCAGGGCTGCTCTCTCTCTCTCTCTCTCTCTGAGCAATCTTGCTACCTGAAATAGGGGTATAACAGAGAACTACACTGTAGCATTGTTGTATACCACTCTCACAGTCCAAACTGCAATAAGGGAATAAAAGCAATGGATAACACTGGAAGATTGTTGTAAGCTGTTCTCTCAGTGTCAGCAGAACCAGCAGCCTTCAGTAGGGTTCTAATACCTCTGGGCAACATTGCAGGGCTGTTGTAAATAACTTAAAGCCAAATCTGCTGTATTCAGTGTGAACTACACTGCAGGGTTGTGCTAAGTTTATTTCAGCAACAGCCCCCTCCAATCTGCAAGTTGGGAACAATTGACTGCATATGCTTTGGAATTTTCATTTGCAGAATTATATTTTAGGGATACAATAAACTTGTATGAAGTTATACCCAGTTTGTGCCTGGTAGTAGCAAGTCAGGTCACAAAAACTGCAATTAACTTGTATAACTTTCCTCAACAGCTACTGCTTCTGTATTCAAATATATTTCTCCAAACCTTAATGTATAAACTGTCATATGAAGGCGGGGGGGGCAACCCTAAAGGAGTTATTATTATTATTATTATTATTATTATTATTATTAGAATTAGAATTAGAATTTATTACCTGCCCTTCACCCAGAGGTCCAAGGGTGGGTTACAACAACTTAAAAACAATTAATACATCCTTTGCCAACCCATTTTCAACAGCATTCTCAAGTAGGCCCAAAGATCAAACAGTAGTGTACAGGGTGTTTCCAAAGTCATTTATGTCACCTATACTTTCAACCACAGCATTCCATTTTTGCCACCCACAATCCCATGCAAACCTAGCAATTTAATACAAGTGTACAGGTAAGTTGAATCCCATGAACAACCTCAGTGTGCTTTAAACAGGTGGTAGGATGAAAAGGGAAATGCCAAGTAAGGAGTACACCAATAATATTAACTCCTATTAATATTGTCCAACCTTCCAGTACCCTTTGTGTAACTCTCCCAGGAGCTTCACATTGGTGACTTTATGACTTGATAAACATGCCCAGAAAATACCATGCTGGGTAATTTCTACAATTTTAAAAGGAGCATCCACTCTGCATCCCTTCTGATCCCCCCCCCATATGTTTATTGAGAAAAGTTTCAAATATATAGAATGACAGGACATAATCCCCAACAACGAAGTAAAATAACCCCAGTACAGTCAAACAATAAATAAGTCTAAAAATACTAAGAAAAAGTGGTGGAAGAGAGGTTGGAGAACGATATCAGTATAAGGCACTGCAGAAGACAAAAGATGTATGAACAACATCCATATTATAACACATCACTATTTAAAGTATACATATACATAACATTCAAATGACCAAAAAGTACAAGGAATATTAGGGTAAGAAAAAAGAAAAGGCTGTGAGTATAATTCTAGAGGTATTCAACCAAAAACATCTCTCCACAAAGAATCATAAGTAGAGGGAGACCTCCAATCATCCTTTGTTACAACATAGCTAATAAACACAAACCATTTTATGTGAAATTTATCTTTCTTCAAAGGATCACACTGCCTTCTTTGCTGTTGGGTGAGTTTCTCCATAAGGGCTGTTGCCCATATTTTTTGATACCATTCCTTCATTAAGTCATGGCCAACCTGTTTCCAGCAGCATGCAACAACGTGTGCCACTACAAAAAAGGAGACCAATAACACTTTCAAAGGTAGAGCCTCACTGTCTTCCTGAGGAAGAAGGGCCGCAAGCGGATCAGATGTTATTTGCTGTCCTGTGATGAGACCAATTTCATGAAATACTTTATCCCCAAAAGCAGAGCTTGGAAGTAATTAGTTACAAATTACTTGTAATTCATTTCCTTTTTGAGGAAAGAGTGGGTAATTCCTTTACATTTTGATTGTAATAGAATTAGGAGTAATTTTATTGATTTTGTGGAGTAATTGTGATGTTTCCAGCATTACCTTGCGGCATCACTGGGGGGGAGGGAACAGGGGAAGTATTCTGCTCCTCTGATTTGTGGATGAAAATCATGTGCCTCAAACTGGGCTTCTGCGCGCATCGCTCCTCATGTTCTGTGGGTGGGTAGGAGGCGACGAGGGAGGAGGTGGAGAGTGAGACGGGGTGGAGTAGAGAAAACAATTGTTTAAAAAAATGGATGGCGGTGGTGAAGAATGGAGTGGAGGAGAAAAGGAGCCAAAGGTAATACCATGCATAAAGGAGGCAGCAGCAGAATGGAGATAAAGAACTGTTGAGGTGAAAGATGACAACATGTGTGTGTGTGTGTGTGTGTGTGTGTGTGTGTGTGTGTGTGTGTGTGTGTGTGTGTGAATACTGTGTTTGCACTTGGCACACAAAGTGGTCTCCACCACCCTCTCTGGCTACTGTGCTTCATTTGCAGTATTTTAACTTTTTTGCATCTCAGGGGGAAATGTTTGCTTGGGTGAGTGTCCCTTAGTTGGTGGCAGGGCAGGGTCTGGGAGGTGGTTAAGTGAGAGAGATTATGCTTGCTGGCTGAGTGGGGGTGGTTGCACTTGGTCTTACGTGCAAAGTAGTACAAAGTAGTGGCCTCTGCCTCCCCCCCACCTCCCTTACCAGCTGAGAGACCACCATTGCTATCTTATGGATAAAAAGAATTATTCTACTACCTCTGGATGTGTGTGTTTATTTTTAATGTTGTTTGAGGCTATTTAGATGTGCAGCAGCCAAGGCCAGCACCTTGTAGGCGTTTTTTTTAAAAAAGTAACTGAAATGTAATTGTAGTGATTACTTCTGAGAAAAAGTAAAAGTAATCAGTTGCTTCCAGAGCAATTATAATGGTAACTACTACTTGTTTAGGCCATGTAATTGTAAACTGTAATTTATTACTTTTTACTGGACATTACTGGACATGTCTACCACATATGGAAGCAAGTACTTGTCATCGTCTCCCCAACTCCCTTCAGCATGTACAGCTAGTATCCTTGGTGATTCTACTGAGAGTATGAGGGTCAGGTATGATCTGTTGGTCAACTTGAAGGAGTTTTCCCTCAGCCTGACCAAGACAGAAGGAATCCCCCCCCAAACTGAGTTCTATTTGACAGGGTTAATTTCAAGGGTGGTATCCTGCTCCCATATGTGGGGGAGACTATCTAACGTCCCAGTTGTCATAACTGATAATAGCATATATAGTGCTGATAACAAACCTTTGTCCGTGAAAGAACTCTGAAAGAGAAAGTTTTCAAATGGGGTCAGGTATTAAGTACCTTGTTGCTTAACCAAGGGAATTGATGACAAAATGTTGTGCGTATTGGAGTTGGAACCAGGTGCAAGGAGAGGATCCCAATTTTTCTTTTAATCACTGTGGAGTTAGCAGGAGAGCATTAGAGAACAGATCTCTAAGAGGATAAAGTCTCTTGGATTCCCATTAACTGTTCCAGTTAATGTACATGGTAAAACAGTGGGTGATGTAACAAAGGAATTATCAGAGAGGGCTGAGAGAGGAAATGTTTTTTCCATGTTTTCCCTGCTGCTAACTCTGCAAGTAAAACTTGATTGTCCAGGATATCATTTTTGCTATAAGTGAAGGAAAGGGCTTAGATTTTGTGATCCCAACAGGAGGGATGTTCCATAGTTAACTATGAGCATCCCACATCTATATCAGAGAAAGCAAACTTTTAATGTAGGAGGTATCATGATATAATTTAAGATTAGGAACCTCTGCGCCTCCCATGTGCTGTGTGCTTCTACAAAACAATATGTAAACTAGGTTTTTTATCATGATGGATAAACGTAAGTACCAACTATTGTCATTTATTCAACTTCACTGATGAGACTGCAATTAGGAGAGATTTAACAAAGGTTTCACATAAAACCTTGTATTAGTTTTTTAATATTATACAAAAAATTAATTTTTGTATATTATGTGTAGTACATTTACCATGTATTGCTAATTTTAAAAATCAATGAGTCTTGTGGCATCATAACAACTACCAAATATTTAAGTACCCGCACAAGTCTTTGCTGCAACAGGCTAAAAAGATGGCCCCTCTGACGTTTCTTTTAAAAAAAAAAAATAGTTTATTCTACTGCACTGAAACTCATACTGGTTGCATCCATGTAATACATTCACTGTTCCATCCCACCAGGGTAAGCACCCATTAAAGTTGGTTCACAATATTTGATTTAGGCCTAACATGGAGAACCTTTTTTCTCATGATGGCTCCATTCCTTCATGGATTATTTGTTGTGGCTCAAATCCAATGTGCCAATCTGTTGGGGGCTACATCCAGTGGTGGATGGGGGGCCAGAGCCAAAAGTGGATAGGGTTAGAACCAAAGTGGGCAAGGCATCTGTTATTGCCCCCCCTCTCTCTCTGCCACCCCCTTTTACCACAAGGCACCCATTGTTAATTTAGGCAAATATTACATTCTTTCTCTTCATATGCTGACCTTGTAACACCTGTTGAAAGTATCAAGCATGACAGATACAAGTTGACTTGACCCCATATAACTGGTGGTGAGATCCTTACCCATTAACATTTCTGGGAGGCCTCCACCAAGGTATCATAGTGGTATCTCCAGTCCACCCTAGGATACCAGCTGACAGGTTGGAATAGCGTTCTCAGAGGATAACCCATATAATAGAATTTTGTTGACCTAGGTGCAATTTTGAGGATGGAAAGTAATATTCAAGATGGCCATACCACTGCTAATACAATGCAAATACATTTCTGTGTACAATGCAAGCACAGTTCTTTACCTGTATCAAGTGCTGTATAAACTGTAATTACCACATCCACTTTATGTCAACAGGACTTATTTCTGTGCAAGATGTATAGATTTATGGTGTATGCCAAGTACTCTCCTTCCTTATCTATTAATGTAATCAATCGCAATAAATTTATTATTCGAAACACTACATGTAGAGACTATTACAAAAGAGTACTAAGCCTTTCTGATCTCTTATGTAGGCAGGACATGGGCAAGTGCCATCCTTAGCACATCTGGTGAGGCCCTGTGGAGAAGTGTTCTCCAGACCTCTAGTGGATGTTGATAAATCCACCCAGGAATCTTGCCTAAAATTCACAGGAGTCTCTTCATTGTTTTTGATACAACAAACAGGTCACATGATTCCAGAAATTTCCACATTCTGTAACAACTCTTCTAGTGAGGAAACTTGTACTTGTAGTACTTCTGGTCAAAGTTCTTCTGGAAGATACATGTTCTAAGTAAAGTCTACATATCTATCCCATCTCACTCTCCCATCTCACACACATTTCCTCAGGAAATCTTCAGGTGACTACAGCTGTTGCATAAACTTCTAACCATCCCCATCATCATAGCACAGTGTTTGCATGTGTGTCAGGGAAAGAGGAAAGAGCAGAGGGGGTGATGTGTCTATGGAAAAGGAAGTAGAGCCAGGACATACCAACACTGCAGCAATTCCTCGCTGCAATAGTAGCCTCAGGAAAATTTTACCAGCTGGTCTAGATTACACTTTAGAAAATATATGCTTTAATTTGTTAGCCGCTGGGCTGGTATTGAATTGGCCACAACAGCAAAATATCTCCTTCTCCTTAAATAGTATTTGCTTCTCCCCATACTCAAGCACTATATGTGGCAATAGTAAAGCTGGTCCAAAAGGATTCTCCTTTGGATGTGGCAAAACATTTTCTGTCAGAAGTACCAGAATGCATCTACAGGCATGCTAAGGAAATATAAAACACCACTCCATCCCCACCCCTTAAAACAACTCCAAATTCCAAAAACCATTAAAGACCCTTTGCAATGGGCCCTGTAATTCCAGTTATTATAAGTTTTCTTGCAGGAGTTCATAGAAAAGCTTTCCCACACACCTTACAAATGCTGACCACATCCTGGCTAAGACTAAGTGTTGTATGATTAAAATGTCTCCCTGAAACAAACCACAGCAAATTCATCACAAACAGGCTTCTGCTGAAAACAGTTCTTCTGGTTTGTTCTAAGAGTGAGCAACCTACAGGTGGGAGTGGGATATGTCTGGTCAAAAGATAGGGTTATAAAAACTGTATTCTGCCAGTCATGTACTTCTGACATTCCAAATGAATGCTAAATTGTTTCAGCTCATGCACACTCCCTCTAGTCCACCTCTATGGTCTCATGCATTCAGGAGTCTTTGGCATGTTTCCTCCTTCCTCCTTTCCAGAAGTCATGTGGCTACTTACACTGAAATTACAATGATGCGTTATATTTTCTCATTATCTGTTCTATGCTCTATTTAAAAGAGGAAAAACTTGGAAATCGAAATGGGTGTCATGCACCTGTTATAAATCCTTTCATATAAGCCATTTTGACACTTTTGAAACCCCTGTATCGAAGCTCCTATCTTTCATACTCCAGAAGCAAGTGTGAATACCCCTTTTTTTAGGACCAGGACCTGGAAGACCAGGGTTCGAATCCCCACACAGCCATGAAGCTCACTGGGTGACCTTGGGCCAGTCACTGCCTCTCAGCCTTAGAGGGAGGCAATGGTAAACCCCCTCTGAATACCGCTTACCATGAAAACCCTATTCGTAGGGTTGCCATAAGTTGGAATCGACTTGCAGTCCATTATCATCATTAAAAAAGGAATGTTGATGCTTAGTAAGAGAGTCATTTTCTATATAAGAAGGGATGGGGAACTTGTGCCCTCCCCACAGATGTTGTTGGACTCCAACTCCCATCATCCTTGACCATTGGCCATGCTGGCTGGGGCTGATGAGAGTGAGAGTCCAACAACACCTGGAGGGCCACAGGTTCCCTATCCCTGCTATGAAGATGTTGCCTTATTATTGACAACAACAGGACTCAGCAAAGAGCATTGGGGAACTGTATTCAGGTCTTGGGGTTCTGTTCCTCACTCTGGCTTTTTGGACTTTCTCTAGTTGTTAAATATGGCAACCCAAAATCCCATTGACAGAGGGATATGGCCCATATTAATATAAAAACAAGAAAAGTGAAGCATGTTCAGTGGAAAGATTCATACCACAGCTGCATCTTCCCCATATCATGTTGGGAGTGTTGGAATGCAACTCAGCTTGCTGGTGGGTTTGCATGGGGAGGGGAAGGGTAGTCCCCAGATGACTACACCCCTGCCCTCTTAGTCCCTCCTTGTGTGTCATGCCTTTATTGCTATGGTGACAGTTTGATGGCTCCTCTGAAAGTTCCCTTTCTTTAGTAAGTACTGTCCAATTTCTACTTTATTCAATTCATAAATGCTGGCTGAATACTGCAGGATGGCTGTGAGACCCTTCAGCTACCCTTAGGAAATTAAAGGACTGAGAAGGCACCCTTTTTTCTTTTTTTCCTTTTTTTTACCTGCCTGTCAAAATTCTGCAGCAGCTTTCTTTTTTCTTCCTTATAAATGAAGAAATCAGTTTCCTGGATCAAAGTCAGGACAACCTTTGCACTGAGGCTCCACCTAAGACCTGTTGCAGAGTGTCAGGTTGTTGTTGGGGACTGTTTTGGGGTTTTGGAACCTGCCCTGGGATCTCTGGATGAAGGGCAGGCAATAAATGCTGCTAAAAAGGTGGGGGGTAGATCTGCCAATACACAGTCCTCTTCAGCCTTTAACAGCTACATTAAATTCAGCATGTGAGACTTTTTCTTAACGCAGAAACACTGACAAAGCACTGACAGAGAAAGCTTCACCTACTAAAATATCTCCTTGTCACAATGCCCAAGACTCCAGCCAGAAAAAGTGTTGGCAGCCTGAATGTGAATGTATGTTGCACCACATATTCCTAACAATAAGCAACATTTCTCAGCCATTATTTGACTCTCCATAGCATAGACATATCACCTTCTATAAGATTGCCCCACATTTTTTCTTTATTTTTAACTTTACGCCCAGTGGAATGACAGTCAAACATTCAAAAGATGCAGCATGCATCCCTCACTGCATGGATCTGCATATTGGCAAAATCTTCAATTACCTAAGAAGTATGGATAGGATTTCCTTTTCTGAAAGGGCCTCTGGTGAAGCACATGGTTGCATGCAGGATGCCCCAGGTTCAATCCCTCAAGATAGGGTTAGGAAAGACTCCTGCCTGACATCATGGAGTGCCACTGCAAGTCCATGGGTTTGGGCCTGGTTATGGGACTGAATTGGCCTTGGTCACCCTGAAGGACAGGAGAAGTGCGACCCTGTTACTCTTACTTGATCTCTCAGAGGCTTTTGATACCATTGACCATGGTATCCTTCTGGGCCGACTTGGTTATCTCCGAGGTTGTTTTCAGAGAATAGCATTGTGTAATTGTTTTTCAGCCCCCTGGCAGTTGTGCTGTGGGGTGTCGCCAGGTACCATCTTGTCCCTCATGCTGTTTAACATCTATATGAAGCCCCTTGAGAGTGGTCATCAGGAGATTTGGGGTGAGGTGTCAGGAGTACGCTGACGATACCCAGCTCTGTTTTTCTGTAATGTCTGAATCAGGGGAGGCTGTGCAAGCCCTGGACTGCTGCCTGGATACTGTGGTGGGCTGGATGAGGGCCAATAAACTGAATGTGAATCCTAGCAAGATGGAGGTGCTGTGGGTTGATGGTTCCTGAGTTCAGATAATTGGTCAGTTGTCTGCTTTGGATGGGGTTGTACGCCCTCTGAAAGAGCAGGTCCATAGTCTGGGGGTGCTTCTGGATCCATCTTTGTTGCTAGAGGCCCAAGTGACCTCAGTGGCTAGGAATGCCTTTTACCAGCTTTGGATGGTAAGACAGCTGCGGCCGTTTCTGGATCGGGATAGCCTGACCACTGTTTTCCATGTGCTGGTAACCTCCAGGCTGGATTACTGTAATGCACTCTATGTGGGGCTGCCCTTGAGGTTGGTTTGGAAAATGCAGCTGGTGCAAAATGAGGCGGCAAGGCTGCTCCCTGGGGCAGGGTATTGCCAACATGTCACCCTGCTGCTGAAAGAACTACACTGGCTGCCCATTTGCTACAAGGCCAAGTTCAAGGTTCTAGTTTTGGTGTACAAAGCCCTATACACCTTGGGACCAGGATACCTGAGATACCATCTTATCCCTTATATACCCAGTCAATCACTGTGCTCTGCAGGTGAGGTCCTCCTGCAGATACCATCTTATCAGGAGGTCTGTTCCGCACAACATAGGAAACGGACCTTTAGTGTGGCGGCACCTACCCTGTGGAATTTCCTCCCCTTAAATATTAGACAGGTGCCATCTCTGTTATCTTTTTGGTGTCTATTGAAGAACTTGCTCTTTCAACAAGCCTTTTGAGACCTTATCCCAGTCTGTGTCTGTTGCAATGGCTTTTTAATATGTTTATAAACCTTTTTTTTTAAAGAACCAATGTTTTTAACCTTTTTTTCTTTTTTAAGATGTCTTCAGAGCTTTTAAAAAAATATTTTAAAGATGTTTTGTTTTAACGTATTTTAAAGTCTGTTTTAATGATGTTTTAAAGTGTTTTTAGTGCTTCTGTTTGCCACTCTGGGCTCCTGCTGGGAGGAAGGGCAGGATATAAACAAACAAGCAAACAAATAAAATGACATTGAACTAGATGGACCAATAGTCTGCCTCAGTTTAAAGGCAGCTTCCTATGTTTTTATGCCAGTTACCAATATCCAAGGAATGTAGATAGGCATATAAGTTCTGCCAAAAGGAGGAGGAACCAATCCTGAATTTCAGTAGACCAGTCTGTAACTGGAGGGGTGGGGAATGTTACATCCACCAGCTTTATATTAGAAGACTGGGATGTGTGTGTGTCCATGTCATTCAGGAAACAGGTCCTGGAAGTCGTGTCTTATAATATGCAATAGGGAAGGTGACTTTTCTATCTTCTTGCTTCTAATGACTAGTGAGAACCCCATCTTTGGCTAAGCAAAAAAAATCCTTTTCTTCACCAATGGGCACAAACCCAACATATGGTCAGGCATATTTAATTTTTTCACTAAATAGAACAATGTTTCAGGAATATCACATATGCTCCCACAGACAGACAGACAGACAGACAGACAGACAGACAGACAGACAGACAGACAGACAGACAGACAGACAGACAGACAGACAGACAGACAGACAGACAGACAGATAGATAGATAGATAGATAGATAGATAGATAGATAGATAGATAGATAGATAGATAGATAGATAGATAGATAGATAGATAGATAGATAGATAGATAGATAGATAGATAGATCAGTATATTTTTTCATTCTAATACATTGTACCTGTCTGAGTTTCAACACAGCAAGGGTGTCTTTCTACATAAGTGTTGGAAGTGTGGCAAAAATAACTCCTATTTGGTTCTCTTTGAATACCTAAAGGTAGATAGAGAGAGGGTCCTCCAGCTGGCTAGGTTGCCTATCCTCATCTGTGTTCCTCTACCTATCTTTCTTCCTTTGTAAACTGATACTCTCAAGGAGCTGACCTCACTTCCATCCTCTCCTTCCTTCTTCTTCTAGGACCAGCCAAGGGAGAGCAGACATCTTCCCTTTGTCTCTCTCCTCTAGCATGGGGGCAATGAACAAGCCTGGCCATTGTGCTATTGCACTGTGTGTATTTGTATGTGCTTAATTTCATTTAAAGCAACACCACAGCAACAGAGTAACAGCAGATGTTGAAATGTGAGTGTGCCAGCATGTGTGTGTGTTTGCCTAAGAAAGCAGGCTTTTACCCTGCATCAGCATCACTGAAACTTAGTAAAATAAGAAAAGTTACTTTATTTATAGAAATACATAGTAGATAGAAAAGCAAACCTAGTTCTAACTAACTAGCTAAGTTGGAGGCGTAATGCCCAGGTGCGGGGGTTAGCCTCATGGCTTAGAGAGAGCAGAGACAAAGGGATGTCTCCTCTCTCCCGGATAGTCAGAGAAGGATGGAATGGAAAGGGTGGAAGGAGGAGGGGCAGGTAAGCTTCCCTAAAGATGTAACAGTCTAGCAACAGAAGGAAGTCAGTCAGAGCATCACAGGTAAAGGTAAACAAGCCTATCCATTTGAAGGACCCTAGCTCTATCTCCCTTCTGGAGCATAAACAAAAGAACAAAACAGGAGTTGCTCTTGCCCCACTTCCAACATGTGCCACCAACTTAGATACCTAGAAGTATGGCTTTACCTATCGAGTATGCATTTCTTTTAATGAAGTAGTCCTTTCTTATTTTAAAACGATAAAGCCACACACTCACTCTGCACAGAAATGCTGAGCAAACGACACTAAGCTAAGCTCGGCTAATTTACCAATATTCCAACAATAAGCACATAAGATCACTACTATACCTCCATCTAAACACTTCCCTAGGACCCAGCGGTGCACTAGGAACCACTGAGACGACCCACACAATCCCTATCCAAAGGCATGATATCTTCCAACAGAAAGACAATATTTTTGGAACAGAAGGCAATTAGCTGCGGAGATGACACTGGATATATACAAAAATATCTCCCAGAATGAGGGCGGGGATGCTGTTCCAATGACCTTTAACTGCTTTCTGTAATTGATTTTAGAAAGGCCCTTTGGGCTGCTCCAGACATACTTGACTATCTGAACTGCTAAGGAGTTGCCTTCAAAGGAGACCTACCAAGGAGGAGCTAAAGGTTTCTCCCGAGATGAAGTTAAACATTAAGAAAAGAAAAAAGCACCGATCTGTGGGGTCAGATCTGTTTTGGCTGCCTGTCCCTGGTTTAAATTACCAATGCTGTGAAAGGCAAGTTTACCAGCTTGGTCGTTCTGGGCGCCTACAGCGAACAGCGAGAACGAGTTTCAACTGGAGCGCCTAAAAGCTTTTTCTTTGCATTACCCGAATTTATTACTTGGAAACTAAATATTTGTTCAAAGAACCTCTGGAGGTGTTCGAGTACATAGACGATCCCCGCCCCCTTCGTTTTCTTCTTAAGGGAGTGGGAGAGAGTTGAGATATTTCTTTTTCCTGGGATAGCCACACGCGCCACCCGCATTCTCAAATCCTTTGATTAAACACGGACCGTTTCGCCTCCGTCTTGTTCTGTGGTGGGTTTTTATTCCTGCTATATGATCAGTTTTCAAAGTGCTTTGCAATCTCTTCTTAATGGTATTCCTCCTCGGAACCACCTGCCTTAGGAGGGACGTGGCTATTGTCCCCCGTTTTGCAGATGGGGAACTGAGGCCCAGTTCATTAGATGTAAGCCAAGGAAGTCAAAGCAAACGTACATGGTTCTCCCACCGCAGCCCTCAACAACCCTGTGAGACTGATGTTGTGTCCAAGAATCAAGGCATGATTAGGGCAGGGGTGAGAACATGTCCCTCCTCCCGAAGACGTCACTGGACTACAACTCCCATCCTTCCTAGCCAAAGCCATAGTAGCTGAGGCTGGTGGGAACTGAAGTCCAACAATATCTGGAGGGCCACAGCTTTCCCAGCTCTGGTGCATAGCCTTAACAGAATTAAGCACACCAAGGCATGTTGAAATAGATGGGCTTAAGTGCCCCTCCTACATACAATTGGTCTGTAAAAGACAGTTAACTTGTCCAAGGGCACACAGAAAGTCTATGGAAGTGGTGGGTTTGCATCCAGATCTCTGCAATCCGACAGATTTCTCCTTATGCACCCTTTTGAAATGTTATGGTGGTGGTGAAATTAAAAATGGAAATGGACTGCCTTCAAGTTGATCCCAGCTTATGGAGACCGTATGAGTAGGGTTTGCATGGTAAGCGGTATTCAGAGGGGGTTTACCATTGCCTCCCTCTGAGGCTGAGAGGCAGTGACTGGCCTAAGGTCACCCAGTGAGCTTCATGACTATGTGGGGATTCAAACCCTGGTCTCAATCATATGATGTTCCATAAGTGAGTAATGGCAAAATACTGTTCCCCCCTCCCCGGGTTGGAAATTCCTCTGTGATGTATCTAGTGCCTGGATGGGAGACCACCTGGGAACCATATGTAAGCCGCCTTGGATTTCATGAAAAAGAAAGGCGGGGCATAAATGTAATAAATAAATAAATAGTTGCCAGCACTAAGTCAAAGAGCATCATGGTGCCTATTAAAGAAGGCAAGGGATCCTGCTCCCAACAAGAGAAGTCCATAGAAGGACGGACTATTTGGCTTCAACATATCAATATCTTGAAGGGTCCAACTCTATATAGTAACTGGGCTTGCCAACGTTTTTTTCCTGACAGGACTCCTATGCAGCAGCCACCTGATAGGCCACTGAACCTGCATGAGAATTTGGCCTTTGATCTACTTGGGGATTCAGTGGTGCCAAAAGCTTCATCTGCTACATTTTTACTTGTTTTCAGAAACCAGTGAAATTCATGGGAGTGCTAGCAGGAAACATCAGGAAGTATTAGGTAGGGTTGCCAGCTTTTCAGCTAGCCACCACAGCTGTCCCTTGATGCACATGCTTTAGCAAGTGGTAATATTTGTCACCATTATGTGAAAAACTTCACCTGCTGCTTTCAGTACATCAGGATGATCTTGAAGGCACAAGAGAAAGTTATGCCAGAGTGGTGTTGTCTGTCTCCTTATTTGGCAATTCTTGTTATTTGCCATGGTTCAGCCTGAGATTTACAAAAGAAATTAAGTACTCCCAAAGTATTTAAATTCAATTTACATCTTTCATGTGTCCTTGGTGATCATGAATATTCCTGATTTGTAAACAGTGCTCCTAAGTCCTAATGCAAATCTCGAGTCTCACCCTGTGTTCTTTTCTAGAATGCCAGGCAGCTGAGCCTAAATTTTATTTATATCATGCTTTTCCAATTGTCTTGGTGGCTGACAGCTAAAATACAATACCTATAGACCGTGGTGATGCTTGCTACAATCACTGGGGAAGGGCCAATAGCTCAGCGATAGAGCACCTGCTTTGTATGTGGAAAGTCCCAGGTACAGTCCTTGACATCTTCATATAGGGCTAGAAGTATTCCCAGTCTGAAACCCTTGAGAGTCTCTGGTAGTCACTGCAGGCAGTACTAAATGAAACGGACAAATGGTCTGACTCCATGTAAGGGAACTTCCTATGTTTTCCAGTTTATAAACTCATTTACTCTTCAAAGATCCCTATGTCCTCCAAGGCTACAGAGCCCCATAACTATCAGGAACCTTCTCCTATTTGATTTCTGACTATCAGAGAAAAGACAGATGAGCTCTGCTAGAAAAGAAGATGTCAAACCTACTTGCAACCTATATAATGCAATAGAAAAAGAGTGTATATTGGATTCTAAGAAGTACAGAGTGAATGTCCCTCATCACTGAGTAACCACAGCCAGTCCCCCTCCCCACCTTCTTTCAAAAAATTAGAAGGGGTCAGAGGGTTTGATGTTCATCCACGTTTGAGCCAGCCTCTCTTTTTAGAAATCACTTGAAAATTCATTTACAGTGGAACAAATGAATATTGTTTCCAGTTGAGAACTTCAACAGCACTCTTTAGGGCTGTTCTCATGGGCATGACTTGCCACTTGATAACTATCACCTGCGTGTGTGAACGGTCTCTGGTGACAAAATATTCTGTGTAAGCTCCGCCTGTGTTACAGACAATAGCCCTTCCTCCCATCCCCTGATGAGTATGCATGTGTCAGCACACCTTTATAGTAGCACTTGGAAGTAGGATCGATACTTTTTTTTCTTCTGTCAGGACTCTTGTCCCTGAAACTACTGGCTGAGAGGCGGTCATTCAACAGGTCAAGCTTTCACGCAGCATAGAAATTGCACAAAATCTTCACCCATTGAATGGCTGCCTGTCACTGCAGCTGTTAAAGGTCCAAAAGTTCTGTCCACCTCCCCCAAAGCAAAACAGCCTTGCTTGTGGTGGACATGTAAAAGTACTCCACGTCTGTATTTTCCACACAGAAGAGATCGGGGGCCCTCATGGGTGGGCAACGGAAGTACCACTCCTCACGACGTGGACAGAAGTGGAGTCAACGAAATACATACGCATGTACAAAGAACAGAGATAACAGGTTCAAACCTCAAGGGGTTGACTGACAAGACACAGGGGGACAACGGAGAGAGGGATGGATGCATGGGAAGAATATACGGTCATTTCATTTACAGTTGCTTTGGCTTACTTACAATAAAGGATAGGAAGGCGGATGAGGATGCAGCATTTAGGGAGGAAATAGGATTTGGGCGCGTGCTGCCGGGACGGACAACGTAATTAAATTAAATTAAGCGAGAAAAGCGCCGGTGAATACGATTTATCTAGAAGATTTTCCCCCCTTTCCCGTTCCTTCATATTACGTTCTCAGACCCAGATGCTGTGGGAAAGACTAGAAGGGGAGGGAAGTCGGTTGCCTTGCTTGTAGGCTGCCCGATGTGGTATCGCTGCCTGTCCCTTTTCACTTCTCAGGGGCGCTTGTGTATCCTGGTTTATAGCCCGAAAGGCTCTCAGAGCAGTTTGCAAAAGAGTATCGGACTAAAGTCCCTCTCAAATCTAGCACACGGAGAGAAGTGACATGGCGTCCATATATGAATCATTTAAGGCGCCTTCCGTCTCTGCAGCCTGTTCTAGGTAAAGGTGTTCTCATATTACCGACAATTAAATAAAAGTAGCAGACTGCAGAGAAGTATTTCACGCCAAAAGGAAATGCTGAACAAGTGATTTTTTTAAAAAAACAGCCTTTACAAAAGATGAAATATTTATGGCTAGCCATGGTAATTCAACACAGCATTAAATGTCTGTTCACAGAAGAGAAGGATATAGTTCACAAAACTTTCTCCGTTCTTTATTTTCGGTAAGAAAGTCACACAAGCTGTGATCTCAAGCTTGCTTTTTTACTGTGAGGTCATATTTACGTCTGCAGGATCAGACTTATTGAATTCGCTTTGGTTACGTTCCAAACGTCGCTAGGGTTTAAAGGCAAGGCGTCCCGAGGCAATTAGCCGCTCAGGCTTTGCAAAGTAAAGAAATTTGTTAGGAACGAGATCAAAGTGCGATCATTTCTGTGCATCGACAGTACAGCTCTTAGCCAGGCTACCCCCCCCCCCGCCACCACTAATATGTGTTTGGCTTCTCTCTCTCTTTGCATTCACACAGACTGAAGAACGTAAACGTCTAGGGCAAGAGAAAGGGGTTGTAAAGGAGACGGTGGAAGAAGTGGGCTTGTAAAAACGAGAGAAAAATGCAGACAAGTCTTCAGACACTTTCTCAGGCCATTCCGCCCTGTTTCTTTGCCTTCCAGGATGCAAACCTGAAGGTTGCTCAGGCAATAAAAGGCAACGTTTTTAAAAGGAAAAGAAATCGGGGCTCCAGTTAACACAGAGACAACTCACGTAGCTTCGAGAGAGACAGATAGAGAGCGCTAAATGAACGAAACAAAAACACTTTCCAAAGGCTCTTTCACCGGCAAATCTCTCTAACTGAAGGGACTCCTCCGGTAAAAGGGGGGGGAGCAAATTGTTAGTGAAACAAGGAAACATTTCCCTTTGGGAAGTGCGCTTAATTTATCAGCTAACAGTTCATCATATATATCTTGCAGAAAAATATATCCCAGGTATGTATTTCATACCTGGAAGACTTGTTTCGATTTTTTATGTCTTCAGGGAGGCCTGTTAACTCGCTTTAACCTTTTGGTTAAATATTTTTAACCAACTATTTTTTTTCCCAGAAACCTGCAAAACTGGTGCCCGTTTCACTTCACTCCTTTTGCTCAACGCCGGTCTCTTTGCTTTGCAAACCTACAAGATAAACGCGTTCCACTTGTTTACACTTGTTTTTAAGCAGAAGGGTGTGCGTGTGCGTGTGTGTGCACTAAGGCCAGCAGCCTCAATCCCGCGGCCTCCCACATTTTGAGAGATATTCCATAAAGACACAATGCATAAATATTTTAATCCTATTGAAACAGGACTTCTCAGAAGTAAGGTGGGGAGAGGGAGACACTGATTCATTTACCCGAGAGTAAGCCCCATTCAACTCAATAAGACTTACTTGCGAGTAAACATGTACAAGATTAAGTTGTAAGACTGCATTCCCAAACGCATTTCTGAAAAAGTAAGCCCTACTGAAACCTCTGGGGCTTACTTATTCGGGATCAAGTCGTGTGTCTGAGTGATCTCAGCAGCAGACATTTACAGCACCATCCTACGGCTATTTACTAGCAAGAGCAACTCCTGTTTTGTTCTTTTGTTTAAGCTCCAGAAGGGAGATAGACATAGGGTCCTCCAGATGGATAGGCTTTATTTACCTTTTACGTGTGATGCTCTGACTGACTTCCTTCTGTCGCTAGACTGTGACGTCTTTAGGGAAGCTTACCTGCCCCTCCTCCTTCTGCCCTTTCCACTCCTCCAGCTGCCCATGAGAGAGGAGATATCGCTTTGTCTCTGCTCTCTCTAAGCATGGGTCTAACTCCTACACCTGGGTGTTATGCCTCCAATTTAGCTAGCTAGTTAGAACTAGGTATGCCTTTTCTATCTACAATGTATTTCTATAAATAAAGTAACTTTTCTTATTTTACTAAGTCTCAAGTCTCAGTGATGTTGATGCAGGGTGAAAGCCTGCTTTCTTAGGCGAACGCATGTACACGCTGGCACACTCGCATTTCAACATCTGCTGTTACTCTCTGCTGCTGTGGTGCTGCTTTTAAACGAAATTCAGCAACACAACTACACACAGTGCAACACATATGTGGATTTAAATATCTTTTTGACCTCTTCTTAAAGCCATTACATGGAAATAAAGATTCTCTGATATTTCAAATGAAGTTACTTCCACCGAATGCATTTAAAACTGGGATGTCGCTTGCTTTTAAATCCGTGGGACTAGGGTCCATTTGCTGGCCACCTGTAGGTACAATCCAGAGAAAGTTGAATGCACTAAAAGGACAGTCTCGTCCAAATCAATGGCATTGGTTGTCCAAGTAACTGTTTTAAAACGCCCAGATTCGAATGTCCTGGTGGTGATCATAGTCATGACAGTAGCAGCAGCAACAGAGAAGCCTCGCTTGTACTGGATCAGACCCAGCTTCCATCTAGTCTAGCATCCTGTTTCCAACAGTGACCCACCAGATACTTCCTGAAAGTCCGCAAGCAGGACGCGAAGTCAACAGTCGCCTCCAACCATTAGTGTTCAGAGTCCCCCCCCCCCAGCAGTTCAGAGGTGGACTGCTCCCGGAACAGGCAGAAGTCTAACTTGATGTAAACAAGTATCCTGGTATGCTGAAAGTTTGTTATTAGTTCCCAGTACCTTATTTGTTCCAGAGTTCCAAGCAGAACTCAACCAGCCAACTTGAGGAGGAGCTTTTTTATGTGCCCCGGAAGACCAAAATAGCCTCTGGCCAATGCCATATCCTATAGCTCCATGACTGGGAGAACTGCCCCCTTCCACAATTATTCTATCCAGTTCAGTAGTGTAGGGGCAAACTCAGACGTGCAGGGTCCCTTCATGACAGTCACAGCCATGCCCTATCACCTTTTGTTTGCTGCTGGGTTGAGAACGTGATCCTTATTAATGCCTTCTCCCACAAAAACAGAAATCCCTAGGAGCCAATCCGAATGAAAGGGGAGGCTGGGAACACACTAGTCACCAGAACAAAGGGTTTTGATTAGCCACATCTGGAGGGGAAACGGGTTGATCTGCTGATCAGTTGTGAAATCTCTTTGAAACTGAATTTTTTTTTAAAACCGCACTCAAGCTGCTTCCACCAGGTTTTACAGTAAAAAGTGGGAGCGTTTGACTAGCATTATGTCCCTCTGTTTTCAGAAAAGAGAGATGGAGATGCACTGGAACTGGCAGAACAGTGAATGAGTTTCTACCCCGGTAGCTGACTCACCTCCTTTCAGTCTGATTGGCTTCACTCAGCAGAAAAGGACAAGGAAGCATATTAGAAGACTCTTTTCAACAGCCAATAAACTCCCCTTTTGTACTGATTGGCTCGTAGGATGCTGGAGACATAAGGATTCTGCTGGGACCCTGCTCCCAAAAAACTAAGGGGTCTAAGACCCTGGACAACTACACCCCTGTTAAAACAACATTTTTAAACAATGCTAATTAGCTGGGGACTGGGAACCAACTTTAGCAACCTTCTTGATGTGGAGAACGTTGGAATTGTGAGAATGCACCTCAGACTGGGTTTGCATGTCTGAAATTGTGGCAGAGTGGCGAAATTGGGAATGGAGAGACTGAGTGAGCCTTTATGTGTTTGAATCTTTGCTAAAGAATACACCTTCCCTGCAAATTAGTCAGACAGAGACTTTAAGCTTTAAAATAAGAAATAACTACTTTATTCTGGAAGTACCTACGTGATAGGAAAGAGTTCTACATCTAGCTAACTAGCTAAGTTGGAGATGCAAACACTAAGCCTAGTGTTTGCCCTCATGCTTGGAGGAAAGGGATAGACAAAGAGAGAGACAAGAGAGAGAAGGAGAAAGATGTGGTCAACATCCTATGCATATCAGTCTAGGAGGAAGGGAGAGACAGGAGGAGATCAAAGGACAGGTATTAGCCTAGCAATCAGGAGGTCTCATCTTTAGCTACCCTTTTTAACCCCATGCAGCCTCAACCCACAAGTTGGAGTTGAACCACATATTCCAACAGAAATGAGACAGAGAGGTTCTCCATGTTGCTAGGCTGTACTTGTCCTTTTCTCATCTGCTAACCTTCCTTCCTTTAAAATAATACCTCTTACAGATGCTGATCACACCTTCAACTCTCCTTCCTGGTTCTTCTCCATCCCTCCAGGAGATGAGACTCCTTTGCTTTTGTCACTCACACCTGTAGTATGAGGGAAAAGGCCATGACTGTGTTTTGCACCTCCAAAGTTAGATAGAACTGGAATCCCTTTACTATCTATTATGTATTTCCCTCAATGAAATAAGCTTTTCTTATTTTACGAAGTCTGAAACCTCAAGTGATTGTAGCAGAGTAAGATTCTGCTCCTTACAGGTAAAGTCACACATACATTCTCAGTCTGTGCTGATGATGATCTAAAAACTAACTCTTCTAACAGAGCAGAGAAAATACAATTGGAGCAGAAATAAGTAGTTCTCTACATCAGGGCGGACTCCAATCTGATTGGATCTACTTTGGTTTTTCATAGAGTCTGTTGGAAGCGGGGCAAGAGCAACTCCTGTTTTGTTCTTTTGTTTATGTTCCAGGAGGGAGATAGAGTTAGGGTCCTCCAGATGGATAGGCTTGATTATCTTTACCTGTGATGCTCTGACTGACTTCCTTCCCTCACTAGACTGATGTCTTAGGGAAGCTTATCTGCCCCTCCTCCTTCCACCCTTTCCTCTCTTCTTCGACTGTCCCAGAGAGAGGAGACACCTTTGTCTCTGCTCTCTCTCTCCTGAGCCATGAGGGGAACTCCCACGCCTGGGCATTGCACCTCCAACTTAGTTAGTTAGAACTAGGTATGCCTTTCTATCTACTATGTATTTCTATAAATAAAGTAGCTTTTCTTATTTTACCAAGCCTTAAGTCTCAGTGATCTCACTGCAGGGTAAAAGCCTGCTTTCTTAGGTAAACGCACACACTGGCACACACACATTTCAGACTGCTGATGTTCTCTGCTTAACAAATATACAAATTTACACAACAACAAGGATTATGGGCCCCCAGTAAACTAAGCTGAATTGCAAGTTGTGCCTAAAGCTAAAAAGGCTAAATACTGTGTGTGATTTACAAAAGGAGACTTTAAGTTAAAGAAAGAAAAGCAGAACAAAAGACTAACTTCGACTGGAGGCTAGAAAAGGACAATTATGTGGTGTGGAATCTTCAGTTCACTGAAGGGGAAGATTTAAATAGAATCCTGACCGATTCTGAGCCCTTGGCAGAAAATGAGACTGCTACAGCATCCTGGAGAAATAAGCATGCCAAAGTGAAATCTCTGCTTATTTCTGCATTATCAGATGAAGCACTAAATGTTTACTTAGGATGTAAGAATGTGAAAGAAATGTGGCAGAAGCTAGAAGAAATATATAATAGAAAGTCTAACAATCATGTGATGTACCTTTACAAGGAATTGTTTACCCTGAAAGAGAAGGAAGCAGACAGCCTGAATACGCACATAGAAAGGTTCACAAAACTGCTGTTTATTTATTTATTGTATTTGTATACCGCCCCATAATCGAAGCTCTCTAGGCGGTTTACAGTAACTAAAAACATTAAAAACAAATATACAAATTTAAAACACATCTTTTAAAAACAATTTAAAACACAATTTTAAAAATTTAAAAACAATATAGAACACATGCTAAAATGCCTGGGAGAAGAGGAAAGTCTTGACCTGACACTGAAAAGATAACAGTGATGACGCCAGGTGCACCTCATCACAAACATCATTCCATAATTTGGGGGCCACCACTGAGAAGGCCCTCTCCCTTATTGCCACCCTCCCAGCTTCCCTCGGAGTAGGCACCCGGAGGAAGGCCTTAGATGTTGAGTGTAGTGTACAGGTGGGTTTTTTTCGAGAGAGGTGTTCCATCAGGTATTGTGGTCCCAAGCCATGTAAGGCTTTATAGGTTAAAACCAGCACCTTGAATCGAGCTCAGAAACATACAGGCAGCCAATGCAAGCAGGCCAGAATTGGTTTTATATGTTCGGACCATCTGGTCCCTGTAACCAATCTGGCCGCTGCATTTTGCACAAGCTGCAGTTTCCGAACCGTCTTCAAAGGCAGCCCCACATAGAGTGCATTGCAGTAATCTAACTTGGAGGTTACCAGAGCATGGACAACTGAAGCCAGGTTATCCCTGTCCAGATAGGGGCGCAGCTGGGCCACCGACTGAAGTTTGAACTTCAGAGATGCTGGAGGGGCCTGGCTGATGAAATAAAAAAGGCACTACTCCTGAGCTCTCTCCATAAGTGTCATAAATTAATTTCCTGTGTGCTAGAAAATTCTGACCAAAACATGAGTCAAATCATATCATATTTGAAGTACCAAGATTTTAAGGAGAGACAGGAACACAATGTGTCTCAAGAGGCAAACCTTACTAGAGGCAGAGATGGAAAAGAGAGGTATGAGTCACTGCCCAAATCCACAAAAGGGCATAGGCAAACACAGACGGAGGTTCTGTTTTAAATGCAGCTCTCCAAACCATCTTCAAACAGATTGCCCTAAGTGTCAGACATGAGCAAAGCCTGACTTTAAACAAAGGCAGACTGAGAAGGCAAAAACAAAGGCTTCTAGTTACCATATATCTGATGAAAGGAAAGATGGTTATAAAAACAGATTTTCAATCGATTCAGGCTGTACAAGCCACCTAATAAAAGATAAAAATTTGTTTAAGTATTTTAAAATCTTTAAACAGGAAGTAAAAACCGTCTCCAGAGACCACAGAAGGTAATATACCTGCAGAGGAAGGCGAGGAGTCTGAGCCAGAACAGGCAACAGAGCCAGAGCAGGCAACAGAGCCAGAAGGGGCAGCCTAAGCGCCAGCACCCAGACACTCTGAACACACCAACAAAGGTGTACCACCAGATAGACTTGCTTACCTCGTGAGAGATGAACTTCCAGAGCCAGAGACCTGGAAAGAGATTGAAGCCTTACCCAAAGCTGAAGCTGAAAGGTGGAGGCAGGCGGCCAAGGAAGAGCTGGAAGCTCTACACAAAAGTAAAACTTGGACACTGACCAAGCTTCCTCAAGAAAGGAAAGCTGTAGGCTACAAGAGGAAATTCAAGAAAAAGCCAGATGCTAAGGAAGTGCTGAGAGATACAAGACAAGCCATCAGAAAATGTCTGTATATCAATACTGTTACCAGGCCAGATGTGGTGGTAGCAGTGGCATACCTGTGCCAAGAAAATAGCTTGCCAACCAGGAAGAACTGGGAAGCAATAAAGAGAGTGGTGAGATATCTAAAGGGTACTACAACCTGAAACTGAAGCTAGCAGCTACCCGAGATCCCAAACTAGTGGGATATGCAAAGGACTACTCAAGATGGAGTATTGTCCAACAGAAGAAATGACTACAGTCACTCTCAAGAAGGTTTTGGGCAAAATCAGACATTGCAAGCTGCGAGACAAGATGAACCTCATGGGCTGAACCACTGGCACACACGCATTTCAGACCGCTGACGTGCTCTGTATATATTAACAAATATACAGATTTACACAACAACAGAATCTAGAAGTCCATCAGCTGAAACCAAGTGCAAAGAGTGGCTTAAAAGAGGTGTGGACATAGACTAAGGGTAGAGACATACTTGCAATTGTGCTGGCTTCAGTGTATCTTCACCTCCATTTTCTGCACACTGGAACACACAATGCCAGGTAAACCCCACTCCTTTCTACTTCAAAATCTCAGAAATTGCAGCTCCATCGCATTTTACATTGCAGTGAGCTTCACACAGACTTCAAAATTGATTGGCCCTCAATCCCATTGGCACTCCAGGTGTGTCCAAAGTGAGACTACACATTGCTGTAGTCTCAGGGAGACACACTTTGGAATTCCTTCCCCTTAAATATCAGATAGGCACCATCTCTGTTATATTTTCAGCGCCTACTGAAGACCTTCCTCTTTCAACAAGCCTTTTCAGTAGAGACCTTATCCCAGTCTGTGTCTGTGTTGGAATTGCTTTTTAAAATGTTTTTAAACCTGTTTTTTTAAAGCTATTCTTAAAGATGTTCTAATATGTTTCAAAGTCTTTTCTTTCTTTTTTTACATGTTTTAAAGTGCTTTTAATGTTTTTGTTTGCTACCTTGGGCTCTTTCTGGGAGGAAGGGCAGGATATAAATAAATAAATAAATAAATAATGAGGCTTACTTCTGAGCAAAACTAAATGGGATTCTGTTGCCTCTGTAAGATATTCTTGCTCTCTTACACATATACACAATCCACTGTGCTAAACATTGCTCACATGTTGTGAAATGTGCTATTCAAAGCTGCTGTTGAGAAGTTGGAAATTTTTAACTAGTTCACACAGGCACTTTGTATAGCAGTTAGAGTGTTGGACTAGGACCTGGGAGACCAGCGTTCAAATCTCCACTCAGCAATGACGCTTGCTGGGTAACCCTGGCCAGTCACTGGCTCTCAGCCTAACCTACCTCACAGGGTTGTTGTGAGGATAAAATGGAGAGGGAGGAGAACCATGTACACCACCTTGAGCTCCTTAGAGGAAAGGTGGGATATAAATGTAATAAATAAATAAATGTAGCAGAAAGTATGAAAACTTTTTCTGTAGTGTTCAGTCTCTGTGATGGCCATTCCTCACATTCAAGAAGTCATGTTTGATGTTCCAGTCATCCAGGACTGAACTCACCGCTTTCTTTAGAGTGACCCTTACAGCCCAATCCTATGCATGTTTATTGAGATCCGTGGGACTCCATTGGCATAAAGTTTCCTCTGATTTATTAAGAGTTGCCAAATCTTGGTATTAGTATGACCTTTTCACCAATTGACAATATAAAAAAGAATACATTATGGCTGCAATCTTAATTAGGAGACAGTATGCCCCATTTAACACAATGGGATTTTCTTTCTCTTTTTTTTTTTCAATAATTTTTATTCAAATTTTCATAAAACATACAAGACGAAATCATAAAACATTCAAAGACAAAAAACAAAATCAAAAATAGTTAAACAAAAAAAATAAAAATAAAAATAAAAATAAAAATAAAAAATAAAGAGTAAAATATTGACTTCCCATTTGTCAAAGATCAGATCAGTTATAAGTCTATAATATATAACAATCCTGTCTCTTAAGTCATATTATAAAATCACTTTCCTCCAATAGTTATCTTACTTAATCATCAAATCTCATAAACATTACTTTATTCTTTCCACAAAAAGTCAAAGAGAGGTTTCAATTCTTTAAGAAATATATCTATCAATTTTTTTTTTCCAGATAAGCATATCGATTAATCCATCTCATTACTAATTATGATAATCTTATTGTCATAACCATAGTCAAAATAAACATTTCAATTAATCCATCACATCAGAATCTGTTAGGTTCAGTAATTTCAGTAGCCATTGTTCTATTATCCCTATTAGTTCCATTTTCCATCTTCCATCTTCAGTAGTCTTGTTAAGTCCAGTAATTTCAGTATCCAATCTTCCATTATCAGTATTCCATAATAATCTTGCTGTCAAAGCCATAGTCATATAGTAAGAGTCTGATGGGAATTACCTCTATCCCAAATATTTTCTTGCCATCCATTCTGAATAGGTTGCTGAAATACTGCTGTAAAATCATATCTCTGTTCTTTTTTTCAAAATACACTGGGTCATCTCTTGAAAGTTTTTCCATTGTCACATGGCTGCAGTTAATTCCATAGATTTTCTCTATATTGGGCTCCATCACGTCATTCCAGTCCAGAAGATTATCCATGCCATTGATAACTTTATCTCTAGAATCTTCATTAATTTCTTCAGAGATAACATTGAGTTCCAAACAATAGATTTTATTTCTAAAGTCCATAGACTCCAAATCTTTTTCCTGTTCCCCGTTTGTTCCAATCTCCGGGGTCTCCTCTCTCACAGGGACCCCTGTTCCAGTCTCCAGGGTCTCCTCTCTCACAGGGACCCCTGTTCCAGTCTCCAGGGTCTCCTCTCTCACAAGGACCCCTATGTCTTTAATCTCCTGTGTCTCCAAACAATAGATTTTATTTCTAAAGTCCATAGACTCCAAATCTTTTTCCTGTTCCACGTTTGTTCCAATCTCCGGGGTCTCCTCTCTCACAGGGACCCCTTCCAGGGTCACCTCTCTCACAGGGACCCCTATATCTTTAATCTCCTGCGTCATTTTACTCAATTCAATTTTCAACTCCTTACAACCCTGTCGCAGGTTTTGTTTCGTTATCTCAATCTCATCCATTATTTTCTGAAACATAGTTATTTCCAGATTCTCAGCCACTTTCTTAATTGCCATTTTAAAAGAAAAATATAGGAAAACCACTTCTTATTTCAGCAACAATTGGGTTAATACTCCAAACTTGGTGACATCACAGTATAAACAGAGCAGACAGCCTTATCTCTCCATAGTTAAGTAAACAAAATGCAGTTCCCAGGATCGAAACAATTAATGGCAGTCGTCAGAAAACAGATTCGTCAAAATAAAATAGACCAAAAAGAGAGTAGTCTCAGACAATATAATATTCTTCAAAATAAAAATCTGGAATAGAAATCCCTCTTCTGTGTATATCTTTAGAATGCAAATCCAGGACAGCTTTTTGCAACAAAAACAGAGATAAGCTATTAATTAGTGCGTAGCAGAGAGAAGTTATGGCTCCCCAGTGAGATGTCAAAAACCGATCAATCTGGCAAATCTCTTTTAAACAGCAACAATTTAAGTCAAGTAAAAGAAAAATATAGAAAGAAGGGTGCTTGCCTGTTAGTGCGTTCTCTCTTAGAAGATAAGATGAACGTTCGCTTTATCAGATAGAGCTTGCTGTTGAAAATCCGTCCCACCTTCGTCGGCTGGACCTCGTCCCATAAATTAATGAGATCTGGTCGTCCCAACAAAAATAGGCTTTGAGGTTAATCTCTTCGTTTCTCCCTACCCGGGAGAAGTTTAATCAGTCAAAAAAAAAGAAAAAACTGACTGATATATCTGAATAAGCTTCTTTTGAGGCAGGAGCCCGTCTCAAAAGCAGGCACAGGCTAAGTCACCCTTCCCGGAAGTCGGGATTTTCTTTCTCATGAACATGCTTACTATGCACTAAATTCAAGTTTGGTCCAGTAGATGCTTAAAATAATTTCTTCTTAGCTTCTCTCAGTAGGATAAATATTGTCTCATAACAGATATATAGCTTGATATAGTCAGTTGAGCATTTAAACTCCCATTGATTCTTTCCAGCTGAAAACAATGTGACTTAAGCTGCAGACCTGTTCTGCATACTTACTTGAAAATAAGTCCCACGGAATTCAGTGGATCTTTCTTCTGAGTAGACATGCACAGGACTGCACAGTTAGAAAGAAAGGTCAGCTTTGGCTGGATCATGCCCACTAGTATTAATAATTCAAGAAATTTAGGGCATCACAACCCCTAAGACTAGTTTGGCATTAAAAATATCATCAGCATCAGTGTGCATGAGCAATTCCATTCTATTCTCACAGCAACCCCTCTAGGATTGGTTAAAGCTAGACCATGAGCGAGTGACTTACCCCCTAATTTCTTGCTTTGGGTTGGAATGCAAACCAGTGTTTCCTTGGATCGTCCAAGATGCTCTCCAGTAGTCAATTCTGTAATATTTTGCAAAACCATCATCATCATGTACCATTTGTTGTACCTTGCCTTTCTCAGCCACCTTGATTCACAAAATCTACCCACAGCCAAAGTTTAGTGGCATGGCAACATTTTTGAAGTGTGGCAAGAAGAATTCCTATTTAGTTCTCTTCACATACCTAAGGGAGATAGAGAGAGAGAGTCCACCAGCTGGCTAGGCTGGCTAGGAACCTTACCTGTGTTCCTTTATCTGTCTCCCTTCCATTCTGAACTGATACTCTCAGGGAACTGACCTCACTTCTATCATTGCTGCTTCTCCATCCAGCTGAGCAAGAGGAGAGATTTTGTCTTTGTTCCTCTACCATGGGATGAAAGACCAAGTCTGGCCATTGCACCTCCAACTTAGTTAATTAGTTAGAACTAATTATGCTTTTCCTATCAACTGTGTATTTCTATAAATAAAGTAGCTTTTCTTATTTTACAAAGTCAAAAGTATCACTGATTTGACTACAGGGTAAAAGCCTGCTCTTGTCAGTTCACAGCACATGTAGCTTAAATCTGCTGCATTTTAAATTTTCTGCTAATTCATAACAAAAGGTCATGGGTTGCAGTTACCTAAAATAAGCTGCTGTTTGCTGAATCCTGCCAAGCAGGTTCTGCCAGAGCTGGGAACTGAAAAGGTTTGTTATTTACAAAGATCGAAGGGAGACTTAAGATCAGAAAGAAAAGGTTAGGATAGGAATCATGGCTGACGAATATGCATTTAAAATGTATATTGAAAAACTAGACAAAAATAACTATGCCCTCTAGAGCATTCAAATCATGATGTTCCTACAAGGACAGGATCTGCTAGAAGCCCTGACTGAAGAGCAGCCTCCAGCTGGAGATGAAGCAGCATCAGTCTCTTGGAAGTAAAGAAATGGTAAAGTTTACAGTCATTTCTTCTATTTCTGGTGAGAATTTGAATTTGTGGCTGGACTGTGCAGCTGCCAAATGTTGGATTGTATGAGGTCCAACTCCAACTAGTGGGTTGAGGCTGCATGGTGTTAAAAAGGGTAGCTAGAGAGGAGACCTCTTGGTTGCTAGGCTATACCTATCTCTTTGATCTCCTGCTGTCTATTCCTTCTTGCTAGACTGATATGCAAAGGATGTTGATCCCAGTTCCTTCCCTCCTTCCCAGTCTTTTTCTTTCTCAAGAGGGGAGCAGACATCTTTCCTTTGTCTCTCCCTCTCATCCAGCATGAGGGCGAGTACTGGGCGCAGTGCTCGTTGCTCCAACGTAGCTAGTTAGCTAGATATAGGACTCTTTCCTATCAAACATGTACTTCCAGAATAAAGTAGTTATTTCTTATTTTAAAGCTTAAAGTCTCTGTCTGACTAATTTGCAGGGAAGGTAGAATCTTAGCAAAGATTCAAACACACACACATAAGCTCGCTCAATACTCTCCGTTCCGCTACGCAACTCTGCAGGTTCATACAGGACATTGGGTCCAACGTCCTATACCAAATAAGTTTGGGAAAAGCTTAAGACAGCACATGAAGGAAAGTCCAAAAATCACATCATGTTTCTCTACAAATATTTATACTTGCTGAAAAAATCTCATAATGAGCCCCTAGATCAGTATCAGCATATACAAATCTACTCAGAGACCTTAAGAGATGCTCAAGATCTGTAGATGAGAAACTGGAGAAAACAATGTTATATTCTCTCAATGAAAGTTATAAGATGATTGCCTGTATATTAGAGCAAATGGACAAAAGTCTAAATCAGATTATGGCATATTTGAGAGATGAGGGTTTCAGGAAAAAGCAAGAGGAAACTCTGAGAATGCAAATTGTGCTGTGGGCAGTAATGGCAAACAAACACAGGGTAGAGAGAGGAATCAGCCTCATGCCCCAAAGCCTCAACAAAGCACTAGGGGCAAAACAGACAAAAAAGGATGGCATGTTACATATTTAAATCTCATAATCACCTACAGAAAAACTGCCCAAGAAGGCAGAAAGGAGAGAGACATAGTTTTAAAGAGAAGCAAGCTGAAGGAAAAAGTGATAGCAGAGCTAAAGCAAAGCATTCCAGTTTTCATGTGTCTGATGGAAAGGGAAATGAATCAAAAGAAAGGTTCTTAAATGCCTTAGGGGCAGAAACATGCATAATAAATAATAAAAGACTCTTTAAAACCTTACACACACACCCCATCCAAGGAATGTGACTGTGGTGGGAGGAGGAATTTTCACGTCTCAGGGAGTCGGGACTGTGAAGCTTCTTTGCAAAATGCCAGATGGCGCTAGAGAGCTCAAACTGAAGCAATATCTTTTTGTTCTGGAATTTAGAGACAATCTTATTAGTGCCATGAGTATTGTGGCGGGTGAACTGTATTTATTTGACAATATATGTGATGTTATGGATCAAGGAGAAATCTGTTGTACTCTGAAACAATGAAATCATATTTTAGAATTGCAACATTACCCAGCTATGCATGCTAATGAAGTTAAAAACAACTGTAATATAGACTGTGCTCATATCTGGCACAGAAGAATGTGACATACCAAACTGGCCAGAGTCAATGCCCTAGAAAGACAATTTGGAAAAATGTGAATTATGCTTAAAGATTAAAAGTGTGAAACCATACGTTTCTAAGAAAAGTGGAAGAAAAACTACAAAGCCTCTAGAGCTAATCCACACAGATCTGTGGATCCTTTAAAATGCCTCACAAGGTGGAAATCTTTACATGCTCTCTTTCATAGATGATTATTCAAGGTATACTGCAACATACCTACAAGTCCTTCAGAAATTAAAGGACTATGTCAGAGCCACTTCTAACAAATTTAGCAGAAAATCACAGATAATAAGGTCTAACAATGGCAAAGAATAGGTGTCTAAAGCTATGGAGACCTTCCTGCATGAAGAAGGCATAAGCCATCAGACTACTGTCCCATATTCTCCAGAACAGAATGGCTTGACAGAATGCATGAACCAGATTATTGGACAGATGATTTGTTCCTTGTTGGAAGATGCACAGTTACCACAGAAGTACTGCAGGAAAGCAACAAGCTCCTTCAAGGGAGAAAGGCAGTGGGCTGCATGTAGATCTTCAAGAAAGAAAAGGCTGGATGCAGAGGGAAATATGGAGAGATACAAGGTGAAAATAGTAGCCAAATGATACTGCCAGAAATATTGAGTAGACTGTGACCAGACCTTTGCTCCAGTGGTCAACCATACCACCATTAGGACACTCCTGAGTGTCATTGCCAAGAAGAAAATGCAAGTGCAACACATGGATATAAAAATAGCATTCTTGCATGGTGAGATAGAAAAAGAAATCTACATGCACCAGCCACCAGGGAAAAGAAACCTAGGGTGCAAACTGCAAAAATCCATCTATGGACTTAAACAAGCTACTAGAGCACAGAAGAAGAAACTAAGCTAAATGCTCTTGAAAGAAGACTTTGTACAGTCATTCCTGTACACCAGATTCAGAAGTAACAGATGGACTTATCTTCTGATTAACATGTATGATCTACTGTTAGCTTATGACGACTCACAGGACAAGCAACAGCTAGTGAACCATCTAAACAAGGAGGTAGAGGTGAGGTGCCTAAGTGATGTCACTCACTACCTTGGAATACAAATTGAAAGGGAAGAAGATGGATCCTTCTTGCTGAGCCAAAGACAAAAGATCCAAGATCTTTTGAGAGTCTGAGACTGAAGGATGCACATCCAGCACCTACTGCAATGGAGGTAGGATACCTGATACCAGATCGCAACAACCAACCATGAAAAGACCATGAGAGCTACAGACAAACTATCAGGAAACTCCTGTATATTTGCACTGTTACCAGGCAAGATGGTAGCAGTGGGATACTTGAAAACCAGCTGCATGAAAACCAGCTCACTAAGCAAGAAGGACTGGGAAGCAATTAAAAGAATGATGGGATACCTGAAGGGCACTGCAACCATAAAGCTACCCCAGATCCCAAACTAGTGGAATATGCAGATGTTGACTGGGCTGAAGACACCAGACATTAAAAATACTCCAGTGGAAACATCTACTATGGAAATTCAGTGATCTGCTGGACAATCAAGAAACAAGACACTGTAGAACTCTCTTCCACAGCAGCAGAGTATGTCTCAGCTTCTGAAGCATGCAGACAGTTTGTATGGCTACTTGGACTATTCAAAGAATTAGGCATCTCTATACCAGACCCTGTCATGATGCATGAAGACAACCAAGCATGCATCAGACTTATGGAGTCAGAAGGGGTGAGTTCATGAACCAAGCACACAGACATGAAGCACCACTACATCAGAGATATCTGTCACAGAGGACTACTCAAGATGGAGTACTGTCCAACTGAAGAGATGACTGCAGATGCTCTGACCAAGGCGTTTGGCAAAGTCAGACATCAGAAGTTATGAAGCAAGATGAACCTTGTGGCCTGAACCAAACACTTGTTGAGAAGAGGTGTCGGAAGTGTGGCAAGAACAACTCCTGTTTGATACTCTTTGCACACCTAAGGGGAGATAGAGAGTCCTCCAGCTAGCTAAGCTGCCTAACATCACCCGTGTTCCTCTACCTGTCTCCCTTCCATTGTGAACTGATACTCTCAGAGAGCTGACCTCACTTCCATCCTTCATTCATTCTTCCCCGTCCAGCTGAGGAAGAGAAGATATTTTATCTTTGTTCCTCTCCTCTAGCATGGGGTGAATGACCAAACCTGACCACTGAACTTCCAACTTAGCTAGTTAGTTAGAACTAGTTATGCCTTTCCTATCAACTATGTATTTCTATAAATAAAGTAACTTTTCTTATTTTGCAAAGTCTAAAGTATCAGTGATTTGAATGCAGGTTAAAGGTCTGCTCTTTTCAGGTAAATCACGTTCAGCACAGGTAGCTTAAATCCACTGCATCTTAAATTGTCTGCTAACACATAACAAACATCAAGTATTTTGTCTCCCCTCCCTTCCTCAAAGCTGCAGCTTCATATTGTTGGAAGTGTGGCAAGAACATCTCCTCTTTGGTTCTCTTTGCATAGCTAAGGGGAGATAGAGAGAGGGTCTTCCACTATCCTTACCTGGGTTCCTCTATCCGTCTTCTTTCCATTGTGAACTGATACTCTCAGGGAATTGACCTCACTTCCATACTCTCCTTCTGCCTTTCTCTGAGACAAGTGGAAGGAAAGCCGAAGTCCTTGTTCCTCTCCCCTGAAGAATGAGGAAAATAACCAAGCCTGGTCCTTTAACTTAGCTGGTTAGCTAGACCTAGAGCCTTTCCTATCAAGCATGTATTTCTTTCAATAAAGTAGTATTTCCTATTTTAAAACCAGTCTAAAGTCTCAGTGATTCAAAGCAAGGTAAAAGCTTTCTTTCTTTCAGGTAAACCACACACCCTCACTCTGCACAGAAATGCTGAGCAAGCTATGCTAAGCTAAACTCTGCTAATTTACCAACACTCTAACAGATATTACCTTGAAAACTGTGGTACAAATCATTGGGGATTTCCCCCCTTTGTGTCCCACTGCAATGAATGGGGAGTAACTACCCGGGGTGGATTCTGCTGCTTGTACTTTGTAGCACTCCAAATAACTGCCTATGAATCACTGTTGGCATTCCAGTGTTTTCTTGTCCTACTAAATTGATGCTGGGCAAGGAAGAGAAAGAGGAGGAATTATCACAATCCCACTAAAGGAATTTAAATAAATGGTGGCAGCTCCATAAAGATGAAATGAGAACTGGGAACGAGTGTGTTGAATTCATAACCTTGCTGTACGACAGTCCCAAGTTCGTTGAGCTCACTCTCTGCAACGCCTTGTAAAGGTGCAAGGACACCGTCGTAGCACAAACAGCGTAATGTTCTAGACTCTGAGACTTAATTATTTCCAGATTTCCAACAACACCCCCTCGAGTTTCTCAAGGCAAAGCTGTGTCTGTGTTTCAAACAGCTTTTGCTTTTCAAACCTCAAACTTCCTAATTGAAAACGGCAGACTGATGTGAAACTCACATGTCAGAGCTTTCGTTTTTCAGAAGAATTCCTTGTAAATGGCAGGATAAAGAAAAACCCCTTTCCCCCCCCCACCTCCAGGCTGGTGGCTTAATTGAAGCGAAATTGAAACAATCGAGACTAAAAGGGTCTTCCTGGAGCAGCGAAAACAGCAGCCCACAGCAACAAGCAGCTTTGGCACCTAACTTCACACAGCAGAAAACAAAAACTTAGCTTATTGACATTTTTTAAATTCAGTTGATTTATGTGGGGGAATGTGGCTTTTTAAAAAAGGTTATTTCCCCCTTCAGAGCCTGTTATACTTAAAACTACTCAGTCTGATGTACAACCCAATTTAAATTATGAAGCAAAGTCGCTCTAGTTCGCTGAACTCACATAACGAAGGCAGCTATTTCCAGTACTTCGACATAAGTGGCTTTTATCTGGAGTTCTGAAGCTGTATTATTGGAGTGAGCATTATCAGTAGCATTTTATTGATTGCACAACCCGGCCGAAGACAAACATATTTAAATCCCATTGATTTCAATAGGCCACTCGAAGCACATCCTTCATTCTCTCCCTTCAAATCAATGGGAATTACAGCACAAATCCCATAGAAGCAAATCCTATTGAGCCAAATGGGGCTTATTCCCAGGTAAGTAGTATAGGATCGCTGCCTTAAAAGTCCTTAAGTGAGGCTGCAATCCCATATTCACTTGTCTGGAATTAAGTCCTGCTGAACTCAATGGGGCTTACTTCTGAGTAGACACGCAGAGGATTGCTCTGTGAGGCTATAGCCTCGTGTACATTGACTTGGAGTATACCTAGTTGAATCTAGTGGAACTTGCTTATGTGTAAAAATGCTTAGGAATCAGACTACGTTGCGGGGTGTGTGTGTCTGTTTCTGTTTCTCGTCGTTGGGAACCAGTATGCCTATGTATTAGACCAAAAAGCAGTGTATCTTGAAACAACAGGAACTGATAATCATCTAAAGATGAAGAGAAATTCTGGGCTTAGTAAAAACTAAATGAGACAGGATAGTGTTTGGTTTAACTTTCTCGATCCGGATATAGTATTATATTAACAATTACTTCTTACTTTCTGCCGCACAGATCTTTTACTAGATTGCGTGGAATTAACGGAGCAAAATAATTGCGTTTCCAGTGGGGAAAAAAGTCCATCAGATAAACAATGAACTGTACACCTCTGGTGGTTGAACATGAAACGTATTGATGAACTTGGGAGCTGGTTGCACCCCTTCCCTAAACTTTGTTGTACAGCCTGTTCCCCAGAGTTCGCTGTTATCCAGTCCTCTTATGAAAACATACGGCTTTCTCGTTTGTTTTGCTGAGTTCCAGTTTTTGTTGGACTCTCTGACACCAGCTAGATAGACTAATCGAATAAGTAATAAACGTTCTGTGAGCAAAAACTTGAAAGAGTTGTATATTGCTAGAATGTTTCCTTAGAAAATTAGTGAGGCCTTTGGTATATTTGAGCCCAGTACCTAAATCTATGCAAAAATATGGACTTTTATCAACTCCTTAGTTTTCAAAATTTTAAAAAGAGAAAGTACGTCTCTCTTCTTTCTCCCCGTCCTCCTCCTCTTAAACATAATCTAAGATTCCTGCTCTATAGTAAAACAGTGAATGAATCTCCTTCCCATGTGTTTCATTCTCAAATGCAAATCCAACCAAACTGTAAAAAAATATTTGATTCTATTCCTTTTTGCCATTGTCCTTTGCATTGCTTTTAAGTACTTTTGTAATAGGGGATTTTATATTAGCTCTTGCAGAGGTGTACACAAGTGTAAGGCTATGACTGTGTAATGAAAATTTATTTCTAATTTCAAAAGGAACTTATCACTTCATTCGAAAAATTAGTTAATGCCCCGTGCACACATATAAAAAGACAACATACACCATACAAGATTATTATAATATAATATCGTATAGCAAAAACATAAAAAAACATTAAAGGCTCATCCTAGGGAACCAGCTACATTGGTATAATATGCCACAATCTAGCAAAGAATTAGGCAGGCAGGTAGTCCTGAGGTCTAAATGCTTCTACCTTTGCATTCGATTGTGATATATACATAATATATGAACATACAAAGTCAATAGAACTATATTATTGCAGAGATCAATAGATCTCAAAGTCTATTAATATCATTTTAAGACTATATTAAATTGTGTTAGATAACTAAAACGAAGCTTTCCCATGCGTTTAATTCATCTGCTGAGGTGAAGGACGAGCATTATTTATTTTTCAAGTCCTCAGCTACACAGCTATATCAGATTATAGCTTTGTGCCATGATAACTTAATTGCCCGCTTCTGTGTGCCTGAAGGCTAAAGGTGCCTTAACAGTCAGTAAACCATCTGGAGATAGGATAGGTGTCTGTTTCTACCTTGGCGATATTCTTAATTAGAAATCTGTTGCCTCCCAAGAACAATTTTCTTTGAAGGTAGCAACAAACCAGCTTAAAGAAGTCTTCTAGGTGAGTTTTTTCCCGGCTTTAAGAACACGGCATGTATCGAAAAAGCAAGCTGGACCTTGGACCATATATTGTACAAAAGTAGAAATTGCAAAGTAAACTCATTTACCACCTGGACGTCCTTGACTTCAGCTGATTAAAGTGTGATCCGGCGTGTGTGCTCAGCTTCCCTGTGTTATTTAAACATAATCACAAAGTAATAAAAAGTATTCCGGTTGTATGAGTAGGACACTCTTCCCTGCTTACCCCCCCTCCCCAAAAAAGAGAGAGACGGCAGCAAGGCAATCCAGCCTGAACTTCTTGTCTGATATTGCAAAAATCCTCTTTAGAAAAAAAAATACTGCAGCAGAGAAGAGAAAGAAAAAAGGAATGGGGGTACATTTTTAAGGCAAAAAATACATGTTTCATTACAAAGCGGGATAGTGGACTTCGGATAGAGGGGGGTTCGACGTTGGGAAAGAAAGGAGCCAGGCCACTATCATTAACTGGGAAGACATCTAGTGGAAAAGTCTTGCAACTACAGCTGGACTAGAGAGTAATGCTCATCCCCGGAATGGGAGGTACACTACCTCCCCCAATACGTGCCATCGCCAGCACCCAATCATCCCCCTCATCACGTTCAACTAGTCAATGACAGTAGACAAGACCTAAGCTATATTGTTCCTGTTGTGCCACTAAATTTCCCAGAGGGAGCTCTGAATTCAGGAATAAATATTTCAGCATGAGCTTGTGCTGACTTTTAACAAAATGCTTGCAGCAGAGAAAAGGAGATTTTGGAGTGAGGAGGAATAATCCAAACACAGGTTGAATTCAGCATTACTTGAATCTCTATGCTTCTTTTATGTAGGTTTCATTTAGCAGACTATATCTGCGCTTGGAATGGAAATGGAAATGGACTGCCTTCCAAGTCAATTCCAACTTATGGCAACCCTATGAATAGGGTTTTCATGGTAAGTGGTATACAGAGGTGGTTTACCATTGCCTTCCTCTGAGGCTGAGAGGCAGTAACTCGCCCAAGGTCACCCAGTGCTTCATGGCTGTGTGGGGATTTGAATCCTGGTCTCCCAGGTCCTAGTCCAACAGCTTAACCACTACACCACACTGGCTCTCATTACAGGGCGTTGGGCCCATTGTCCTGTAGGACCCTGCAGAGTTGCATAGTGGAACAGAGAGTATTGAGCGAGCTTATGTGTGTGTGTTTGAATCTTTGCTAAGATTCTACCTCCCCTGCAAATTAGTCAGACAGAGACTTTAAGCTCTAAAATAAGAAACTACTTTATTCTGGAAGTACATGTTTGATAGGAAAGAGTCCTATATCTGGCTAACTAGCTAAGTTGGAGCAACAAGCACTGCACCCAGTACTAGCCCTCATGCTGGATGAGAGGGAGAGACAAAGGAAAGATGTCTGCTCCCCTCTTGAGAAAGAAGACTGGGAAGGAGGGAAGGAACTAGGATCAACATCCTTTGCATATCAGTCTAGCAGGCAGGGAGAGACAGCAGGAGATCAAAGGGATAGATATAGCCTAGCAACCAAGAGGTCTCCTCTCTAGCTACCCTTTTTAACCCCATGCAGCCTCAACCCACTAGTTGGAGTTGAACCTCATACATTCCAACACTCATATCTGTGCTTAGGGATTAATATACCACATCTTTCGATTAGTCTTTCTTTATGGAAGCTATGGTATCCCTCTTTTCCCCTGGGGACAAGATTCCAAATTGTTTATCCCCATGCTAAGTGAGAAATTATGGGATAGCTGGGGCTATAATCTTTGAAACTGTCTGTGGCTCCAAACCTAGGTAAGAGTTCTCATTTTAGGCAATATTAATCTGACTGGTAGTCTATTCACAGATGAGAAGGATCCTGCTCAGAACTAATCTTCGTAATAGATTAGTTTAGATTGTGCTAGAAATAGTGTGTGTCCCCTAAGGGTCAGATGAAGTATGCATCTTCTTCATTCCTAATCTAGTTCCTGGAAGGAGATAGAATAACTGCTCTCAGTGGTGCAGTTAGATAATATTAGACTTTGGATTTAATGGTCATGCAGATTGCCCACTCCCTTCTTTAGACGGTAATTTGTATTATTTCACTTCCTTCAAAATATCAACAGTGCTGCATTTGGGGACCCTCCTACTCATTCTGCTGAGTCAGCTCCTGGACAGCTGCTCCAAGTCCTACTTAGATGGCACCATGGACTTCCTCAGTCTTTACACATGGAAGTCCCTCATTTTGGGGGGGGGTAGCTACTTACGAAGCAACTGAAATGATGCCAAATAAGTAAGGTGATTGTTAGGTAAATTTGTATAAATGAGCAGAGATCGTCAGTGGTTTGAGATGCATATGTGCCAGTGTGTGCGTTTACCTAAGTGGCAGGCTTTTACCCTGCATTAGGATCACTGAGACTTAAGACTTAGTAAAATAAGAAAAGCTACTTTATTTATAGAAACACATAGTAGACTGGAAAGGCATACCTAGTTCTAACTAACAAACTAACTAAGTTGGAGGTGCAATGCCCAGACATGCATATTGCCCTCTTGGCTCAGGAGAGAGAGCAAAGACAAAGATGTTTCCTCTCTCTCAGACAGTCAAAAAAGAGAAGGAAAGGGCAGAAGGAGGAGGGGCAGATAGTTTCCCTAAGCATATCAGTCTGCGATGGAAGGAAGTCAGTCAGAGCATCACAGGTCAAGGTAGTCAAGCCTAGCCATCTGGAGGACCCTAACTCTTTCCCTTCTGGAACATAAACAAAAGAACAAAACAGGAGTTGCTCTTACCCCACTTCCAACAGTGATAACATTTAATCAGACTGAATTTAAAATGTTGCATTTTAAAGGTTCTCCTGTGAATCACCCAACAGATTAAATACATCTATTATTTTTATACAAGGACTTATAAAAATTGTAGATGGAAGGTGGCATTTTAAAAAAGATATTCCCTCTTTTTTCTGTCTCTCACATAAGACGAAATGCTCTTCTCAGATGATGGCAAAGGTCTGCATTATCTAAAAATGGCAATTCCTTGAAATGTTTGGCCTGGATCCATTCTGTTCACTTCTGGCTTTGCTGCAGTTACTCTAATTCTCTCATCTATAAAGTACTGACAGATACCTATGAATCTCCCTGGAGGAAGGCTATGGAGCATAAAGTTATTACAATAGGTCTTTCTCCTTCCTCTTTGACATCTATGGATTTCGTGAGTGCTAAAATGATAGTCAAGTAGAGACTACTAGATATAGACCATCAAGAGGTGCATGGGGCCTATGTTCCCCTCAGCCATTGAGTCTTATAGGTTACCCTTGCAAAGATGGGAAGCCTTATTTGGGATGGTTAACCATCCCAAAATATTTGAATACTTTCTCCCTAGCAACCTTTAATGTTCTTCCCTCTAAATTACTCAGTGGCAGATATATTTTAAAAACCCATGAATTCTCTGAGTTGCCCCTGAAACAATGCAGATGTTGAGTCCATCCTGCATATTCTTTTTCATTGGAGTGTCTATCAAGGGGCCAGGAAGGACTTAATATAACCTATTATCCAGTCTTTCCCTGGTTGTCCTAGTGAATCTCTTATGATTATATTACTTCAAGGTACCAACAAGTCAATTATGGAGCAAGTAGCCAAATTCTTGAACTTGGCCATTCATATTAGACCATTAATTATTGTTTTATAGTCTCCAAACCAACTGTGTGTTATTTGGTCCTTTGTAATTTTTTTAAAAGTATTATTTCATCTGTTTATATATATTTCATTTACATATTTTTAAATGAGGTTGTAATAATATTATTTGTTTTTATCCGATGATTCAATGGTCTGTTGACTGCAATAAAACTTGAACTGAATATCTAAAAATGAAAGAAACATGCTTCCTGTTTTGGAGCAATGGTTTTTACCGGTATTTATTTATTTATTACATTTATATCCCACTCAAAGGGATGCACATGGTTCTTCCAGGGGGAAGGACCATGGCACAGTGTTATAGCATCTGCTTTGCATACAGAGGGTCCCAGGTTCAATTCCCATTATTTCCAGGTAGGACTGGCAATATTCCCTGCTTGAAATCTTGGAGAGCTGCTGCCAATCAGTGTAGACAATACTGAGCTAGATGGATCAATGGTCTCTGACTCAATATAAGACCACATCCTCTCTGTTTCATCCTCACAACTGTTGGAATTGTGGGAATGCAACTTGAACTAGGTGGATTTGCATGTCTGAAGGGAGATAGAGAGGAGACCTCCAGGTTGCTAGGTTGTACCTGTCCTTTGCTCATCTGCTAATCTTCCTTCCTGTAAATGGATACCTCTTAGGGATGCTGATCACACCTCCAACTCTCCTTCCTGCTTCTTCTCCATCCTTCCAGGAGAGGAGACATCTTTGCTTTTATCACTCTCACCTGTAGCATGAGGACAAAGACCATGACTGATCTTTGTACCTCCAACATACTTTAACTAGTTAGATAGAACTAGAATCCCTTTACTATCTTTTATGTATTTTCTTCAATAAAGTAAGCTTTTCTTATTTTACCAAGTATGAAGCCTCAGTTATTGTAGCAGAGTAAGAATCTGTTCCTTACAGGTAAAGACTCACACACACACTCAATCTGCTGTGCTGCTGAACAACAGCTAACTGCTAATAACAACAACTGTGTGAGGTAAAGAGATAGTGACTGGCCCAATGACACCCAATAAGCTTCATGGCTTGAGTGGGGATTTGAACCCAGGCCGTAGTCCAATACTCTAACCATTATAATATGGCAGGTCTCCATATGTAATTTTATGGAAATTTAATGGATTTATTCATTAATCCACTCATATTTCTTTAACTGGATGACAGCTCTGTAAAAAAGGCAAAAGCACAAGAAAGAAAGAAAATCATCCAATGATTCACATGCACCTCTTCATGGAAATGAGAGCAAACAGGGCCTCTTAGACAGGGACAAAAGACCTTGGGTTTGGATCCCCTGGGCTACCCCCTGACAGTGACCCTGGTGCCAGGTGTTCCACAATCTGGAGGGCATTCCACAGTTAAAGTGCCACCACAAAGAAGACCATCTTTTTTGCACACACTGAATGAACTTCACCTATGGATGGATACACAAAGAAGGACCTCATCTGACAATCTTAATGCATGGGCAGGAGAGGAGGATGTGCTCCTTCAGATATTTGCACCCCAAGTCATTTAGGACTTTAAAGTGAAGCACAGAACCTTGAATTGGTCTCAGTAGTGAACAGGAAGCCAATGTAGTTTCTTCAGAACAGATATAGCATGCCTACATCTATGTAAACCATCCAGAATCCTAACAGTCAAATTCTATCCTATTTGAAGTTTTATAGCTGTGTATGAATGGTGTAGAGGTTAGAGTGTCAGAATGGGACCTGGGAGACCAGGATTCAAATCCCCTCTTGGCCTTGAAGCTCGCTGGGTGACCTTATGCCAGACACTGTCTCTAACCAACCTCACAGAGTTGTTGTGAGGATAAAACTAGGAGGGGAAGAACCATGTTTGTATGCCACATGGAGTAAAAGTGGGATATAAATGTAACAATAAAATAGAATAAAATAAAAATAAATATCCCTAGGAAAGGCCCTACTCTATGATGTTGCACCAGTATATCTGACAATATTCCCTAATCAGAGGCCACCAACATGGCACCCAGGAGCTCCACTGGACATGCAAGCACCTCCTATGGCACCTGCAAAAGGTCTCAGTAAATATCCACTCAAAAAAATACAATGCATGAAAGATTTTTGCTCTTCCTGCTTCATCCCTGTTTGCATTGGCTTGGGTTCTCCTGCACTGAATATGGCCCCTGAAACATGCACAGATTTCAGTGGATTTCAGGACAGGACACCCACCCTCTCCTCCATTCTTAATGGAGGAGAGGTGCAAAGAGCTACTCTTTGAGCGTGAACATGGTGGAAGTAGGTGCCTTTTTCCCACTGACGGGACAGCATCACTTTGTGGTCCCCCCCCCTCTCTCTCTCTTTTGGATGTGGCAGCCATTTTGTGTTATGTCAAGCCTTCATAGCAGCCATTTTGTGTTAAGCCATGCCCCCACGGCAGCCATTTTGAATTATGTCACACCCGGTGGCAGCCATTTTGTGACTGATATCCCCAACACTTTCTCAACATTCCAGATATGCTCACTAACTCACTGATGGTGCCCGCCATATATATTTATATGATAGGCACCAGCAGGTGGCATTGGGAGATGAGGTTTCAGACCCTTGGCCCCTCAATTGTGGTGTGCCACAGGGCTCTATCCTTTCTCCCATGCTATTTAACATCTATGTAAAACCGCTGGGAGCTATCATCAGGAGGTTTGGCTGCAGTGCCACCAATATGCGGATGACACTCAGCTCTACCTCTCATTTAAGTCCTCACCAGAGTCGGCTGTGGAGACCATGTCCAAGTGTCTGGAATCCGTGAGTGGATGGATGGGAAGAAACAGGCTAAAGCTGAATCCTGATAAAACTGAGGTACTGCTCGTGGGAGACAAGGGGGGGTTGGGAAACATCGACCTGGTATTTAATGGGGTAAAATTGCCCCTGAAGGACCAGGTCCGCAGCCTCGGGGTGATCCTTGATTCCAAGCTGTCCATGGAGGCTCAGGTTTCATCGGTGTGCCGGGCAGCTTGGGGTCAATTGCGTCTCATACGAAGACTGCAACCCTACCTTCCTGTCCACCAGCTCCCACTCGTAGTACACGCTCTGGTCACCTCTCGTTTAGACTACTGCAATGCGCTCTACGTGGGGTTGCCCTTGAAAACAGTCCGGAAATTACAGCTGGTACAAAATACGGCGGCTCGTCTACTTACGAACACCTGCCGTTATGATCATATTACCCCAGTGCTGTACGATCTACACTGGCTTCCAGTTATTTTCCGGGCTCAATTCAAGGTGTTGGTATTAACCTATAAATCCCTGTACGGTTTTGGCCCAGTATACCTGATGGAGCGCCTCCAACGTCATAAATTGTGCCGCCCTACAAGATCTGCCACTCAGGGCCTCCTCTCAGTCCCGTCAACTAAAGTGATTGGGTTGGTGAGGACTCGGGAGAGGGCCTTCTCTGTGGCGGCCCCCACGATTTGGAACTCCCTCCCAATAGATCTTCGACATGCCCCTTCCTTATATATATTTCGCTGAGGCCTGAAGACTTGGCTTTTCCATCAGGCCTTTATGAACTTGAGATTTCTAAGGTGAACTAGCTTCAGAATTGTATTACTGACAACTTTAATAAATATTGTAATTTTGCATTGTGCTGTACTGGTTATATTGTTTTTATTGTATCATATTTTACCATGTATTTTATCGTGCTTTATTGTACGCCGCCTAGAGTGGCCATTGGCCAGATAGGCGGCCTATAAATTAAAGTTTATTATTATTATTATTATAAAGTGCAACAAACTTTAACATGTAAATAACAGAGCTTATCTTGAAGGTCTTAGAAAACCTTCAGTTATATTAAACTCCTACGACAGTCCAACTGAACTTACTCTTTCTTCTGAGCAGACATATATATGATTGCACTGTAATCATCATTACCATAATTTGTACACTACTTACTCTTTTTAGGTTACTAGATGTATTAGCATACCCAAATCGTGGACATTTCCCCCCCACATTATCTCCATTCACATTATCTCTGGAATACAAATCCCAGCTGGAGTTGTCTGTAAGTTTCCTCTCCAAAAGATCTCCAGTAGCGTTTTTTTTCCCTATATGGAAGTAACTATTAAATTGTTGCGCTGTGTGTAATTTGTGTGCTTAATTTTGTTTAAAGCAACACAACAGCAGCAGAGTAACAGCAGATGTTGAAATGCGAGTGTGCCAGCGTGTGCGTGCGTTTGCCTAGGAAAGCAGGCTTTTACCCTGCATCAGCATCACTGAGACTTGAGACTTAGTAAAATAAGAAAAGCTACTTTATTTATAGAAATACATAGTCGATAGAAAAGCAAACCTAGTTCTAACTAACTAACTAACTTGGAGGCATAACTCCCAGGTGTAGGGGTTAGCCTCATGGCTTGTAGAGAGCAGAGACAAAGGGAATGTCTGTCGGAGGACAAAGGAGTGGAAAGGGTGGAAGGAGGAGGGGCAGGTAAGCTTCCCTAAAGACGTAACAGTCTAGCGACAGAAGGAAGTCAGTCAGAGCATCACAGGTAAAGGTAAACAAGCCTATCCATCTGGAGGACCCTAGGTCTATCTCCCTTCTGGAGCATAACCAAAAGAACAAAACAGGAGTTGCTCTTGCCCCACTTCCAACATAAATATCTTCCATTGGTTTTTACAGTATCTTTTTCTTTTCTTTCTTTTCTCAATCCATATTCAGAAGATCTCCAGTAGGTTTTTTCCGTATAGGAAAGTAACTGCTGAATATCTTCAATTGTTTTTCATGTGTTTTATCACTGTTTTAGATTCATATTTTTCTCCAATGCAGTATTAATGTATCTATTACAGAACCCTATGAATATAGATATAGAATATTCAATTATTTATTCTCCTTCCAGAAATGTCCTGTTCTAGAGGGCCAAATTGGACAGGAATTTCAGGTTGCAGTCCTAAATACACTTCCTAGCCAGCGAGTCCCATTTAGTTCAATAGGATTCACTTCTGAGTCAGCGTACATAGTATTGCACTGCCACTAAGCCAACTGCACCAGTCCCCTCACTGTGCAAATATATATATGGCTACGTAGAAGTCCCACTGAATTAAAAAATCAGTCCCAGGAAACTGTGTGTGGGATTGCAGCCTCAGAGAGTTAAAACATGTTCCAGTGGATTCCAGCTATCCATTTCCAGATTCAAAATATGAGCAAGTTTCTGGATTGTCCCTTAATTGCAGAAAGTCAGAAGCAAAGATTATGGCCAAGGATTCCAAAGGCTTAAAAAACAAATGGATCCTCTAGCACTTCCTCTTTCATCAGTCACAGTATTTCCCCCCTTAAACTTCCTCCAGCACAAAAATTATATTTCTGTTCCTTGGGGAGCTCACAGGTAGTGATTGGTTTGTGATTGGATCAATGGCCATATTTTTTTTAAAAAATCCATCGTAAATCCAGAAGAAATAAATACATCTGCACATTTTTACATTTAAGTGAATGACTATAATTTGAAGACATTTTCAAAAGAGACCTAATAACTCAGTCTCTCCCTGCCCCTACACACCACATATGATTGGAATTATATGAACAATAACTAGAATATGAAATCGGAGTTGGTTAAATATGAGGATTCTCCTGGCAGCTCATTTCGATTTAATTGCTCCATTTGATTATTAGTCTACTGAAACTCATGAGGGCAGGTAAGCTCCCCAGTTCTGGATCCAACAGGGGAGTGTTTGAAATCATGAAAGAAACAGAGAGAAGTCCTTTGTGGGTTTTGAACATATTTAAGGAAGATGGATTTCATCTATCTCCATCCACTCACTTGGAATTTTGTCATTGATTTCAGTGGAGGTGGGCTGCATCCTTAAGGCCACAATCCTGGGCCCACTTACACAGGAGTAAGCCCTGTTGAACTCACTGGGGGCTTACCTTACTGTAGGCATGTATAGGCGTGCTCTGTTTTAGTTCAAACATGCATCATAAAAATGGAGGTCAGTTTTAACATACCGATGCTAAACACAGCACATAGAAGAACCTTGCATTTTAATCCTTTTTACTTCAGTGATGGGTTCCATTCTACTGCAGTGTAAGCTTCGGAAACATTTGAAGCTTTAGATCAAAGCAATATCTAAAGCTTGGAGAGCCATAGGCTTCTAGGTATGACATCAAAGATGTCTATCTGTTTCCATCATATGGATTTCTCTGTTCCTCCACCCCTGTTTCTTTGCAAGCTCTTTGGGGGCTTGATCCTTTCCCCTATCGTTCTCTCCCCTCTCATTTCATCCTTTCCCCTCATCAGCAAACTGTTACGTGCCTAATTCTTTTCCCAACATGACGTGGAAAATACCATTATTATTCCACCGGGTGTTTATTCTTTTTCTGCGGAAAACTCACATTAGGCAAAGGGTTAACTTCAGCAATAGTAATATTTTTAAAAAACAAATTGGCTGGCAGGACGTCGGCACACATACACTTCCCTCTTTCTGTTTCACAAAATTACATCCTTCCCACAAGCCATAGATCGCATTTCATTCATTTCCCAAAGACAGACTTACAATCTCATAGAAATATTGGCATACGAGGTTCTAGTTTCGCTAGTTTAAACATGGATCATTTATTTCTGTCGTTCTTTTGGCAAGAACTTGCTTTGTAGTGGGCAAGTCCTTTGGATGTCGAGATGTGTCGGTCACCACAATTTTCAGATTTTCTCTATAGCTCTCATTTTTGGTCTGCGATGACTTCTCAGGAGACCTGTTTGTTTTGTTTTGCTTTCTTATCTCCCCACCCCACACCCCTCTAGTCTTCGCTCTTCCTACGCCATCGCGTGTCCAGGAGACACTTTCTGGAAAAGGACACGAGATTCCATCAGCGGTCAGCAGACCAACCCCCATGAGATTTGATATACCAGCTCCATGTAAACTTGCTGAGCTGCAAGCAATCCACGCCCAAATCAATTCTTCACTGAGCCCCACCACCCTGTCGATATCTTTTGCTCTGTGGCAAATGAATACTTGTTTTCGATTACCCCAAGTTAGACCAACACTAGGCATAACCTGGCACAATCCTTACAGCTTCCGAAAACAAAAACGAAAAAGGCTTTTGAAAAGTGGATGAAAGCAAGTAATTACTGGCAGGCTCCAAGGGGCTGGCTACCCCACAGTAAGAAATAAAGGGCGGATATTCACAGGCCAGTACAACCTCAATGAGATCGGCAGGACAGAAGACTTTTAATCTGAGTATATGGAGACTGTATTTTTTTAAAAAAATAAATAGGGTGTCTGGCTATGAAATTACTGGCTGCATTTAACTCTAGGCTACCCATTTAGGGTTTAAAACAATTTATTATACATCGTTATAAAATCATTGGGGATAGCTACATCAGATGTTGGCAGGAAGTCAAACCCTTTGGACTATTATGTTGAATAAAATAAATTGGTAGCAAGGTAAAGCGAAGAAGAGGCCTGTTGTTGAAATGACTGTTCCTCCCCTCTCTCTAAATAATAAAACTATGCCACTTTCACCTACAGGGTCTTTGCTTTCATCTGCCACCCTCATTTCTGATGAACTTGCTCAATCCATAAATCCTTTATTAAGGCTATGCAAGCCTCAAGACCCAGAAGGAATGGGACCTGTTCGCAAAACTAATCAGTGGGAAATTTTGACACTACCCTCATCTTCGTATGGGAGTTAATAGAGGGAAAGTGGATATTATAAACCCAAACCATAAACCTGAGAATGGTCAATAATGAACTAACCTCTGGGCTCCAGCAGCACTCCAGATCGGTACTGTTACCATTAACCGATGTCGTCAGCGGTACTTCAGCTGGCCCCGCTCCAGAGACCTGAGCTTAGCAGAGCTGGGGAATGGGCTGTTAGCAGTGACATCCAAAAGTCAGCCATTTTGATTATTTTTACAGTACGGGGCCCTTATCAATCTAGCTGCAAAGTGTGACAAGATTCTCTCCACTTGTCTTTCCAATTGGACTACAATGATTCAGAAAAGGAACCATTCTGCTCCAAAGCTTTTAGTCCATCTTCACGCCTGGAAGGATCCTTTTACTCATTCAAAAATGGACAATTTTGCTTTGGACCCAGTTGATAGGCTTCTCTAAGCCAAACTGCAGTGTAGGCAACATATAGCAGCGATGTTTATTTATTTCGGACCCTTTCTATCATCAGATTAAACTCAAGGCTGCTTACAAAAATATAGAAATCACAAGAAAATAATTACTCCATTTTCTTATATGGACGGCTCCATGGCTTCTGGGAGAATAGGAACTCCATATGGTTTTATGAGTTTTATGTGCTTTTATTTTAACCAATTTTATGTCTACTGCCCTGGGAACCTTCAGGTTGAAGGGCGGGATCATCATCATTATCATCATCCAGAGATGGGGTTTCCTCCCATCCATCCTGCCCCAGTCACTTGAAAAGTTCAATGCTTAAAGCAGGGTTTATTAGCAATAATTATGCACACGAGTACATTGATAGGGATTCAACTTCTTCAAGCACAACGGCAACAATATAATAGCCATCCACTTATCAAAAATAAAGGTGTCAATTTCTAGACAGATATAGATGCCTGAGATATATAAAACATGAGGTAATCATATGTTAACTCAAAATCTGTATTGGTTTAAGCTTCAAGGTTGCAATCCTGTAATAGCGTAGCTGCTTAAATATAACAATGATAGCGGGATTTAAACAGCCTAGCTGTCAATAGAATTGCAGACAATGCCCCGACATTCAAGCAACAGAGATTTTAGATACATGCTCTTTGACATGTATATTCTGTGCCTTTTCAGATCTCCAAAATGTTCCATAATAAACTTGTTAAACCTATCCTCCCTTTCCCGAATACAGTTTCATTCAAAAATCATTTCAGAGTAAGAGGTTGGTAAAACACCGCACCAGATTCAGTCATATGAGAATGAGCAACTCTGCCAGCGTTGATCTTGCGTTGCAACGTTGTTTCAGGGTGTTCATAGTTACTTAAAGCATTCCAAAGGAAGATTTCTTTCTCATGTTTGACCAAGATTCCACAATATTTCCTGTGAACTGTTTGTCGCCCTCGGTCATTGCAAGAACTGAACGTGCAGATTAAGTAACAGCCCTTCTGAACACTCCCAGTCTCATTATTTTTTATATAATATGCTCGCCTACAGCAAGCTGTTATGCCAGAAGGTCACAGATTTTTAAATTCCTGTTTATTAAAGCAGTAACCTTTTGTAGGGATTATTTGGAGTTTGAAAAACACACTCATTTTCGTTGAGGTGAGAAATAGAGACAGCAAAGGGACAACGACAGTTCCACTGACAAAACCATAGCACTCCAGATCCATTTGACACAGTCTTTCTTCCCAATCCCAAAACCATTTAATTGGAAATTAATCCGACTGAGTTTTATTTGTGGCCAATTGGGCTTTCTTCTGAAAAAAATGTATTTTAGAGCAGAGTGCCCAGCCTGTCAAACACAAGGCATTGATTCCAGAGCAATTCTTTTTATTTCTGTAGGATAACTCTTGTGTACATTCAGCTGATTGCATAGTTTTAGGTATAGATATAAAAAAATTTAGGGTGGAATTCCATGCTAGTCCTACTCAGAATAGACCCATTGACGTTACTAGACAAGACTAATTTAGATTCATTAATTTCAATGGGTCTAAGCAGGACATAGTTGAACCCTGATAATTATTCAGTAATACTGTGGAGGTTATAACATCTGGGAGCCTTCATTTATATAGAGCACAATCTGGTAGGAATTTTTCCTATGTAAATCCTCTTGCGATGAATGCACTAGGTTCTGTTTTGAAGAGCAGGAGAAGCTCAAGTTGGTGGATTGCTCCCACAGACTTTTTAAAATCCACCTTAATCCTATCCTATCCACAGCATTATGAATTTAGAAATGTGTTCCATTGGAACAAATGAGCTTTACTTCCAACTAAACTAAACGTGATTAGAGGTCAGGGTACAAATAAACAAATGGATAATGACATCAGTAGTAATTCTGGGTTCAAGTGTGCACATCACAAAATGGGCAAAGGAAGGAGGGATTTTAAGATATAGCAAACAACTATCACTGGCTGAAATTGTTGGACCTCGTCCTCCAATAATTTCTGTACAAGTTGGGGGGGTTACAAAAGTCTCCAAGGTGCTTTATAGCAGTAATCTCATTCGTCCTCACAACAACTCTATGAAATAGGTCTCATTCCTAGTCCTACTGAAGCTTGGGCAGGGAAGGGAGAAGGAAGAAAGTTCATGGCCTCTTTCCGAATGTCTTTCTTATGCAGAATTTCCAATATAATTTTTTTCCAGGTCCAAGTCTTCTAGTTCACCCTAATCTGCCACAGTGTCTTTACTCTCAAGTAGCCCCATTAAAATCTGTGGTGTTGCTGTAGATCTGGGATGCAGAACCTGCAGCCTTTCAGATGTTAGTGGACTATGTTTTCTATCAGGCTGACCAATGGCTAATGCTGGGTAGAGCTGTTGGAAGTTGGAGCCCAACAACACCGGGAGGAGAGCTACAGATTCCCCATCTCTGCTCTAGAATAAATGTTGCTCTTTTTGCCTACCAACATCATGCACACCAACCCACTGGGGAGCTAGCACGAGTTAACACTAATCACGTCTTGCCCTGTGGGACAAAATCCAATAGAGGACACTAGGAAGGATGGACTATCCCAGAAAAGAAGATAAATAATTTGGAGCAACCTGGTGCCCCCCAGACACAATTTCCATAACTGCTGGTCAGTGGCCAAGCTGTGTGGGGCTAGTGTAGTCCAACAATATTTGGAGAGCATCTCGTTGAGGAGGGTTTTTCTAAAGGGGGAAAACAGAAATCCCAAGGGCCTCCATCTCTGTCCTCAGATACGAATGAAATCAAGGGCCTCCAGCCAAATCATACTGTCCCTCCTTGACTCTTTTGGGACGGTTACCTGCATCAGTACTATTAAAAGGATGTCAGGTCTCACTCTTGAAGAAGATGCTGGCCTCCCCGTGCTGCATAGTCCTGCAAAAGAGAGAGAGACAGAGAGAGAGACAGAGAGACAGAGGGAGAGAACACCTGGAATATAAAGGAAATATCACATAACAGGTTTATTTTCAGCCACATGAACTGGAAGGACACTCAGGGTTGGTTTTGCTGTATCACAGGAACCACCACAATGCATTGCCTGGTGTTCAAGAACCATACTGTACATTAAACATCATCCTGGTTTGGGTTTGGGAAATGAATTCTACACAACCCACCTATATATCAAAATAAAAGATTTAAATGCACATTGTTTGAGGTCAGGGTTATGGGATGGGATGATTACCCAATAATACATTTCTTCCCCTATTTGGCAGGCAGAAAGTTATAATTGTTGCTGCACTTTCCAGAAGTCTGGAAGTAGGTTTAGCTAGATCCTCGCCTTTTCCAAAGAGAAGTTATCCTACTTCCTCATGTGGCTCGTATCCATCATTTTATGGGAGGAGACAACTTTCGCCTACCTCATCAACACAGGGAGTCTTGGATGTTTGAATGCGGTGTCCTTTTAAAAATATAATCTTCTCCATTGGAAATATTGACAAAACAGGGGAGGTGTAGTCAACTGTAAAGGAGAAAAAGATAAGAGCACTCACACACCCCAAGTTGCTAGAATCTCAGGGGAAAACACACTACCCACATTTGATTTATTTTTTAAAAGAAAAGACCAAAGCCTGCTTACTCCAGATAAGTGATAAGAATCGTAAGACGTTTATTCTAGAGTAAATTGATTTTGAGTTACAGTGTCAAAAAAACACGCCCCTTATAGGTGAATATATATAGCTTTCAGAATCAGCTTCAGAACACAAAGAAGCTTTCCTTGTCTCCAGTCCCAGCCTCGTTCTGTAACTAAGCAATCTGGATGGTACTTTCTGTACATGCAAAGCAATAGAAGGAATCTTGTACTGATGGAAATAATAATTTAAAAGTTCTGGGAAACTAGATTGTGAATCCACCACCCCAAATATTTCTCCTAAACTTTTCATATATGTACATAAATATTACAATGGGTCTGGAGTTCAGGGAGAGCTACTCACAAAGAGATTCAGGGACATGTTTAATTATTATTCATCTATAACAATGGAGCTTGTAATAATGCGGTAGGAATTAATATAAACTCCAGCAAGAAATGAAAACAAGATTGCCAGGTAGAGATAACTGAATCCTGAGAGCTTTCCCCCCAAAAAACAGTGACTAGCCCCTAGCAAATAAATAAATAGATAAGATTATTGTATCGGTACACTTTCCTAGTTAACATAAATGGTAATTGATGTGTAAAAAATACTCCAGGCCCGTAAAGTCAGATTATTTTTTTGCATCACAGTTTTCTTTTCTTGCCCCTCCTTAAAAAAAAGAAAAGAAATAGGACAGAATATCTCATTGGGCTTGACAAAACTACATTGAGTGGATTGATAAATTATCACTTTAGAGCCACACTCCTAAGCCCAGAAACAGTTAAAGTATCTTATTTCTTCTTAACATCAGGGGATTCGTACTACGATTTTATAAAACCTTTTCGCCTAATCCCTTTTAACATAGTGCTTATGTTGCTTTAGCAGGTCAGTTACATAGAAACAGAAACTAACTCGCATAGGAGAGAAAGAGACCGCTCTCACCTACTTCGTGCAGGGAGTCCTGTATTTGCTTTCACACACATACGTACACACGCCGAAGCCGCCAGTTCTTAAATTCTCAAAATCCTGAGGGGATCCATTAGAAATTGTGGGAAAGCGATAAAAGGTTTGACAGAAGTGTATACTGTAAATATATACTCAAATTCAACAATAGGCACTGAGTCATCTCCAGCCTGACTTTGATACATTTTATGTTTCCTGAACGTTTTAAATCTCTCTTGTGTTCTAAATAGACGATTCTAAATAGACCGGTTTTAAAATCACTGAGCAAAAGACAAGATGAAATAAAGCTTGCACTCGTTTTATTTGTGTGTGTGTATTTGTATTGTAATACCGGGCCTGATTTTAAAGAGGAATGCACTTTTTATGCGTGTAATCTCTGCACAAGTCTTCTTGAAGTTTACTCCCCTTCAGCATTGGCTTTTGAAAATCCTTCTTATTTTCCAATTATCTCCAGGAAAAAAAGAGCACTCAGTGGGAGGGAGGGAGTTAGGACGTCCAGCAAATGCTGCTCGTAAAGCTGTTTAGTTACATTAGAAACACATGAATATCCTGAAATTCAAAGCGTCCTTAAAACTGGCTCTGGAATGTTTGCGGAGAAAATAATGCAAGGAGGAGGCCTTGACAACCGACCTCCAAAATAATGTGATGGCAAGTAAACCGAAAATGCTCATGAAAATCAAACTCGATTAAAGGGCTTCTCCTACTATCATCCTTAAAACGTTTTCTTCACTCCTTAGGGCTGAGTTATTAGGAATCTAGAGAAATACACCTTTCCGTGGATTAAACTAAGGCCAATATTTGTTTTTAATAAAATACGGCATCGTATTCAATATACTTCTACTACTACGACTAATAATAATATGGAAATGATATGGCAAGGCCCAAGTTAATTTAAATGGACCCGAGTTAAGTCACTGACTACAGCAAGATAAATTTCTCAACCCAGACAAATTTAGGATGCTATTCGTTTCTCTTGAAGTCTTATTTTTTAAATAATGGAGCTGGACTCACCCTTGTCCGGTTGAAGTCAACGGGTCAACACAGTGCTAGCTAACTCAACTCTTCTTGATTTCAGTGGGATTGAAGTGCAGCTAGTTTTCTCTGGATCGGGCTGTAAACTGCAGGCTCATTTGGAAGTTAACCCTTCTAATTCAATGGGATATGAGAGGACACAGTTGAGCATGCCTATATAGTTCCTTGTAGTGTATTCTTTTGATGTTGCACCGTAAGGAAGGCTTGACCTAGCACTGATTTATATAACTTGAACGTTTTTTCAAAGTGGCAGTAGTTGTTGAGAAGCGGGGAGTCAGGGCCAGGTTGAAATGTCACCCTTTCCACTTTTCTAGGACCTTTGTGTTCATACAACCTCAGGCTGCTAAAAATGTCTTTGCGACTGATGAATATTACAGAGCCACAAGAAGAAAGGAGACTCCTCTTATCCTCACCTTCTCACGTTTACAAACTTCCCTTCATTGATACATGAACGGAGGTTGCAAACGGGGTTATTTTTTCCTCAACACTTTTAACCTCCTCGGGTTTTCCTGGATAAGTACAACCATTGTTTCCCCTAGGAATGTTTTACTTTAGAAATGTCCCTCTTCCACCAGGTGATATACATTGGTATCTAGGTAAATGCTTCTCGGTCGTTGTTCAGTGGTCAATTCCATCGTGTTCAGCTGAATTTTTGACCAGAGTGGAGAATGAGCCAAAATCAATCAATTAAAGCCCACTGTTCTTCCTATAGTTGGACAGGTCGATCCAACTTTATGCCGTGATCCCGGAAGACCGTAGTCGCAGTTTTGATTGGACATACCACAGAAGTGGAAGAATCCTGCTTACACTGAGTTTGGAAGGAAGGGCAAATTAAACTGGGGTTTATACATCCTGCGGAATGAAGATTCATCATAAGAGAACAGAATAACCAAGCTTTCTATTCTCTTTCTGTGTCTGTAATCCTGTGCGCACCTTATCTAGCTGTAGACTAACTTCTGAGTATAGGCGGATAGGATTCAAGTCATAGAAGGTTTGTCTGCTGTGGTGGACTTTTCTTCAGGCTGTCACGAACAAATCAACAAAGGGTTAGGGGAGAAGAGATTTCCAGGAGACCCCTGTTCCCTTTGCTACAGAGAAGCGATCAAACATAGGCAACCGAAGTGAATCGACCAGTTTTTAAAGTATATATATATATATACACACACATACACACAAACGTCAATCCACCAGTATCCACTAACAATATCTTCATTCTGGCTAACTAGACCAGTCGTTATGTGGGAAGGTTTGCACTTAGGAAAGCAAAAAAGATTTTGTAGTAGTAGTAGTAGTAGTAGTAGTAGTAGTAGTAGTAGTAGTAGTAATGTTATTTTGCCTAGTCCAGCGCAGAACAATTTTCTCAAAGGGGAAAAACGGAGAGGGAGCAATCTCGGTCATATTATACTCACACGTCTAGCGTTCATGCCCAACCCCTACAGTGTTCCTGTTACAGACGCACTCAGCTCCTTGTCTGGCAATTTAGGGTCATGCAAAACCAACGTTCGCATTCGACCACAATTTTTAACATGAGCCTTGATCTATGTGCTTTACACCTTACTGGCTTTCACTCTGGACGTCCAGAGGAACACTTGGGGCGCCTCTCTTGACCGCTCCCTCCCAATGACCCGGGAAACAAAACTGTCCGTTGACCAAGGACAACATCCCATGAGTATCTGTTTCTTCCTCTGAAACCCGTTTTGAACCAGACAAATGAAGAAGCCATTAAAAACGCGCGTTCTTTTTCCGCGGACTAGGTCGGGCTGAGAGGCTTCTGTTTTGATCAATGTCCACCAAAACTTGGCCTTGCTGAGGAAGGAAAGCAGTTCTTTGAATACAGCCTCATCTCTCTCTCTCTCTCTCTCTCTCTCTGTCCTCCTCTACTTTACTATTATCATCGGAACTGGAACAAAGCCAGGCAAGTAAACAAACAGCATATCGGATGCCCACCCCACGGGTAGGGTTTTTTTTAATTGCATCGAGCTTCACCTTCAAGAAGCACAGCTTCTCCATAATGTGAAGGAGGAAAAAATGCCTGGAAAGTAAAGGAGGGAAAGGCCAAAAAGAGGAAGGGGGAGGGGGGGAGAGACAGAGGTTAGGAAAAGACTAATTAGCTTTTTCTTTTCTTCTGCTGCTGCTCCTTGGTAGCAAATCAGGCAAAGCTCCTCAGGCTCTGAATGACCCTACTGGCATTGGCTAGACTGCAGCTTTCAACTTGACCTTGGCCTCTAGTAGTGTCTTGCTCGTATGTAAAACAGCCCTGCCCGGTTAGCTTTTTGGTGCTGTAGGAAAATGAACGGGGGTGGGGTGGGGTGGGGTAGAGGGCGAGCGTGCGGTGTTTTGGCTCTGCTGCAAGGGTCTGTGAAAGAATAAGATTCCCCAAAAGGAAAGGGAAGGGGAAAGGAAGCCCCCACTCCCCTTCTGCCAAATAATGGAAAGATTTGAAAGCCCACATTTTTCCTAACGGCTGAAGCCCAGAAAGCGGGGTGGGGGTGGGGAGGGAAGGATATGAAAATATGCCAAGAATAAATATTTGCCTTTGCCCAGGAGTAGGAATGCGGAAAAGACCATCCAAAAGGAGGTTGGAGCTGGAGAGGAAGGGAACCCTTTATTGGCGACGATTAGGAGAATTTGCTGAAATATGGTTCGGTGAGAGTTCCCTGTATTGCATACCATTCTCAGCAAAGAGCCAGGGCTTGCCAGGCTGGGGGGCAGGCGAACTGACAGATCTCTTCCTCCCTTGACATACAAGGGGGGAAAGAGAGGCTCTCCGAACAATGCACGATTTCAAATTCCATCCTTGTAGCACTGCAGTGAAAACAATGTTGCAGCCCCAACTGCTCGCACAATAGTCCATAAATACCTGTCAAGCGTGCATCAGAGAAACAGGCAGTTCTTACAAAAGCGAGTTTCCTCCCTTTATTGTGGTCGGAGGTCGGTAAATCTCAAATTTCTAGTATTTTGTGTGATCATAGTGCCTTGAATTAATTTTTACTTACATTTTGCGTAATTAATATATATCCTTAAGCAATGGTGTCTATATAATATCCACTCTCTATACACTCTGTCTATTATTATTATTATTACTATTATCATCTAAGAAGGTGCCTTTTTATTGACAAAGCGACTTTTTAGCGTAGTGTCTGCGTTTGCGTCGAGCAAGTCGGTGCGAAGGTTTTATAATAATAATAAGGGGCAGCCCCTATGGCCAGTCACAGACAAAAAATAATCCCACGCAATGTTTTTATAGTGGGGGATGATTCAGGCAAAAATAGTAGGCTGCGCATTTTATTGTTGCAGTAGCAAATAATGTACTGAGGCTGATTCATTTCTGAGGTCTGCTTAACCCCTTCCCTTCCACACCCTGTAATGGCAAATCTGTCACCTGCTTCCTGGAGTCCCTCCCGGTCTTTCAAGCATATGTGTGCAAAAGAAGAGTGATCTCATTCGAAAACCCTAATAACATAAAATGTAATCCGGACCGGTAAGGAGAAGACGTGTCGCACCAGGCGTTGACAAAAGGTTGCGCTTTGGGAAAGGAGTGTTTTGACCTCGTACTGGTGCAAATAGTTTTAATAGGAACAAGGCTAGATGCTTCGGCAGTCCTACGACATGAGGAAAACACGAGCTTAAGTCTAGCGAGAGGGTGGGGGTGGGACGATCTCCGGGCAAAACCAGAAACACAAGCAAGAAAAAATACAGAAAGTCAGAAAGCTTTGACATGAACACGGTGGAGACCCTGTTGAAATAATTTTCTACAGGCAATGTGCTGGAGGGAGTGGGAGGAGGAGAGAGGGAGGGAGAGAAAAACCCACATTTTGTAGAAAGCGATGGGTGAAATACCTGCTCTTCTTCCCCCCCCCCCCTTCGTGCCTCCCTGGTCATGAAAGTCGTGAGTGGAAAGGGCAGCCGCGCGCCAGTGCCGTCCGCTGCTGGAATTCCAGCCCTTGCGCGATTAGGACATTATTTAATTATCTGCCCTTTATTCCTCAGATGTTTATCATCTGCTCTGCATATCACGTGGGGAGGGCGGGCCAATGAGCGCCGGGCTGGCGCGACACTGGCGCGTCAGCCCTGCTCAAGTCTGGGAGATTTAGTATCTCTTTTTTCAGTCTTTGGGGCTTTTAAAAAAGAGCCACTAGTCTCAATGCGGATCGGGCTATGACAGCCTCCGTGCTCCTCCATCCCCGCTGGATCGAGCCCGTCATGTTCCTCTACGAAAACAGCCTGGAGGAGATCAACAAGAACATGGAAGCCGGTTTCCACGCGGCGGCGGCGGCTGCAGGCACCAACTTCGCCGCGGCCAACCAGTGCCGGAACCTGATGGCTCACCCAGCCTCGCTGGCCGCTCCGGGCAGCGCCGCAGCCTACACGTCCAGCGAGGCGCCGGCGACCGGCATGGCAGAGCCCGGGGCAGCTGTCAAGCAATGCAGCCCCTGCTCGGCCGCCGTGCAGAGCTCCTCGGGCCCCGCCGCCCTGCCCTACGGCTACTTCGGCAGCAGCTACTTCCCGTGCCGCATGAGCCACCACAACGCCGCCCTCAAATCCTGCGCCCAGCCCGCCTCATCCTTCGCTGACAAATACATGGACACGTCGGTGGCCGCCGCCGCTGCCGCCGCCGGCGAAGACTTCACTTCCCGCGCCAAGGAGTTCGCTTTCTACCAGGGCTACGCCGCCGGACCGTACCAGCCTGTGCCGGGCTACCTGGATATGCCCGTGGTGCCCACCCTCGGAGGCCCTGGAGAGTCCAGGCACGACTCTATGCTGCCCATGGAAGGCTACCAGCCGTGGACCATCACCAATGGCTGGAATGGGCAAGTCTATTGCCCCAAGGAGCAGAACCAGCCGCCGCATCTCTGGAAATCCACTCTCCCGGGTAATGCACCTGCATGGCCCTTCCTTTACTCCAGAGTATGCCTAGTGCCGCACTGTCTGCCCTCCCTCATAGAATTAACAGACCCCCCTTCTCCTTCGAAGCCTCTGCCGTCATCCCCCTTAACAACAATATGGTCGCTTCCTTTAACATCGCCCATGTTAGCCCCCTTAGGCTGCAATTCTAATTCACACGGATCTTGGAGTAAGTCCCATTGAGCTCAGTAGTGCTTGCATCTGAGTAGACATGCGTCGGATTGCGCTGCACCTACCCCTGCTGCTCATACTGCATCATCAAACCTCTTGGTAACAACACGGCTGTTACTCTTATTGTAGTATCAGCCCTTGTCTGAGAAGTATGGCTTGCTACTTACATTACTGTACCACCAATCCTCCTAGGATCAGTAAGAGTTGTTTTTATTGCTAGTCACTTCGCTTCTACAGCGTGGTTACCTATAGGAGTCGTGTGTGTGTGTGTGTGTAAATCTAGTGAAAACAGTATGGTTTACTCGCAAGTAATGCATGCAAAGTCCGATTGTTGCTGTGCTATCAGCTCTCGGACCACTAATTCTTCTATTTCTTTCTGCAATGTCACCAACCTTCCCGGCGATCATATAGAGGTTGTCTCGTTTACAGCAGCTGTTGGTATATTAATATATATTTTTACCTCTTTTACAATATCACCAACCCAACTACTACTAGTAGTAGTAATTGCAATACTATAGCATTAGTTGTCTTACTGAACTCCCAGTCCTCCCATTATCTCAAGCCCCTCATTAATAATGTGATTATTACGATCAAATTCCGCTCTTCCTTAGGATCAGTGTTGCCACTCCTTACTGTGGCCACTATCATCCACCTTAGTCCTGTTTTGGCCATCTAATAGAACTTGACCAACAGTACTCCTTTTTCCTGTCATATTACCAATCTTCTGATTAACAACACACTTTCTTGGGTTAGGAAAGCGTCAGCTCGCTTGACCGAACTACTCCTCCGCTCTCAGCGCCCTTAGTCAGCATGTTGCTACTGCAATAGCAAGGTACTGGTAGTTGCCTCTTCGAGTCAGAACCTTCTTGTTCTGACCGCTCTGCTTCAATTTAAATTATTCTGTCCTGCAGTCTCCCCCACCCACCCGCTTCTCCAGCGGTACCAGAGCTAGTTACATGGATTTTAGCTCTGTGCTAGCCCCAGGAATGGATCTAGGACATATGCATGACTGGTGTTTGGGTTTTTTTTCCCCTCCTGTGGACCAGGAGGAGAACGGCTTGAACAAGTCTGCCGAGGGGGTATTAAGTATTCCCTGTTAACAATAATTTTCCACCAGTGCTTCATAGGTTATTACAACTGCGTATAATTTTCCATGTGGCAGGGTAAGGAGTTTGCAGAGAAGCGCAGCTAACGGTAGAAAGGAAAGCCTACATTTCTGGATGATGACTTAGAATTCAGTGCAAGCCTGTTGATTTAAATCCATTTTAGCTCAACTCTGCTTGGAAGAAGGCAGGGCAAACAGTTATAAATGGATACCATTTAAAATACTAATATTAGTAGTAATAATACCCACCTTTCTGTTTTGATTTTCTGTTCTAGATGTGGTTTCGCATCCTTCAGATGCCAACTCCTACAGGCGTGGGAGAAAGAAGCGAGTGCCTTATACCAAAGTTCAGCTAAAAGAACTTGAAAGGGAATATGCTACAAATAAATTCATTACCAAGGACAAGCGAAGAAGGATATCAGCCACTACAAACCTCTCAGAGAGGCAGGTCACAATCTGGTTCCAAAACAGAAGAGTGAAAGAAAAAAAAGTCATCAACAAATTGAAGACGACGAGTTAATGGATTATATGGAAGCGCAGCTACCCAGAGGCCTAAAAATGATATATATTTTTGATCCAGATTAAAATAATAATAATAATAATTAAATAAAAAAGAAAAAAGAAAAATGAACTTCTTTCACAAGAACTCTGTCTTTTTTGGAATTATGGCTTTTGAAAAAAGGTATGGGTTCTTAAAAATGTTTTAAGACTGAAGTGCTCCCGAAATCCAAAAGAGGCCATTTCAAATGACTCTCTGAGAGTCCAAGCCCAAATCAGAAATATTTCAATTAAGGAAGATAAACACTTTATTGAAAAGCGTGTATTACTGTGACTATTGTCGGACACTAAGACTGTAATCTGAAAGTTTTTTTTTAAGTAAACACACACTTTGCAACACAATTCCTTATGTTGCTATATCCCAAAAGCATGCTGGATGGTTGCTCAGGTAAATACAGCTGAAAAAAATATATACAATTACTGTATGTTTAAGCAACGCATTCTATGTTTTCTTTTTCTTTTCTTTTTCTTTTTTTAAAGGAAGGTACGGAATAAAAATTTCAGACAGCAGTAATGAAGGCAACTCTGTGAAGGATGAATCTTCAAAGGAAATTAAAATCAATCTAAACTACCGGTATAAGAAGGGCAACCTTTAAACAAACAAACCCTGATTTATTTTCCAGTGGCTCATTTCTTAATGCCCCAAACTCAGTGAGAATAGTGAGTACTCCAGATATTTGTAGAGGGTCTCGATAGCTTGTCAGTATCAGTGACTTTAATCATGTAACAAACGGTGTAAATCCTGTGCATGACTGTTTTTAAAATACGTGAAAAGGTGGATAGAAACAGGCGCATGAGCCTTATCATTGTGATGTAACAGAAATCCCTTTCTAGGAGAAACCATCTCAAAGGACCTGATAGCGAAAATATATTTTACTTCCCAAAGATGTTTTGATTTCTACATTTTGATCCATGAGTAATTAGTCATTTTTTTCCTTCTTTGTTTTCAGTTTTGAGGCTGCAGTAGCAACTACAGGAATTCATTTTACAGCACTTTCCCCCAAAACAGATCAGTCAATAATTTCAACCAGCATGTTACTTTTTTCCTGTTCACTAGAAGATGCTATCTTGTAAATAATTTAAAAAATCAGCACACTATGAAAATGTATTTGTGCACCCTCAGTTTTTTATATATATATTTTTACTGAAAATGAAAATCTAAGAGCTGTAGATAGATTCTAGTGTTAATACTGTTAATAAAATAGTCATTGTAATGAAACCTGCTGAAACCCTTCTTTATTTCCCCATTTTACACACACACACACACACACACACAAACTGCTTGAAGAATGTCCTTCTCTTGTAGGCCTAATAGGTTTTGTCTTAAATTGCTGACATAGTGCATATTTTCTCCATAAATTACATGGCATAGAGAATGAATGCATGATAACTAGCTTTACTAAACTATAAATGTTTCAGTAAGGTGAAAGAGTCAGGTATTTTAAACGGGGGAAAGGAGATATAACAGTTGTGCCCCGGCACCTCTTCTACAATGAGAAACAGTTGTGAGACTACAAATGCACATAGTGTCCTATTTAAGGTTTATTGGCAGGACTGATTAAGAGCTGGGGGAGGGGGGAGAGAGAGAGGTTTTCGTATTTGTTGAAATGACAGGACTAGGAAAGCCTTAAACCTTGACCTTGGTGGGGAGCAGGGGAGACAATTTGTGACCTTGACTTTTGACAGCTCATGAATAGCCTTCTTCGGAATTAGTAGATCAAGTGCGCCACCTCGTGTTTCCACTTCGGCTATGTCGGCGCTGCAGCTAAGGATGGAAATCAAGCAAGGTTGGTCACCTGGCTCCTGCTTCACAAGGCGGGCGTCACCCGAACAACTCCGGATGCTGGAAAGCACACCGTTCGGCATTATTTAAGTCTGTGGAACATTTTACATCAGCATCTGTCGCGTTGGTCTCTGTGATCAGGAGGAGACAAAATCCCTGGCCCCACATATAATGTCCTTCTTTCTTGACGGGGCGTTGACTCCTGAGAAGCCTTGCCATTTTTTGAGTGGGGAGGGGGCGCCAAAGGGGGGAGATTTTCTCCGGGAGCTCTTTGGTGCCTCTCTCCCACTCTAATTAGAAATGTCAGACAACTTTTAGGCAAATAATGCTAATATTTTGTGTGCTAATAGTAAAGCAGGGCAGACGTCCCTAAGGTGTTGGCTACCTCATTTTTTTCAGGAGTGTCAGGACTCACAGGTCTATCCGCCGCCAGTCAAATATATGTGCGCACCCGCGTGTGGATGTGTGTATGCCACAATAAATCTGTTCGCTATTAACGTGCTGTAGAAAGAGGCTCTTTTTGTGATAGGCAGGTGGAAACGTGTATGCATGTCTATGAATGTGTATGTATGTGTCCGCTTATGGGAGCTACATAACTACCCATGTATGTTTCACTCCTATGCATCTTCATGGGCTCCTCTCCAGGAAGACCTATGCTACAATACAATACATATGGCCTTTTCTTTCTTTCTTTCTTTCTTTCTTTCTTTCTTTCTTTCTTTCTTTCTTTCTTTCTTTCTTTCTTTCTTTCTTTCTTTCTTTCTTTCTTTCTTTCTTTCTTTCTTTCTTTCTTTCTTTCTTTCTTTTTACCTGATGGTTAGGTCAGGAACTCTCTGGGACAGAAACTTGATTTGCTTAATATATGACCTTCGGATACTATTGTCTAATGCTAAATGATCTCCTAGGAAAGCGAACTGGTTGAAGAAATGCATTGTGGGCTTATTTTGTTGCTAACTGAAATATAGAATGAATGAATGAATTGAAAGGCTATTTTAATGTATCTGAGAAAAATGCCCCATCATCCAATAATCCTCCTCCTTCTCCCAAAAAACACACCTTTCTTAAGACCTGTCCCCTCAGTTCAGAAGCTGCTGAAACTGGGATACTTAGATTGGTTTATAAGTTCCCAGTGATATCCAAGTCCATTGGTTTATTTTAAAGATGGATGGAGCTAAAACTCCCAGACAACAGAGAACCTCTGCAGCAAAAATACAATTTGGCTGTCTTTAAAATAAATAATAAAAAAGAGGGTCTCTGTGGATAAAAATAAAATGAGCATTTGATCCGTAATGCTTAGAAACATGCAGAGCTGCCGCTGCTGCTTCTTTTTTTTACAGGGTGTTTATTTGGCATTATTAAGGGTTTTGTTGGATGCCTTTAGCGACAGATCGTGGGTTTAAGAGGTGCCTTGGAGGGCCCTCCACTCCTGAAACTGGTCAAGGGAGGGGACAGGAAGGGGAAGAGTCCTGCACCTTATGGCATTGCTGGTAGAGTAATTCATTACTTATTTCCTGCATACTCATTGCATGTTAAGAAAGTGTGCTCGACTCTCAGTTTGCCTGCTTCACATAGGAACTCATCTTCCTAAAACAATAGAAATATGGGTTTTTGGCTTCCCTTGAAGTCTGTGGTCAAACTTGCTGCATTTCACAGGGCTGGGCTCCCTACTGTTCTCATCTGCTTGGAAGGAAGTCCATTGTAGGTGTGGGGATGCTATGCCATCCCTTCTTTCTTTCAGGTATCTCTTGGAAACCAAACTTTTTAAACAGACCTTGTAAACATGGATTTGTTCCTCTTCTGACTAATGTAGTTTTGTTGATGCCTATATTGTTGCTTTTAATTATGTTTTAATCAATTTTTAATTTTATAATGTTTTTGTATGTTGTAAGCTGCCTCGATGTACTTTTTTGAAATAAATACTTTAATAAATAAAGTTTATAAAGCTTATAAATACTTTAATAAATAAAGTTACCTAGGACACTGAGGGTACAAGCCCTAGTGATCTTGTGCAGCTCCGATTCATTTCAACCATTTGCTCAACTGAACTTCCAAGGACCTTGTGCCTTGTATATAGGATTATACAATCCTGCCCAGTTACCTTGCTTTCCAAGTTGCTTTCCCTACTGCCCAAGATTATACCTCACTCTGGATCACTATTGGATGCTGTGGCCTTAGATACAATTCTGAACTCTTTTAAATCAGTTCATGGAGGTGGTTGTTTACTTTTCAATAATTAAAAACAGTGGTTAAAAGCCTCAGTAAAAAATATGCTTGCATGTGATAATACTAGACCTTTAAGTAGATAATATGCTGGCACATATTCATCAGTTTTTGTGGGGGTAATTTATTTGGCATGTGCATGTATAGCATTTAGTGGCATATAAAGCACATATTAACATATACTTGGATTATAGGTGGAGTCCATGTGTCCTGCAATAAGCATATTTTGTGAGCATATTTTGTTATTGCAGTTTGTATCTTGTGTATGGAAGTGTTTAAATGTATATTAACAAAAGCTATTTCAAGTCTGAAAATACATGCTTACTGTATAGAAAGAAAATCTCAAGTTATTATATATAAGCTTATGCCTGTGAATATATTCTAGGTGGCACCCTCATGCACATTTAGCTGTGTACTGTCTTAACATCCATACAGCCAATGCCTTTCACCAAATCAAGGCCAGGAACCTCAATTTAGTGCTAATGAGTTCAATGGGTCAGCTACATGAACTAATTGGGGATAATTGGGTTGGAAATCCTACTGCGACCCATTTTAGTACTTTGCATTTTAGTTCAACCATGCCATGTGTAACTCCCACAGAAATAAATGGAATTTTCATCAGTGTGACACACACACACATACACAACAGTAAAAATCCTCCCAATGCATATGGCAAAGAGGGCATCATCTCCTCCATCCATTCCCCTTGTAAGTTGGTGACCTATACACACATATAACTCCAGTTTTCTGAAAAGCATCAGCAAGAGGAATGGAATCCGTGAAAACCTATTGAATATTACTTCTTAGTAAGTCACATCTGATGAATTAAGAGGCGCGCAGACTGAAAATGAGTCCCCCTGTTTTGAACACAGAGCATTACTTTTTTATTTCCAGCCGTATCTGTTGTTTTTATTCATAGCCATTTCCTAATCCTAAACAAAAAATCATTCAGCCTTAATTTGAAATATATTCGAAAGTAAACGTAATACCAGGACTGGTAGCAATAGCACCTATATGAACAGTCGTAATTTCAGGCCCCAAGGGCCCTCAGGAAGTTCCCTTTGAATTCAGTGGATATTTGTATTGAACAGAGGATTTCCCCGGCCCTAACTAACAATCCCCAAAAGCTCCTCCATTCCTGGACCTGTTTGTGAGGCCATTATAAAATGCCTCTAGGAGAAGAAAATCAACGTGTCAGATGGATAGGAAGCCCATTAAGTCAGCTGGGCTCTGGTCATCACGTTTTCTCAGATGGGCGGTTCGAATGTGACACCCTGGAAAGCAGTCTTGAGCAAAGAACTAGGGTTTGTTCGTCTCCCCCCGGCTCTTCCTTACAGACATTGTCAACAGTATCCCTGAGAACAGTGGGACCGTAAATCCACTGTAAGCTATGCGCGCGAATTCCCTACAAAAGCGTCGCTCTAACAGATCAGAACTCTTCCGGTGTGGACCCTGAATTTCGAAATGTCAGCTCTTCCAAGTCCTTCTAAAACTCCCTACATTGTTGTTCAAATTCCAAATCTCCTGGAATCTTAATAAATTTACACCCCAATCCTAAACTTGTTTATTAGAGAGTCACTTCTGCTGTTCTACTCGGGTTTAACTTCCACATAACAGTATTTAGGATCCTGATGTTCTTCCAGGAGTTTCCCCGGGTTTCTCGCTTGATTAAAATAGCTCACGAATCTTCTGATTTCAGGGACAGATTTTATTAGAGCATCAGTTTAACATTTCATGAGCGTGTTTGTGAAGGAAATCATATTCTGATGTGTATAATCTTCACCGATTTCTCAGACATACCATGAAATTCAAGCGAAAGGGAAACGGTTCCTTTATGCCAAATCCACTGCCCATTTAAATAGGCTGCTTAGACTTATTCAGTTACACCATGGCTCTAAAAATGCTTGCAATAAAAATTACTCCCAAGTCACTGATTTTAGAATCTCAGTCTTAGGTAGGAAATGTGTCTTAAATTTGCTACTGTAGGTTCAGTGGATTGGGTCCACTCCCTCCGCCTCCAGCCCAACAGCAATCCCTGCTTGCTCTGCTTTGTTCTGACAACCTGTATGATAATATAAGGGACTTGGGGTGCGATCCAAAAGCACACTTATTGAGAAGTATGTGCCTTTTACGGTGCCAGCCTAGCCACGTCTGCTTGGAAGTAAGTCCCATTGTGCTCAATGGAGCCAACTCTCAGGTAGCGTAGATAAAGATTTCAGGCTTAGCTGCAGCATCCAAACAAACAGCATGAAGATCGGGGAGGCAAGACCCCTTGAATAACAGGGTTCATTTTCTTCTTGATTTTGCATCCGTCATATCCCCGCGTTCACCCTCTTTTGCTTTGGTAATAGGCATGCATAGACGTTCTAGTAGGTGTCCTGAGTAGGGTGTGTGCCTGTTATTTATGGACTTCATTTACCCTTAAACCGCAGGCACATATATTTTCAAGTTACAAATTGCTCGTGTATCACATTTTCCCCTCTCTCCAGTTGCCGCCTTCATTCTGAAATATATGTGTAATATCTGCTTCATAAGATCATACATCACCAATGAAATTCGTTCACCACCACAGACGTCTGCCTTGACTTCCCATCGCGTTCCCACGCAGCCGTCTTTGTGCCTTGCCAAACAGGCTGGCGCTGGTGTGAACGCCTGCGCTTCGGCTACTTCTGCTATAGAAATACCCGGGATTTTATTTTTATTTTAAAAGCCACCCTCCGTTATGCCTAAAAGCAAACGTATCCTGAATAGCCACCAGACTGATTTAAGAAACCTCCCTTCCTAAATAATTGTACTTCGCACTGCGGGGTTGGGAGTATATCCTCCACTCTTTCTCTCCCCCCCCTTTTCATTTTTGTTAAAAACCGAAAACATTCCTAACTACCTCGGATTTTAAACACTTTCCTTAATTAGGAAATATAGTAAATGTAGGGAAGCGAATACATTGCAAATGTTTTAGTGTATGTGCATCTTGACTTTTAATGGCAGAGGGTAAAGGGCTAAATAATCTTCACAGTAATTTCAAACGCTGCCAATCTTTAGAAAGCCACGGAGGCTTCACATTAATTCTCAATCCAATGCATAATCACCTCACTCCTGTAATTCTTATAACCGTCATTTTAAGAAAGAGGACAAAGTAGGAAGGATAAAAAAAAAAAAAGATTGCCGAGGACGCCAGAGTATTTTTCTTTACTTCTCTCTCTGCTTGAGAATAATCCGCATTCAGTTCATCTCCGCCTCTAAAAATTCTTGGCAGAAACAAAGGTGTTTTTCGCAATGGGAAATAAAATTTGACAGCAGTATGTTTCCTAGACAGAATTAAAATAGAACTTCGAGCCTGTATCTTAGGCCATTTCTCCCCTCAAACATGCTTCCGTTTCAAAACACTAAATACTTGGCGCTTCAAACTGTAATGATTGGGATAAAAATATATGTTATGCTATCCAGGAAATGACTTTATTTATATGTGCCTAGAAAAAAATACATATGCATATATACATATATACATATATAAACACACACACACAATTTTAGTACTAAACTGTAAATGAAAGTTGATAGTGTCTCTCTGTGCTTTAAAATTTATGCTTTTAAAAGGTGTGGGGTAATGGGATGGCTAAAATACATTTTAGTATCTAAAGGGGCAGCCTCCCTCTGCAAATGGAAGTAACGACTATTTTTTAATGCGAGAATGAAGAGGCCTGGTATGCTGGAGGGAAACACGTCGAAATCACGGGCTTCCGAAACAATGAGAGCGCCTCCGTAGACACAGGAAAGGCGTTATGGTCGCTAAGATTTACCAGCACTCTGCAGTACTGAATGATTATCCCGCAGATGTGAATGGGACTCCAATGAAGGCTCATGGTCCGAGATAAATAATGCCGCTATCTCTTTAAAAACTCTATTCCGGGGCGCGCGCGCGCACGCCACACACGGAGGCCCTTTGCTCCTGGATCCTTCCCCCCTCGCCCTGATTGTTTTCTAGGAGGTGGGGCGGGGGAAAGAGGGGAGAGTAAGCGCGTCAGTAATAAACGTGGATGTTTCGAATCTATTGTCGATGATGTAATTTGTTTGGCTTTTGGAGAGAAACAGCCTTTCCCAGATTTTTTTCTTTCCTCAGTTGCATACATGTGATTCCTAATCTTCAAGCTCTGAAAAGAGAACGGTCCTGGCTTGCGTTGGTGAAAGAGACCAAATATGGCGTGCGGGAAAACCCAGTGGCTCTTGCCGCTCTTGCCTCTGGTTTCCGATTAAAGATCCGCCCGCCCCCTCTCTTTCTCCCTCCCTCCCTCCTCATCGCCTCATGCGACGTGAAAGAAAGAGCCTCTTCTACGTAGCAAAGGTCAAGTCCTACAACGCACAATCCACGGTCATTACTATACGGTGACCCATGGTGAATTGGGGAGGAAAAGTCCAGGGTATCCCGTAATCAGAAACATTTGGACTTTCCCGCTGGTGAGACGGGGGGGAGGAGGACATATATGGGATTCCACGGTCCTTGACTCTTTATTTCTCTCACTTTGCCTGATCATTTCCGTCGGAACTTTAATCAGCTGGATTTGAGAGGAAGAAATCAGCGTGAGCCCTTGGGGGACGTTTTGACTCAAGTTCGTAGCAAGAAGAAGCAGTGACCTTAAGAGCTCTGCTTCCGGATCGTCGAGCGGTTCAATACTCGATTCGGCTTTCTTAGCATACAGGCTCCCCACCCTTTTAAATATATATATATATATATATATATCATTTGATTTGGAGCTTTGGAGGCGAGATCCGATAGCCGCTTGTCAAGTTCCCCTTTGATGTTTTGCGCCAGCAGATTGGATCTTGGAGACTGGGGTAAGATTATACTGATAACCTCCACGCATATCCTGTGAATATGAATATGCATATATTCGTGGAATATCTGATGTCGCTGCTGAAGGAAAGGCGACGAAGGGCGCGCGATCGGTGTCACCTAAACTGTCTATCAGCTTCTGTTTCTCCCCTCACCCCTACGCCGGGATTTTTCCACCCCCACCCCCCTCCTTAATATTCCATCTCTCTATATATCCATCTATATAGATAGATGGATATATAGAGACAAATAGATAAATAGACAGATAGACGTGGATATAGATAATATTAGCAACGCATCAATGTATTTCTAAAAAAGAAAGGGGATAACCCCCTTTTCTTTGTCTCTTTGCAACCGTCCCCCTCCTTTAACCCCCCTCCCAAAATAACTTATGACGCAACAACTCTGAACAAATGCGCATGGAATAAAATCACCTTTGATTTTCCAGGGAGTTACTTGCGAGATAAAGTGTGTTTGATATCTGGAGAGAAAAAAGTCACATCACCCAGGCCTGACTGATGCCCTCAGTTTTATTCACGACACAATTCGAGATGCATTTCTCGAATTATGCGGGGCAACCCGTTTTTTCTCTCTCTCTCTCTCCTCCCCTCCCACAAAACCCCGAATCCATTTGTAGTCAAATACGAAGAGTTGAGAAGCTTCCGTAAAGTGTGAGCGGATTTATTAATACAGCTTCTATCTAAGATGTCTTCCATTTTATGTACTTAGAATATCAGAAATATCCTCCTGGGACTACCTCCTGGTTTAAAAGATCTTTCATTTTACCCTGGGCCTTGCCCTCAGGGATGCCTTTGGACGCATTTCGGTCGCAAAGAAACACCTCTTGGCTTTTCCTGGTCTTATAGGTTAATTGTTTGCAATGGCCTAAATAGAAAAAAAATCCACACTAGGTAGGACAACTGTGGGAAGGTAGGCAGAGGGATGAGGAAATATTATACGAAGGTACTGGCCCTCTGCACCTATTTTTAGCTAGTTTATTCTGGGTGTTATTTTTCTGGTAGTTGCTGCTGCAGATGGGTTGCAAATGATGCAGAAAAGGATGTATCATCCCAATTTCAAGCTCAGGTCCCCTATTATCGTTAATCAATTCATTCTGCTTGTTGTTGTTGATGATGATGATGCAAATAATGCTGAAGAGCGCAATCTGGAGTGTTTGTGTATATACATGCATATGTGTGTGCGCGCGTGCGCGTGCGCGCAGCTCAACCCCAAATCAGCTATAGGACTGTAAATATTTTTCCCTCTCCTCCGTTCATTCTAACCAGCTTATTCTGAATATTATTTTTCTAGTCATTATTGAGGCAGTCTTGATGTAAAGGATGCAGAAAGGCACAGGTGGGTTAGGAGGGCACCTGCCCGCCCTCGACGAGTACATACATCCAACACACATCCACCCTCTTCCTTGCTGGGCCCCTGCGGGTATTCAAAAAAAGAAGCCCTTTTTATATTCTTTCTTTCCCCGCCACAAATCCACTTTGCTGCTTCTGTTCCTGGGGAGGGTACGGAAAAAGAGGGCTCCCGATTTATCAATCCGGCATGAAGGCTATTATTCTTCCCCACCCACCCGCCCGCCACCTGCCCATTTTAAAACAGTGTATTCAGATTGTCGTTTTCCTGCTGTTTTTTCTGCTCGATGCAAATAGAAGAGGGCGGTCGGACCGCTAGATATCATTCCGATTCAACATCACATCAGCTATAACGCGTCTGTAGGCAGGTATGGGGAAAGTTAATATTCACGGTCACGTCGTCTATGTTATAGTTCTCCAGGAAGAAAGTATTTCTTGCACGGTGTCCCCTCCCCATCATGATAATATTCTATGAGCAGCCAGCGTGTATCTAATCAGTGGAGTGTGAATATGATAGGCAGCCAGATCCTAACCATGTTTACCCAGAATTAATTTGTAGTAACATGAATGGTACCTTCCTCTCAAGTCAGTGTTCCCAGGGTGGCGGACAATGGGACCTGACGAGAATGCAGTAATCTTGAATCCTTGTACACAGTTGAACTTGTCTGTGGCTTGCATTCTTGTCTAATAACAGCAGAATATTATTGTGAATAGCTTTTGTCTGTATAGCAGAGGAGCATTGTCATTGCGCACGCAATTTGAGTGTCTGGAGGTCTTCCGTAATGTAAAGTTCGTATTCTGAGGCCACCGAGAAACTCTTGGTGACAAAATAAATATATTCTGTTCCATGAGTATGATGATTCTCAAGAATGACTTTTAGAATGAGGACTTTTTTGGTGTCTCTTGGTGATTTAGAAAAAAAAAACAAATTGTTTTGTTATTACAACAAAATGCTGTTATAATTGGTGGTACTAAGGCTACAGTTGTTTAAAAGTGTATATTTTATTGCACCTATTGTACCTAACAGATGATTCCATTAAGACCCTTTAAAAAATTACATTTTGGTAAGAATCCAAAGAAACATTAATGAAATCACTTGAAGGTAGAACAGGTATATTAAAATAAAATGCTTTTTGCTCAGAAATTAAGTCCTGATCAAGAAATAAATTTTAAATGTTGGGAATAGAGGAAAGACAGAAATGATTTTTTTTCAGAAACAAAAAAAAATAGGGCATGATAATTGCATTAAAGGGCTTTATTTTCGTGGATTTGGTTGATTAACAAACCTAAGGTCAAGTTCAAGGCATCACCTGTGAGAATACGTCTAAATATGTCAGACTTGGAATGTTATCCTGCGGGTTGTTTTTTCTTGTTTATAAACGGGAACAGCCGACTTTTGCAGACCAGACAGTGACCTCACGGTCTTTAGCAACAACCACCAGGTCTAGAACCCATGGCTGGACTTCTCATTAGGATGTCACAGTATATTATGTCTTTGAAATTTACAAGAGCAGTGCTGGGGTTTCACTCTCTTGAAACAGCAAATTGCAGACGCAGTTCTAGGACAAGTTCGGATGAATATTTGAGAAAGATATTTTAAAAATTGCTTGAAATATAACTCCATCAGTGATGGTGAGATGCTGTTGTTTGCCATGATTGCAATAACCTACTGGTGCTTATTATGTTCTGCGCAACGAATGTGGTAAGGATTCCGTAGATATGAATGTGATGTGTTTTTTGTCCATCAAGAAACATATAGTCTCCTCCTGCTTTTTCTTCCCAAACTTAGCTGGTCTAAACACCTGAGGGTCTTGCACCGGGATGCTTTATACATTTGGATTCAAAGGAAGACTTATTGTGAATAACGGCATTGTGTATGCTGCCCATATTTTCATCTAGTGGGAAATGGAAGGAGGTCAGACAAAGAATTTTACGTGCAAAGTACAAGAGCGGAAATATATGGTGCCTTGTCTGGATAGTTGGTTGCAGAATCACTTACTACGACATCCAAAATAATACTTCCTCCGAGCTTTCTTCCATTTTCTTTGCACATGCAAATGCTCATACAAAAGTACAGACTTTGTAATAGGACAGAAGCTATTGGGGAATTCTGTAATGAGACAAACGCAGCACTGAGGTGGAAGCAGGGTACGCAGAATGGCATTAAATCCACACGTATGGCCACCGTCTGACACTGGTATCTTTTTATTTTGAAGACTCATATTAGATTTCATTCAAAGTCCCAAGGGATTTATTAGGAAGCAAATTTCATGGAAAGCAATGGGGCTTACTGGGAAGTAAGAGCAAGTTAAGATAGGGAGAATAACTGAGGTGTGGTGTGGGTTCAAATAAGCCAAATGACAATATTGAAAAAGTACATTTCTTTGCCTGAAACGAATGGCAATTAAAACCCTTCACTTTACCCCAGCCATGTTCTCCTGCGTCAAAGAAATATTTCCAGTATTCATAGGAATGGGGCCATACTTTATTTCTAAGTACACATGTATAGGATCAGAATAAGGCAGTGCTGTCTTATCAGGCAACAAAAGTATGATTTCCGACATATCTGTTTATTTGTTATCATTTTTAAAGGAAATACTGGCACTTCTCCAGGGTGAATTGCATGAAGAATCAACATGTTATTCCATAAACTCTTTTGTTAATATCCATTCACTGTTAGGGAAATACAGAGGAAGCTATTGCTTTTAAACATATATTTAAATATAATTATTCATATAATTACTTCCAGGGACACGATCCTAAATCCCGTTGACTTCAGGGGGGGAACACAAGAAAATCCTTTCCCTTTGAAATCAGGAAGAATTAAAACAAATGCTTGACTTTAGTTGGATGATGCCCTGTGAATTTACTTACTTATTTGTAGACCATTCTTAAAAAAGCAAGAACAATAGTAAAAAGCCCAAAGATAATATTATGGAAAAATACTGTCCAATAGGAAATATTACATTTTAAAACATAGTTTATAGATTGTTTTATAAAGTAACGGAAAATTAAAAGACAACACTCACTCCCAGCATCAACAACTGTATGGACTGATCCCGCCCGGCCACCCTTCTCTATTTAAGGTGTTATTTAAAACCTATCTAGTGATTCGAGAATATATACATGTTGTAACCTCACAAATCCCAGAGACCTAAGCAGAGGTAAATCCTCTTTAAGGTTAGTGAAATGAACCTTCGTAGGGGACTGGAAGGGGATCAGCTTTTTTCAAAAGAATATTTCTGCTGTGTGGGCTCACTGGCAAAACACATGCTACAAAAAACAGTCACGATGATGATGATGATGATGTGATCCCCTCATTTTCACAAACATTTGCCAAATACCTTTCTATAAACAAGCAAATAGTTTCTATAAAACTGTACGCTCTTGAGCGTCAGGCGTCCGACATAACCATTGGACACAACTTATAGTAAGAATAGACATTTATATGTATTAGATCAAGGGCTTTAGAGAACAAAGGAAGCCTTTGGAATCGTCCTCCTTGTGTTCGTTACAAAGGTGAAAAGAAATCCCATAGTCTTCCGGAGCAGAAACCATTCTCTCCCCCCTTTAGCACGTAGACATCTGCGGATGAAGTTCGTATATTCCCCACTTATATGCACTGAATCATTATCCTTAAGAACACACACACACATCCAATAAGCAAAGCACTTGTTATTTATCCATTTTCTCCCTCCTGATTGCATCCAACCACAGTTCTGATTTTCTTCCCAAAATTACATCCCTACACGCATTTCAAGCAAGGTGGATGTGGGAAGGATGACGGCGTAGGAATGATCCTTCCCCTCCTCCCCCTCCTCCTCCTACCGGATCTCAGTCAAGAAAGTCGCAAATATTGCATGAAAGGCACATTTCCAAAAGAGAGCAAACCATAAGCATGACTGTCGCACGTTCAAAAATAGCTACCTGAACAGCAGGCCCACCATAATTGCAGGCCCATTTGGAGCAGTTCTAGGCATACATTAGGCGCCTTTCACTTAACAGCAAATAAAGCAGAGAAGTGTGCCTTGGGTGCCTGCTATTTCCTCGACTAGCGGCACTCTTAAGTCCTGGTCGTTTTAATAACAGCCTTTAATGGCTTTACAAATGTAAGCAACTGGCAGGATGCTCTGCATAGTCCCCACTTCCACTTCTTCCCCGCATTAAAATGCAACTTTCGCCAATCTCCGAAAAAAGAAAACCTGTAACTAACAACCCAAACTAGACAGGAGGCGGCGGAGGATGCAGACGACGGGACCTACTTCCTTCAGACCTATATCCTTCTCCCCGCCCCCATCTTAATTTCCCCTTTGTCTGAAAGGATTAAACTGACAAGGCTCTCGGCGACCCAAAGGACTCCAGAGCCTCAGCATACTATAAACCTCGGGTTTTCAAACCTGCCCCTTTCCTCACTACCTAAGGTTGAGGCAGACTCCTTGGAATCAGCGAGGGGGGTCCGTGGGTAGGCGGCTGTCTCCCGCTTTCACGTCCATCGGCTCTGGCGCGTCTGCTCCGAGACAAGCTGAAGTTGACTGCCAAAAGTGCCATAAAACCCCAGGTCAGTCTAGAACTGTTTTTGGTTCTCCTAGACGCGCCGGGTTCAATAAGAGCTTGTAAAAAAACCCCCCCCCCACACACACAAAGTGCAAAAAAGTTGTTTGCTAGAGCAGGAGAGGCGGAGCGAGTCTGTGCAATGGTGGCGCCTTTGTTATCACTGGGGAGGAAAACAGCCATCCTTCAGAGATGCTCTCTTCTGCTGTTGGAAGGGAAGTGAATCAAGCAATCTTTTCATTAAAAAAACTGGTACAAGGATAGGATGGGAGGAGGCGAAACAATTCTCAGGTATCTTGTTTTATTCAGGTCAGAGGGAAAATAAAAGCAAAAGGCTGTCGTTAAAGCCAATTTGGCAAGCATCGATGTTGCATATTTCTGCACCTCTCTCCCCCTCCGAAAGAAAAGAAATAAACCCGTTTTATAGTCCCACACAGACCCAAGCAATCTGTAACTAGTCCTTTGATGGCACGCTTATCTCTTATTTTCATCCACTCTCTTGGCAAATGCGACGAGGGAGATTAATTAATAATTTCAAGTTCAGCTCACAACCGTTGAAGGCCCATAAAAGTTCTTCCAGCGATCCAAAATAAAGAGTTCATTAAAGGGATGTGTCCAATGCGTTTGATTTGTGATTGGTAACCCTTGTAAAAAAAAGAGGAGGGGGGAAAGAGAGAAAAGAAAAAGAAAACAGAGAGCCAGGGAAAGAGGGAGGTAAAAGGCACATAAACATTAATGTTAATAAATTAGTTTACCCCACTACTAAGCAATTACCCGATAATACTGATATTTACAGCTTGGTATAGTTAAATCGAATGCAGAGAAAATACATAATGAGATTTATTTATTTTGTTCAAGACCCAACATGATTAGATTTGTTATTGAGTCAGTTAGGATAAGTTCAGCAATAAATAAACAAATCGATCCTGACATTTAAATCCCTGGATCTCCTGAATGTACAGTAGAACTTTGAGCCTCAAAACAGTTTTACATTACGAAGGGGGCAATAGCCATTTTTCAAGGATTCTCCTCTCCCCTTAAAAATGTCTTTTCTTTTAAATGCTATTGAAAGAGACCACACCACCCTCTGGAATGAAATGTGCATGGGTTTTTGCACCAGTTTCATAGCAAACTGCCCGTGGCTTTGTGTGGTAGCTCTAGTCTCCTCCCTGATATAATCAGATCCAGCCAAAAACATTCATGTCTCTTAAAGAAAGCATCCAAATAGCACACACATATAGAAGGATGGTGCTTGCTTCCTGTTGTTCAGCAGTGTTGTTCAGCAGGGGTATTCCCCGCTCTCCTGTCCTTGTGTTCGTTGGCTCTTAGGTGTGGGTGTTATTTTTTATAGCGAAATGCTTTTTGTTCATGCCTCTTCGGAAGTAGGTCCCACTGAGATCAATGGGCCTTCATCCCATGTCCTTGCAGCCCTGATCCCTTCTACAATCTTCCTTTCTATACGTTCCCTTTCCTCCAACTATAGTCAAAACTTTCCCACTTCTTAAAAAAAGAAGTCATTCTGCATATTGGCTAGCTGCACATGGCTTTCTGCATATTGGTTAATACACACAGGCACATACACATTCACTAAGCAGTAAAACGTTAACACTGGGATTCGTACCGTCTAACCACAGAAATTCTAATTCCTCTGTCTCTTCCTGTCCCGGCTTATTTTGCGTACCGTCTTGCTCTAATTAAGTTGTTCCTATCTGCACTTCTTGCGTATCACTTTCCCCCAGACCCCACTGCTTCCAATTGCCCTCCCCCTTTACAACCATGTTCATGTATACCTGGAACTGAAGGTTTCACTTCCTGTATCTGATGAAGTGGACTCTAGTCCACGAAAGCTTGTGCCATCATAAAATGTGTTAAGTCCTTAAAGGTGCCACAGGAGCCTTTCTTGTTGCTGCTGCAATAGACTATCGCGGCGACCCCTCTGAAATTCTAATTATTCTCACGAGTCCATTGCAATGAATGGCACTTACTTCCAAGTAACACCTTTCAGGACGGGGGAAAGAGATTTGGGATCATCCAACTCTCGCCGCGCTTTCTCAAGCATGCAGCCATCCTTTGGTCGCATACTGCTCTTTTATATGATGGGTTGCCATCCAAAGACTTCCTGGCATTGCAAGTAATAATAAACAAAAAGCCTGGTCAAGACAGCATAAAAGATCGTGAAATACCTAGAGCAGAGCTAAGACGAAGCAACCCAGGCTATCTGAGGTTAATATGTAGGAAAGGGAAGGAAGGCATTAAGCCCCTTCGGAAGTGAACGTGAATGCGAGCATATTATCCATTCACCATGAAAACCGGTACAGACTTGACCCTGGCGTGTTCTTCCAGGCCATATCTTCGGCAAAAGCCTGCAAGGCTGGGTGAGTATAATCCCGAGGAGCATTTCACAGGGACCCCGTAATTTGCGAAGCAACACTTCCCCAAAGTCAGGTCGGGGTTGAAACAGATTATTACACATCGTCTCACCGAAGCTTTTAAAGGGGTGTGGGAATAGGGAAGGTGCGGTGGGGGAGAACGAGAGAAATCCGTGGACACTTCAGTTCTCATCCTATGGATAACAGCTTCAAGATAGAGGGAGGGAGGGTGAAAGAGAGAGGACAGAGAGCGAGCGAGACGGAGAGAGGCGACGCGTCTTTTCTGTCTTCCCAATGGTCCACGAGGCCCGCGTGAGTTGCATTTTAGATTACGTGGGTTTTAGCCAGAAGACCAAAGTAACGATCTGTTGCTTCCTCTGAGATGGCTACAAACGTGGGGAAGGGAGAAAGGCGGGAGGAGGAGAGAGTGGGCCCATACTCGCAGCTTGTCAATTTCAACATTTGGTCACATGACCAGCGCCTCCCTGCTAAGGATGGGGATAGATTTCCACGTCAGCTTTACGTCTCCAAATTTCTTACTTCACGGTCCTGCCTCAAAGAGGCAGCTGCATTAGAGCACCATGTTAAGCCCAGCTAATGCGGAGAGCCCGACGTAGCCTAATGATGGATTTTGATGAGCGTGTCCCTTCCTCCTCTAATATGTATTTGCCAAGTTGTACGTACTACGTGTCGGCTCCTGACTTCTCCAGCCTCCCTTCTTTCCTGCCCCAGACCCCGTCTTCTCGCCCCATGACATACTCCTACTCCTCCAACCTACCCCAGGTCCAACCTGTGCGAGAAGTCACCTTCAGGGAGTACGCCATTGACCCAGCCAGTAAATGGCACCCCAGGAACAATCTCCCCCACTGCTACTCGGCGGAGGAGATCATGCACAGAGACTGCCTGCCTGCCACCAACACGGCCGCCGCCGCCGCCGCCGCGGCCGCCAGCATGGGCGAGATGTTCGGGAAAGGCGCCGCCAACGTCTACCACCCTACCACCACCACCGCTGCCGCCGCCGCCGCCAACGTCTCCTCCAGTTTCTATAGCACGGTGGGCAGGAACGGCGTCCTGCCTCAGGCTTTCGACCCGTTCTTCGAGACCGCTTATGGCACGGCGGAGAACCATGCGGACTATGCGGGAGACAAGAACGGCGAGAAAATGCCCCCGGGAGGAGCAGCCGCTGCAGGGGGGGCCGGCGCTGCCGCTGCCGCCGCCGCCGCTGCAGCTTCAAGTTCGGAGGGGAGCTGCGGCAGGGAGGCGGCGGCGGCAGCAGCGGCAGCAGCAGAGGAGAAGGAGAGGCGGCGAAGGGCCGAGAGCAGCAGCAGCCCCGCTTCGTCTTCCGGCAACAATGAGGAGAAATCCAGCAGCTCCAGTACGTATAAAGGCAGCTCCCTTGCGCTTTTATGAAGCCGACTTGGAAATCTTAGCTCACCGCCGCTGTTAAATTTTTATATGCTGTTTTATAAGCATATAAGGTTTATGAAGAGCCTTTAGATTTCCCCCAACAAAACTTTGTTATAAAAGGCGAGATCACGTGGCGAAGACTGAAATTGGCCGTGAAATACCCACCGGCCAATGGATGCCTTTTTTTAAAAAAAAGAAAAAAAGAAAGTCCCCCCTCCTTAAATCATAAAAAAAGAATAAAGAGGGAGAAGAGGGGCGAAAGGCTCTGCGGTCAAACTCTTGAAAATATAATAACGCACGTTTTGCGCCTGTAAATTTGCCCAAAAGGGAATTTCTGAGTCCTTTGATATCCGTTTAATCCTATTATTTTTTTTAAAAATGAAAGTCATGTATTGCCCCAGAAGTCTAGTTAGAAGCTTGGATTCAAAGCCATCCCAGTTTATAACGATTGCACGAGAATAGTGTTTAGCAGATAAAATAGGCTCCTGCACTGTGGCAATATATTTAAAGCAACGAATTAACCTAAAGCTGTCCTTTTTGTTTAAAGGAAGCCATTTTCCTAAGATACTGTGGCAAGGACGTGTTGCCTTCTGTCCAACAGTTTGTTACTTACAATTGCCATTCAATCTGTCACAGCCTGATTTTTTTTTAATGTGGCTTTTTCTTCTCTCCCCACCCCACCCCCTTTAAAAGCCTGGGAAATTAGTCTTATAATGAGCTGTAGCAGGAAACAGGACGCTGTTTTGTGTGTGTGTGTGTTTAAAAATGGCACCAATATTTAATGTTAAAAGCTTTTAAAACCTAAGGAGAGATGGGGGTGAGATAAAGAATCCCCTTTAGAAGTGATTTGGATGTTACTCCCTGTGTGGCTGAGAGAGGGAGAGAAGACTGACAGAATATTGCAAGGGGGGTAATTTTAAAAGAAAACTAGCAGATCCGACTGATTATATGCAATGAATTAATGGCTATCCTAGGCAGCGAGTACTGTTTTTTTTAAAAAACAAACAAAGAGAAACTGTACACAAAAGCAAAACCAAGTTTAAGATTAAAAAAACATGGTCAGTGTACAGGAAGGTGTGCAGTCCATTTGGCTTTCTAGAGCCTGGTGGCATAATGTCTTTCAGGGGTGGAACAAGCCATTAAGTTTTCCCTGTGTTCTCTTAAGGCCAGGCTGCAGGACTCCTCTGAAAGTATCACAACTAGCTTCCAAACCATTTGCCATACTCCTCCTCATTTCCATACAGGAGCCTTTCTTTTCCTTGATCAGAGATTGTGCATCTAGACATTAACCATTGCATATTCACTGGGCATCTGATAAAGCTTCACTCCTAAGCACACTTACTAAGGAGTAAGTCCCATGGGACTCTGTGTGGGACTTCTGAATAAACATGCATAGAATAGCACTGAAGGTATGTTGTTTGAAGTGATGCTTCAAAGTGTGAATCTTGCAGTTTGGCATAGTTCACACAACTATGTTCCTAGATAAGGGTTAAGCTTATAATATATCTATACAGCTGTTGAGTAGGAGTGAACTTCAGCATCATGTAGCTATTTAATAAATAAGCCTTTTTAAAACCTAGGAATGTCCCTTTATTAAATATGAATGGCAGTCCTCCCCCAGCCCTATCTGATCACAGACTTAATGGCTTCTGCCTTTATTTTTCATTCCACAGGTGGACAACGTACCCGTAAAAAGAGATGCCCGTACACCAAATATCAGATTAGAGAATTAGAGAGGGAATTCTTCTTCAGTGTCTATATAAATAAAGAGAAACGCCTCCAGCTCTCCCGAATGCTCAACTTGACCGACCGTCAAGTAAAAATATGGTTTCAGAACAGAAGAATGAAGGAGAAAAAAATTAACAGGGACCGATTACAATATTACTCAGCTAATCCACTACTTTAGAAACTCGTAACTTTTTTCAAGATGAGATTAAATTCAGATCTCGCCCTTTACAAGGTCAGGCCACACCTATGAGAAGGTGTATGTAAAGCGTTGCAGGACGCTGGGGAAAAAAGCCCTAAGATTTCTTTCGTCCCCCTCTCACACAAATGTAAGCCAACAGTCTTTGTTTTTGTTTTAAATCTTCTAAAAGATCTTGACATATCGACTGGAAACAGGTTGTCTCTTGGACCAGCATTTCCTAACAGGCCACCCCCATCTTCTGCTCCGAGGGCAATTTGTATACCTCTTACCTACAGACATGGCAACCGGCTCCAATATGGGTTCACACATGAAAAGCGGGAATTGAATTACTGGCTTCACATTGGTTTCAAACTATGTTACCTTGGTTTTACTGTAGAATATTGTTTGGAAGGCTACACAGGACTGCATCCATGCCTGAGGGCTACAGCAAAAGAAACCCTCCAAAATCCACCCCCGCCTGCCATCCCATCACCTTGCCCTCCCAAATGACAAATCTTCCACAAGAGGGATTACCCTCTTTACCAGTTCAGATGAAGGCAATTGCAAGGCCAATCATAAATGTTACGTGGAGGTGTAGAATCAAATCTAACCATGTTGTTGATAGAGAGTTCTGATGCGAAAGGGTTAAGGATACCCTTTTGAAATGATTTCAGGTATTAATTTACCATATATGGTACAGAAACAATCACTGAAGAGATCAACACATAGCCACAGAATTAGGTCTCATTTTAAATGAAAAGTGGCCATCCCTTTGGAGACAAACAATGATGCCCATATTTAAGTGCTTAAAAGGAAAAAAATGGGTTTGGAGAGGAGAGGAAGAAAAATAGATGAATTTAATAGTTCCAAAGGGAAAAAACAATAAAAAGGAGCTTCTGTCTTCTGTCTCGCGAACTTTCTTCAGGAAATACCTGTGGAGCAGGACAGTTCGGCAAATACCACACAACACTTAATTGGACCCTGGATGTGTGCAATGCACTGAGATCAGATAATTAAAACGAGCCGATTTTTTCCCCCTTAGAAGGCCAAGCAAAAGGCAAACAACGTAAATATGGTGAATTTGTTTTCAGAACTTGTTGTTCACTTTGCCTGTCCTAAACTCCTACTTAATCGCTCAGACGGCAGAGTTCACTGGAGTTATTTTAAATATATATAAAGAAGTATATTTCCCTGCAGGAACCAAAGCAAGAGTGAGAAGTACAGAGAGCGCCACGATTTTTAAAGACAGAACTATTTAAAACTCTATATCAGTTTACAAAGGATATGTGTTTTATTGTAAAGGTCACTTGCTGTTGAGAATATCTGAATGTATATTTCATACAAGAATGGTGTTTTACAAGAGTTGTACATTTTTAAATGATGTTTTTAAAAAGGTCATTTTTCTTGGAATGTGTTGGTTTGTCCTTTTTTTAAAAAAAGTGCAAGATATGGTGACTAGAGTGTTGTTTTTAAAATCACCAGCTTCAAAAAGATTTCTTTTACACAGTTCACAAAATGCAATACCTTTATACTCCATCACTGTTTGAATATATGTATCATCATATATGTATATACAGTGTTCTTTTAATATGCAAATGTTTTTAGTTGCATGTATACAGTGGTATGGCGCAAAAGAAAAATAAACATGTGGGAAATTTATATTTTTATCCTTGTGTTGTGTTCATAGATATTACATTATCTGGGCCGAGGATTTGAAGCATGCCTTCTGAATGGGATGGGATGGTAGAAATTCCGTTCACCTATTGCTCCTGCTCTGTCAGGTTAAGCCAGTGCAACTTGTCTGGTATTTATGAATGCCCAGGCAGAGTGCAGCTAGCATGAGACCAGGTTTGACCGGGTTGCAGAGGTGAAGGGAATCAGTCCTTCAAGTAATTGCAGATTATAGACTTTATACTTTTGTTCACAGATGTAAAACACATTAGAGATGCTCACATTTTTTCTGGGTTCATGTGCTCTTGTTTACTTCAGGCACCATATGTCTGAACACACTGTTGTAAGTGTAAGAAATGTTTGTGGCAGAATCTGATCACCACAGCAGCAATTATAGCCATACTGAAGCATATTGGCTGAAACATGTTTGTGCCTTTTCTATTGTGGGGCAATAGAATGAAAGGGCATTCTTCATGTATGGAGGCCCAGATGGGCTATATGGTTTTGTCCTTCATCTCTGGGGGTGGGATGGAGAGACATTAAAATGTTTAAAACCTACCAAAGACCTTTTTGAGGATGTGGCATGTGGCTGATTTTCAATCAAGAGAGAAAGTACATACTATTTTTCCTATTGTTTATTGGCTTTGAACTTCTATATTGCTTTGGACATCACCCATAACCTTGAGGTGAAGGGCTAACTGGCTCTGGGCTTTTGCTGACAACCCCCACCTAGCCAGACAGTGTCTGGTCAGAGGAAATGTGCAAAGATGAGGCGCAGGGTGGGGGTAACGGAGAGAGAAGAGCTTCTTGCTTGTTTGTTTATTTGACTAGCATGCTACAAAGGAATGCGACTCTTACAAGGGAGAGATAGAAAGATAGATGGAGAGATAGAATGTGTGTGTGTGTGTGTGTGTGTGTGTGTGTGTGTGTGTGTGAGAGAGAGAGAGAGAGAGAGAGAGAGAGAGAGAGAGAGAGAGAGAGAGAGAGGACGAGAGGAATAGGTGGTTGGCAATAAATATTCAGACAGCAACTTCCTTTGCTAGTTAAACATTAACTGGTTATCCATGCCTAGGGTGAGTCATTAAGTTTCTCTAGTTTGTGGAGTTGCTGGTGGTGATTTCCTGGCCCAGTAAAAGTAGAAAGAAAGAAAAACGCACATCCCGTATGTGTTGCCGCGACAATGCAGTCATAAAAGTGCCCATGACTTTCCTATTTGCATACTTGGAAAGATGGGCTATAAACGAGGCAGAGGTTTGTTTCAGCAATCTCTTAGCCCTGGAGGGTAGATCTGTGTGGAGGGCAATGTCTGGACTAGTATCCGTTCTTTACACAGGGCATTTCGAAATTGGCTGGCAGGTCAGCTCCGCTGAGGAACGCAATTGCCACAAGATGGCGCTCTTCAGATCAATGTCAAAGCCGCAGTGGGAGAAGTGGGGAAAGGAAGGGAGGGGGGAATCTTGGCCTTTGTTCCTTTTACATTCCAAGAGCTGCACATTATATTATTTCACTTTCCTCGGTCAGATTTGCAAAGGTAACACGAAGCCGATTGCTCTCTTCTTTACCGAGAAGTGTAGGGCTGTACCAGAAGGTTCTACTCAGAGTTGACTTCTTCAGGTTTAGAACACGCCAAATGGTGAGTATTTCCTTTGAGGCTAAGTTTGGTGATTAAAGAGGAAGCAGCCCTTATTAAGGTGCAGCTAGAGTGACCTCTCGATCTACTTGCTCTCAATTAAGTTTACTTTGTTTTATTTGCTTTTGGAAGTGAAACGCAAAGTGTGTGGTGTCTTTTCCGAAAAACGGTGATTAAAAGGTTGAAAGTATTGAAATTATTGTTTGAAGTCTTTCTAAGTATAGAGATGAAAAAAACACTGCAGAGAAGGTTTCAGATATGTCTGCCAAGCAGACCATGTGGTGGTGGTAAAATAAGAGTAAGCTTATATAAGCGGCTTTCTTATAAAAACGGCGTCCCTGGGAATATGATGAATGTTCACGTTTATGTAGAGAACACTACGTGTCTTCGATCAACTAGATCTATAGCGGCGTAGACTGAAAATGGCAGATATTTTCGATGGCCTTATTGGATCAGAGTTGCGGTTTGTTCACTCCTGTTTGGCCGAGTTCAACCGCTTATGGTTGGTTTACAGCAGTATTTATTAAATGCCTTTTTCTTCTGAGGCCAACGTCACTTTCCCCGCTCTAAGCAGAAGCTGGAAATCGATATACTGTGGATGCAGAGTAAAAGCTCTTTTCGCTTAACGCTCTTTCCCCCACCCCTCCAGTTTCATGTTAAGTCCATTCATGGCTGGAGACTGAACTTAAAATATCTCTGTAGACCTTGTGTCTATTGATCTGCAGTGGGTTTGCTATAGAGATATTCGGAGAGTGAAATCAGGAAGTTAGTAATTTAGCATTGGAGTCCCTGATCCTAATCACACCGGGCATAATCCGGAGGAACTAACTCTCATGGACAGGAATAGGAAATATGCTTAGATGGTCACTCAAATCTGCAGTCATCAGCATACTCTATACAGCGTTAAAAGTCAATGAACTCACGGGGATATGAGTTTAGGATTATAAATTACTCAAATGGGATTTAGGGATGCCTAGCTTTGTCTGGACTCCTCTCATTCTATGGAAGACAACTTCCAGAGGGGACATTCTTGAGCTTCCTAGAGCGTAAAAGTGTCTGGGATCGGGTGCTAAATATGAAGAACTACCGCATGGCCAGTGGAGCACCTAGGACAGGTTAGGAGAAATATTGATTTCTTAAAGCAGTCGACGGGCTGACTTTGTGATATGGCCTCTCTGTATAAACATGACGACATAGCAGATACTCGCAATGCGATACACCCACCCCACCCCCGCATAGGCCCAACTTTCTTTGAAAAGTCTGACTGTGGTATTCACTCGTTTTTCCTATTTTGCTCCGAGTCATGGGTTCTGTTAGCCTCTGTTCTTGATCACGATCTATTGAAATGTGATTTCTGAAGTCCAGCGTTAAAGCTTTACTTGGTTATTATGGTGAGGGTGTGGAAGGGGAGGGGAGGAGAGGGGAGAAGACCCCTGAAACTTTCCCCCAGAACATTTCCCCAGGGAAACAAAGGCGACCGGTTCATATCTGTATAAGACGGAAGCGTTCCGCGGACAACTTTGCTATAATCAGTTTTCCGAATCTGATGAAGCAGATCAGTTAGCCAGTGACCCCGTGGCTCTAAAGTATAAAAATGGTGTCTTCTTTTCCTTAGGAAGAAATCTACATTTGAGAAGATTCAAGGATAGCAGACCTAAATGCGAAGCCCTCCTCTTAATTGTGTGTGTGTGTGTGTGTTCGGAGGCATACACAGTTTCTGTTGTTTCTTCTCTTTCGTTAATTATTCCGAAATATAAACAAAACAGGCTTCCACATTGGTTGGGCTCTCTATACCCTCTGGTTATAAAATGAATTTGTTGTAGGTCTAAGTCAGAAAACAGTATTCCTTATAGCTTATTCCTTATATTTCCCCCTCACCCCTCAAGTTTCTAATGAGCTGGGGTAGTGTGTTTAGGGAAAGAATGTAAAAAGTTTACGTTTGTAATATGATGAAATTGCGTGTGTGAGAGAGTATGTGTGTTCACACACATGCACGCACAAGGATATATAGACGAGTCTTCCACTCTGACCTCTCCTTACGATGCCTTTCCCTCCTCGATCGGTGGTACTAAGGAATTGCCACCGAGAGCGAACGGTCTTCTGACTTGAATAGAATTTTGATACCAAAAATGAATGTAGAAATGCAAATCGACATTTCATCGTGCACAGTTCTTGCCTGTTAATTTGAGATAGTGTTTCAAACTCACATTGAAAGAAAGAAAAAACAGGTTCAAGTAGGCGCCTCGCTTTGACTAGAATCTCATATTGACTGGGCCAAATTTCTTTGAAGGGAGAAATCCACCTCCAGATGTCTTTGTTACGTGTAGAGGATAATGGGCTACTAGAACTAGACGAGAGGGTACTAGGGAAAATGCTAGATATGTGTCTACTAGTCTGAATGAATGCATGCTGACTCAGAAGTGCCTCTGAATTCAATAGGGCTTACTCCTAGATTGCGTGTGCACGATTGCAACCTTGAGCGACTTTCTTATGCTCTGGCCTTTCTTAAACTCTGGCCAGTTTAGGCCTTCGTTTGAATTTGAGCCCCTCTGAGGTCTAAAAAGACTTGTGCTCCCATTCCAAAACACATTGATGTAGAAGAGATGCCCTTGACTTCAGCTGAATTTACGTCCAAGTAAATTATGCCTGTGGCCCCGACCACTCTCACCCGGAAGTATGTCCTATTAAAACCAGTGGGACTTCCTTCCCGATCAACGGGTTTAGCGCAGGGGTGCCAGGCTGTGATTCTGCAGTTGGTCACCAGCACATAAATCCCATCGGTATCAGTGGGAAACAAGATAGTTGCCAGAAAACGAAGAGCAGCATTTCGTCCAGAATTTCAGCTGCCAGAGGGACTGAGTTTAAGATGCAAACGCAGTCCAAATTTTGAAAAGAATAAATCTCCCCATCCCGATCGTCACTCACTCTTTCTCCCCCGCCCGTCTCCTTTTAGCATGAGAGAGTTTGGAAGTGAAGATGAACATTACTTTGGTAGTCATTTGTCACCTCTCTTGGCTCAGAGATGCAGTTTTTAAAATGCCTGATGGAAAGCCCCCTGTTTGGGAATTTATCCAGAGGGAAAACTAGGTTGGCACACAGTCACATTGGACACTTTTAAAAATAAAGAAGTATGCACTGATTGCATTAATTCTGTTTAAAAGTTACAAAATGCTGTCTGCGGCCATATCTTTAAAGGCAGGTAACCTTCAGGCAACCAGGATAGGTTTTACACACACATACCTTCCAACCCCCTGTTCCCTGCAAAATCCTAAATTTGCCCACATCGGAATTATAAAGCCCCTTTTCATTAGCATACAAAACAGCATCCCTCGATTAACAACGTGGTACCTTTTTCGTTCCTCCTGGAAGTAATAAGTAGATAAACCATCCTCTTCAGCAAGTGAGATTTTAAAGGAAGGAAAAAAGAAAGAACTTCTTCTTCGATCTAACGTGGCTTGTGTTCTCATGTCCTATTTATTCTCGCCTAGTTTTTAATTTTTACTCTAGACTCATAAAAGATCCAAATGACTTTATTAATGCAACCATTATATTTATCTTGGACTAATAACTGTGTTGTTCCAATTTTAATAGCGATATCGGGACCCCGCAGTGTACAGAGCTAGTTTCCCATCAAACTACCCTTTTACTAGTTTCTGAGCGCCTTCGGTCCATTCCATAACTCAGTTGAGGAGACTTCGGTAGGACACGCTCTTAGCTCCACCGATCCAGCTGCTTCGGCGCAACCTTATTGTGGATCTGGCTGGTTGTTTGCTGGTGCTTAACCCGCCCCCCCTCCAATCTCTCAGACGAGTTTGTTGGCAGAAGCAGAATGAAAAAGCAGTCATTTCGCCTCCTGTGCCCTGCATAATAGTCTCAAGAAATGCTATAAAGCGCTGGTTAATGTCCGAGACACATTGTTAAGTGTTTAAAATGTGGCCTCTGTACACAATGCGCGCCAAAGTAGTTTAGTTGCTCTAGAATTGACCATTATCTTTTATAGTTAAGAATCAAGTGCACGTTATTAGTTTTACTTCATTGGCTTTGACGAGGCGGGTTGCTGTTGGCTTGCCTTGGCCTTGTTAGCGATTAAAGAAAAGCGTCGAGAGCGGAGTTCATGATCTCCTCGCCTGATCCAAAAGCTCCCGAAGTCAAATGCGAGATTTCTTACCATTGACCTCTCCGGGGTTTGGATCCGGCCTGGAGTGCCTTGACCCTGAAAGCCCAGGTGCTTTAGTCCCATAGATGCAATGACAAAAAGGACCTGAAAATGAGTTGCTTCTTGCCCTATACTTTGGGTTCAAAGGAACTCCTGGACGAAATCCCTTGATGGCAGAGGTGTATTATCTTGAGCAGCAAGCTCCTCTAAAGGAACAGAAGAGGTGTGAAACCCTTTTCCTAGTCCCTCTTCCACGGTTCTGGTTCCTAGTCCGGCTTCCCTGGTTTTTCTCGAGTCTTCTGAACCTTAAGACCAAGAACGTAGCCTTGCAGGGATGGATCCGGCCAAAGGGCCAATTGATCTCCAACGCAGCTTGCAGGATGCCCCTGGATCGCTTTGAAATAGGATACGATTGGGGATAGTCGTCTCTTGTTGTCTCTGTGCTTAAGTAGTGCACGTTCCTATATATCCAGGCATTTTGCCTTTGATAAACTCCTCGACCAGCTCTGTCTACTTCCTCGCAGCATTTTCTTACAATGTGTGGTGGTGGTGGTGGTGGTGGACTTTCTATCGGGATCTATAAATTCGCAATCACTTGATTTTGACTAGGAATGATTTTTTTTAACAGATTTTTACCTTTTCTTTCTTCGCCTCTCTCTCGTCAGTCCAAAGATCTCCTCCCCAGGCGGAAGATTGTTTGTTTGTTTGTTGTTACATAATTAGGAAATAATTTCCCTAACGTTTTAAAGGCTTGTGTCTCATTCCTTTTGAATTTCGCAAATTGGGGAACTGGAGGCGGAATCATCATAACGCAGGATAGGAACAGATTTCCCGGGTGCGAAATTTTTATCTACCTGATTTGAGTCCCCCAAACCCTTGGGAAACGTGTAGCTGGGCTATGGGAGGGTCCCATTTCATTATATTTAGATCTGTAATAACTCTACTGATAACAGACTTTTACTATACCAGCCTATAAAAGTGTTCCATATATGGTATTAATTTTGCTAGAAGTAGTGTTGCCCTCCTAGGAATATGATAAGAACTTGTTCCCTATACATTAACACAGTGTAAGGTAAGTTGGGTTGGAGAAAATACAAACAATATTAGTCTTTCTCGTTGGCTTCTATAGTTAATGCATAGTCAAATTGTGCTGGAAGCCACCAGAAAAGTCTGGGGTACAATTCTTGGCTGCTAATCGGTGGAGGAGAAGGTGAGAGGTCAGGGTGATGGGTATAGATGGGGGGGTGATGCCTTGCCTTTCCATAAAGATTTTATGGGCCCAGCAAAGTTGGAACGGTCTCCGGCCGGGCGTCCCATCCGACAAGCAAAGACTCTCAAGAGGGCTCCTCCATTTTAACTTGCCTAGGAGAAGCTCCTATTCTGTGTGCCCAGCTGTCTTCTGCACACTTCAAAAGAGCCTGGCGAAGAGGAGAGGGAATGCCAAAAGGGAATTTCCCCACTTTTGTAGGAAAAACAAGGACAACGATAAGCCACGTGTGGCTTGACAGAGCAATACTTTTGATCCTGGTGGTGCAGAGGGCGATGTGTGAAGTAGCATTTGAGCATGTCATTCTTGCAGTGCTTTCTCTACAGTGTATGAAAGCCAAGGGTAAGTAAGCGCTGCCGGAGAGGATATCCTCTCTGGTCAGCACACATAGATAGCGAGGCTTGGGCAGGGAGAGAAGGCAGCGCCTCGCCTCCCCAATTCCTTGGCATTCTTAGCGCTTTTGAGGGCTTTATGGACGAAGACGTGGGTGCCAAAACGGAACCGAGCAGAAGATTTACAGCACAATATTGAATTGTTCAAAAGAATATTCTTACTCACTTGGGAGCAGAGACAGGCGATCATTTAAGTCCTACCAGCTGGGGCAGTTTGGAAGTGGAGATGCTAAAATACGAATTTGTAACCATTAAAAAAAACTAAACAAAGGGGAAATAATTAAAAAGACGAACAATTCCAAAAGAAGCCATGAACAGTAAGAGATGTTATTGCTACAGATCCAGTTTGTCTTATTTCCAAAAAACATAAGCTAATAATAGGAGAGAGAAGTAGAGCTCTTCTTTGCGGTCCCCCCCTCCAATTATAAAATCTATCTGTCCTCCCTGTCTGCCGGTCTCACTCTCTTGTCTGCAAGCAGTCTGCCATCTCCGCCTCAATTACAACTTGACTATACAATTTTGTCTGGCCTCTCTTTTTAGCCTTTTATGGATAGAAAGAGATTGCACAGAAGAACAGATGAAATGGAATTATCCACATGAAGATGTTTTGAAATGATGTGCCTGTGGTACACTCTTGATCAATAGTGGGTGATTATATCTCCCATTTAAAAAAAGAAAGAAAGAAAAGAATTTATGCTCAGCATGTTAGCTTAACACCAGATATGGAGGACTGGGGTGATTTCCAGCGCTTGCTTACTGGGTAAACAGAGTCTGGATCATATTGTTACTGTTGCGACTGCGGCACTAGACAAGATTATTTCACAGTGGTGTTCCTCAGCATCTTTGTCATGCGGAGATTCACTTCTAAGGCGGCAGTCCTAGGCACACTTACCTGGAAGACCCCCCCACCCCCAATAGAACACAGTGGGACTTATTTCTACGTAAAGCATGCGTATGTTGGATATACAGAGGTGAGGCTCAGGCATGACCATTTTCTTCATTATAGCCGCTGTCATTTTGAGGAGTCATTGGGTGACTTTATGATGTCCGTAAACCTTCGGTACTAGTGAGGAGGTCAGATTCGTTTAGAACTTCCAGTGGCCCATGATACTATAATCACCACTACCATCATCGTAACGCTAAAGTAGGTAAGCAAATACACGTCCCAGAGCTTCGCCATAAATATTGAAGCTTGGTGGCTTTATTAATTTCATCACAGCCGTGGGATGGTGAAGCAGGGGAGGGGGAAATGGTGGGGGGGGGAGAAGGAGCTGGGATGTGGAAAGGTTCACTTACAGATCGCTTTATGATCTAAACACTTAATAATCATCCCGCTCCTTTGCAGTTTTATCTTAGCGCATATGCTAAGAAGCCTGCTAAATTATGAGTCACATTAAAGCCTGGCAAATTGTTTTCTATCGCTTTGCCTCGGCCTGCGAGCACGCACACACACACACAAGTTCTTCCTTCCCCTTTTGCAGGCAGGCAAAATGCAGCTATGTGGGAACATCGATTACACAAGGGGTATATATACAAGTGCTGCTATGTGGAAACATCGATTACACATGGATATCTCTCTCTCTCCATGTGTAATCGATGTATATCCATGTATATATATGTTTGGAAATTCAGTAGTGGGCCTGAAAACAGCTCAGCGCCTACGAAACCAAACTGGGAGGGGTTGCTAGTGAGGGCTGGGTTTCCATTGGCTGCACTCACTTGCCGTGGCGCGAGGGTATCTCTAATCATATTCAGCATGTTTTGCACAAGAAATGTCAGCCAGAAAGGGCTATCTGCTCTCTTCGCCAAATTATTCCACGGCAATGGCATGCTCGGAGAGCCCCGCTGCAAACTCTTTTTTGGTGGACTCCTTGATCAGTTCAGCCTCAAGCAGAGGGGAAGGAGGAGGAGGAGGAGGAGGGGGGGGCGGAATTGGAGGCGGCGGCGGCGGCTACTATCCCAACAACAGTGGTGTCCTGCCACAGGCATCCGATCTGTCCTATGGCTTGCAAAGCTACGGCCTTTTCCCAGTCCTGAGCAAACGCAATGAAGGCCCTTCTCAAGGCATGGTCCCTGCTTCTCATGCCTACATGTCAGGGATGGAAGTCTGGCTAGATCCCCCAAGGTCTTTCCGCCTGGAAGACCCCGAAAGCCCGCAGGCTACCTCCTGCTCTTTTGCTCCGAATATCAAAGAGGAGAGCTCCTACTGCCTCTATGACTCCGACAAGGGCCCCAAGGAGGGGACGGCCACCGACTTGTCGCCTTTCCCAAGGTTGAGCACAGAGGTCTGCTCCATGAGCAACGTGTCAGTCACCGGAGTGCCTGTCCCAGGCTACTTCCGCTTGTCTCAAGCCTACGGCACCACCAAGAGCAGCAACAGCAGCAGCAGCAGCAGCAGCAGCAGCAATGGAAGCGGCTACGACAACAGCAACCATCATTACCAGCAGCAGCACCATCCGGGGCAAATGGTTGTTCCTTCCCAGTTCTCCCCGCAGCCTCAAGTGAGCTTTGAGACTCCGGCAGTCCCACCATCAGATCCGGGAAGAAAAGACAGCGAAGATCCCTCCCCACCCAGCACCTTGGCCTGTGTCGTTGTCCAAAGTGGAGAGGAAGAAGGGCAGGGTTCCTCTTCGGCCGCAGAACTTTCCCCTGCTCCTTCAGACAGCAGCAAGCCCTCTCCAGAGAAGGAAACTCTAGGTAAGCAAAACACGCACCCCCACAAAACCAGAAGGGAGGAAGAGGCCGTCCAGAACTGAAAGCCATTCGCCGGCCAAAATGATTTTTCCAGCGCTAGCCCGCAATGGAGGCAGGCTTAGCTTAACCAGCTGAGCAGCCGTTCATATTTGGGCGCTGGGACGCAGTAAAGCAAAATTATTGATATCCATCCTTTCGAGTTTATGGGCCTTAAAAAAACCGACCTAGCGCAAAATGCTAAGGCACAAGCACAGAGCTTTAAAAAAAGAAAGAGAGAAAGAAAGAAAGGCTGTCCTTCCTCGCCTAAAGTGAGGCAGAGGTGCCTGAAGAGATAACATAGATGTTTGTAAAGCGTCCAAAGTAAGCAAGAGGCCGGCGCCAATAAATAACCCATTAACAGGCTAAGTTCTAGTTTACGATCCTGGATGCCTTCTTTTTTCAGCAGCTGCGTAGAAATTCTCCTTCTATGAAGTACTATCAAATTAGGCTGCTGGAGATTGCAGTGCGAACACTCTGCAGCGCTTAACAAGGCTTCTGTGTTGAAATATACTCAGGGTCTTTAGAATGAATGGGAGCTGTATAAGAATGCCTGTTTAGGGCTCATTCATTCATCTCAATGGGGCTTTTGCAGGAGAACTTCCCGCTGCATTGTGCCCTTAAAGGAAAATAAAATACAATCGGAAACTCCTCAGGGTGGACTGTTTAGTTATTGTTTTTCTCATAATTCTTAAATAGAACAGAGTGAAGCATGTTATGCGTTGTGTATATGTTGTGTGTGAGTTCATACAAGGCACACACAAACAAATCTACATATCTGTATCTATCTGTATCAACATCTATATCATATCTATACATAGAGAGAGAGAGAGAGAGTTGGGATTTTTTCCTATCTCGAACTATACATACATATGAATATAAAGAGAAATACGTATGCACGTTTTTAAATATGTGCATCATAAGTGCGTGCATGTGGAACCATCCACCCTACTAAATTGCCAAATAGGTTTAAATATAATGTCTCTAATGACAATGGAAACGTACAGTCTGCTCCTGTGCATTTTTATTTGTCCAAATGAATTAAACTGGTCTGATTCTCGCTGCAATCCCCATACCTGGGCGTAAGCCACATTGAACACAATAGAACTTACTTCTGAGCAAACATGCAAAAGGTTGTACATATGGGATTGCAACCCTTCTTGGCTAGAAGGTTTGGGTACAACAATTTTGAAAAGGACGAAAAACTACAGCAATTTTAGATCAAGTATTTCAGCATTTTCAAGTACAGTAATCTGCCTTTTTGTCTTGAAACAAGCGTTTTGAGAACAAATGGTCAAAATTAAAGCAGTCCTGTAGGACGCCACTGCCAAAGGCATTTGTATGCATCGGTGTCAACTACAAAAGCGGCTGGCTGTCTCCGAGAAGCGAGACGGAGCAAAGTCAGTGGGTTGCAATGCCCTTTCTCACTGTCCTTTGGACGCTACAGTTTAACAGGGACCCGGACAGGGACCCTAAAGGAAGGATATAATGCTCCATAGAGAAGACCTCAAATTTAAATTCCATAGTAAGTACTGAGGCGTCCTTCCCTCCTTCCCTCCCTGCCTCCCTTTGGTAACAATCCCTTTTTCTTACTTTCTCAAAACTAGGCAATTCCAAAGGAGAGAATGCAGCCAACTGGCTCACCGCAAAAAGTGGCAGGAAGAAACGGTGCCCTTATACCAAGCACCAAACTCTCGAGCTGGAAAAGGAGTTTCTGTTCAATATGTACCTGACTCGTGAGCGTCGCCTAGAGATCAGCCGCACAGTCCACCTAACAGACAGACAAGTCAAAATCTGGTTTCAGAACCGCAGAATGAAACTGAAGAAAATGAACAGAGAAAATAGAATCCGAGAGCTCACAGCCAACTTTAATTTCTCCTGATGAACCTAGACACGTATCTTTATGGTTTAAACGGCTAGTACGATTCTCTCCCTCACCCACCGACCTGTCTCACCCCCAACTCCTAAGCCTTCAGCTGCTCGCACCTGTATGGGTTTGAACTTTGCAATTACGTTCTCAGTCTCTCCATTGCCTCTCTGTAATTGATTTTGTTGGGATGAAGCCATACTTGATGCACACTACCCTATGCCTTCTGCTGGCCTTATTGCATTCTCGGTTCTGGAAAAGTCTGACGCTAAGAAAGAGGATTCCAGAACCCAGGATGGCTGTTCTCTCTCCCTCCCCATCTCTCTCCCCCCCCCACATTCCCTTTTCAAAAAATTGAGACAAACCTAACTGAAGGCACATTGCGTTCTCTGCACCCCACACTCCCAGAATGATAGCTGGTGTTCGGGACCTGGGTTGAGGAGTCGTTTTGAATCATTAAAATCTGGCCACACCCTGCTTAATAGGCAACGTACTTCACTGTGCAGCCGATCCAAAGAAGATCAGGCTATAATATGGTGTAAGGAACCAAGGCTGTGCGCCTATTGTTTTGTTTGGTCGTCACCCCCCTTAAAAATGTTGAATGTTACAGCTTTGAAAACGGCCACGAAAATGAGACCTCTTTTGTCCTTTCAGAAATAGTAAAGGCTTTGTGTTTCTTTATTGGATAAATTCTTACACTTTCTGGTTGTAGGTAATGCCTTGAGGTAGTTCTTGCTTTGGATACCTTTGGGTTACCTCTAGTAACGCTTGTCAAGCACATGGAAAGATAGAAACAAATAAATCTCTCTACTTTGGGGAGGAAAAAGTGTGTTATTCTATGTATATGGGATCCCCAGAAGGATTTCCCTGGCTCTGGGAGACAGCAAGGGAGAGAAGATTCCCGTGTTCCCTTGATACTGTGAAGATACATGCGCTGAAAAGGTTGAGCGTGTAGTGCAAAGAGAAGAAATTTTAAAAAATATATGAATACAGATATGTATAAATGTCTATTAATATTAATATTATTGATATTATTAAAATGCCGATACTGTTGGAAGCAAAGCATCCTGTAGCGCTATGCTAAATGTTAGTTCTAGTCCGGTCTGGTCCTTAGCTTCAAGCCGAATACATGAATAATTGTAATGCTGCTGTGCGTGAAAGTAAAACAAAACAGGACAAAATGGAGACTCTGTTTACGTTCTCTTGGAAGAATAAAAGACATGGAGTGAATCCACCTTTTTTAAAAAAAGAAAAAACCTCGTTTGTGACTGTTTATTCTCAGGGTCCTACTTTTAGATCTCCAAGAACTTTTACAACAGGAATAGTTTGCCTGAGCCCCCTGCAATTACTTTAGGAATCTATTTAAATATTACCTAGACGGTCGTAATTTGTCTGGGCCATATAGCAGTGGTGCTGTAAGGTTTGTCGGCTTTTGTTCAGTTTTATGACTTGCTGGTATATCTGGATTGTTGCTGTCTTGGAGGAGTGGTTTTAGCTGACGGTGGAGCTGCAAAGGCAGAGAAAGCCAACAGCTATTTTATTTTAAGTCTACAGGGCTGGGCTTCTTCTTCTTCGTAGTCATTTATTATTATTATTATTATTATTATTAATCTCGCTTTTGAATCCAGGAAGACCCACTATATAAACTCTCCCGCTAGACGTGCTGAGCTATTTGCAACTCCAAAGGACAACCTAGGTGGCTCAAAAAGCACTCTGGAAAGGTGAGCACGTGGGAACGAGGGTCTTGAGCCTTGTTCTCCGGCTTGACCAGCTTCTCCGCCATGTTTGTCCATCCCCCAACCCGCCTGCTTGCGGGTGTGCTTAGGCAGAACATGCTGGCTTGAGGTTCTGTATCGCTGCGTGTTGGCCAGCTCAAGCATCTAGACAAAGGCAAATAGGGTGGGAAGGGTAGAGAGAGAGACAGACAGACAGACAGAGATGGGCGGGGAGGTGATGATGGGAGCTTGGGTGGGCTATATAGCCCCTTCTTCTTCTAGACAGAAATAGACTTTGAATCGGTGCATCTTCATAGTCTGTGTCTATTTAGGAGGGAGGCTTATCTCTCGCGGCCTGTCTTGCCCCGCCTCCCCCCTTTTAAGTTGCATTAATTTTTGCAAGAACGATGTACACAAAAGAGTTCCGGGGGGGGGACCTTTAAAGAAAAAGAAGATAATCAGAAACCAAAGACTACGGGAAATTTGTAGACCGAGATGGCGTCTGTGGTGGAGGAGGGAGAGGGCGACGGCAGTGAGGGAGTCGTGTGGCTGTTTGATTATTTGTCTCCATGTCCCCCCCCCACACTTTCTTTTTTGGTTGTTGTTCTGTTTAGGGTATCCTATCTATACGAACCTGATTCCTGTCGCCTAAGGAAAGCGGCAGTGGGGAGCCTTCTTAATTAGGGGGCTAAGAACTGGTCGGTGGTTTAGGTAGTTTCATGTTGTTGGGGCTGGATGTCAATCTCTCTCTACAGCACGAAACTGCCTTAATTACTTCAGTTTGAAATCGTCAACCGGGTCTAATAATAAGCGCGGGAGTAAATCCTTCATTACTGATACTCATACTTATATTGCCTTGAAGCGCCGGGGAAATCTGGGAAGCGGCCTTTCTCCTGTAGGCGTCAAGTCCCAATGCCATTGTTCCTTTAGGTGCGCCGAAAAATTCCCCTCCTCCCGGGCTGCCTCAAATAAACATTTCAGCCAAGGGGGAAGAGGAAAAGGTTTCAAGGCGCTAGAAGATTGAGATCTTCATGGTTACCTAGGATCAGTTGGCTTCGGGTGTTTGTTCTTTTAATACATATATAATATATATATACACGGATTTCCTTCAAGGTCAGGGCTACATCTTTGGATGCCAGGGCGATTGCTGTTTTTGTTGTTGTTGGGGATCGTAGTTATTATGCCTTCCTATCGCCTTGCTCTTTGCTTCCACTGGGTTGGGTGTGTTTCAGTTACTCCGCTGTAAAGAAAGAGAATCTGATTGCAATTTCCAGGCCTGCTTACTAGAGCCTGGTTCTCTCTCTCTCTCATTATATTTAACGAAGGTACATTACGTGAAGAAACCGCGCTGCCCGCGAGCACAGCCACTCCTACAGCCAGAGAGAGCCCTTGCTCTTCCTTTACTTACAGCGATGGCCTTCAGAATCCGCCTCTTTGCTCAGTTCCTTCTCCTCCAAATCTAACACGGTCCTTCCAATACCGTGTAGGGAATTCAGACTCTAAGGGAGTAAGGGGTCCAAACAAGGAGGCGCAAGGGGGACACGGGAGAGGTAGAAAAAGAGGGGCGAACTCAACTATTTCTCTACGGCTCACAAGGCCTCGGTTACGATCATTATTGGACTGTGTCCGGGCGCCTGCATTTCAGTGAGGCGGAATAAGCAACAGCGACCTCGCTCGGGCTCGCGGCTGCGCTGTGCCATCGCCTTGCCTTTTATGTACAGCAGGCCAGCGAGAGGCGAAGGAGCTGCAGTATCTTGTTTACATCAGATGCACACAGTGTTTACCGCTAGTGTAAATGAGCAAGACCTCTCCCTTGCCTGTGTGCGTGTGTGCTGGGGGTGGTTGGATGCGTGGGTACTGGGAAGGACGTGGGAATAGACTTTCTCTTCGCCCCCCCTCCACGTTTTTGAACGTTTCAGATCTCGGAGTACAATTAAAAGTGGTGAGGAGATCCGATTTGCTTCCTCCACCCACATCCCCTGTTCCATCCTCGTTGAAAACGGGACCCTGTGGCGTGGCTGAACAATTGAAATGGCAAGGCCACAAGATAAGCACGTCGGAGTCTTGTTTGTTTGTAATATGTATATTGTGTATATGTGCCTGTGTGTATGTGTGGGTGGGTGGGTGCGCACGCGCGCGCGCACGAATTCATGTACATTCATGGATCTAGAGGACATACATGTTTACACAACGTGAATCTGTAAAGGGGACATTGCTATATACAATCAGCTATCGTCACGGTTCTGTATACAGAGTCTGTGCTTCTTCTGAATCATTCAGTGTTTGCTTGGTCATTTTTCCCAAACGACGCTTATTAAAAAGCTTTAAACAAGCAAAACAAAACCCAACAACGTGGAATTCTCCATATCTGTGTGAAATGCATGACCTCCTACAGAATATTTATCCAAATCCTAACTAGCTATTTCAAATATATAAATAAATGGTCTGCACATGTGTGTGTGTGTGTGTGTGTGTGTGTGTGTGTGTGTGTGTGTGTGTGTGTGTGTGTGTGTGTGTGTGTGTGTGAGAGAGAGAGAGAGAGAGAGAGAGAGAGAGAGAGAGAGAGAAGTGGGGAGGGAAGGGGAAGGTAATTATGTATATGTAGAGAAACATTTATGTGGGTGTAATATATTTTGGAACATATCGGTTAACTCAGACTCCATGTGAATTAAATATATAAATAAAACACAGACCTGTAACCCCTAGACAGCGATTTTATTTTCCTTTGATCTATTCGGCAGGTAGATTCAAGGACTAAAATAAATCATATATAGTTTAAAAATCATAAAGCTGCAACTATGTGCACACTAACTTGAAATAAATTCCCTTGAGAACAAAATAACATTTCACAACTTTGGCGAAAATATCCCGAAATGGGCGGCTCAGTGCATATGAGTTGGTTATATGCAGTGGCTGCAGTCCTGAATATATTTACTTGGGAGTAAGTCCCAAATTTATGTGTTCAGAGTAAGGACCAAAGTGTAATAGCCGCCTTATTTGAATCCCAAGCATATTTCTGTGGAAGTAATTAACATTTACTTCAACGGGGTTCCAAGAAAGCACTTAATTCGCCTAACATTCAGTTTCTCCGTTTTCTTTTGGTGTCTGTCATTACATGAAAATTAACTATGTGAGTTGCAAAGCCGAGTTATAAAAATAGAGTCTGAAAATATAATATACTGAAAATAAAGTATCCTCATAAAATGAAGAAAATGGCGAAGCTGACATACGCAGCACTTTATATTTTTATTCCTCCATATAATTTCGAACTAAAATTTAACCTACCCACTTTAAATTCTTTAATTGCAATGGCTCAGCAACCAGAAAGTTTGAGGGAACATGTGCAATGTTTATTCCTCTGTAGTACATTGAGCCTTACCCTGCAAGCCTCTACATGTCTACTCAGACGTAAGTCACATAGAATTCAATGGAGCTTACTCCCAGTTAAGCAGGTAAAGGGACTGCAGCCTTATACTGCAACCCTATGCATGTTTACTCAGAAGTTAGTCCCACTGAGTCCAATAGGACTTACTCTCTACTATGCGTCTAGGACTGCAGTAAAGTTCCCTTTTAGGCTTCATCCGAGATGAAAAGCCCTTGCGGTTTCCGAAACCCCAAAAGTAATGAAAAAAACCTTTAGGAATCCTGCTCTTAAGATTATTTTTCTCCTTCAAGGAGGAAGGAAGCTCTGCGAACACATTTCACAACAGCTGACTCTCGATTTTAAACAAAAATGACGTAAGACTTCCGTCTTTCCAGGAGAGAAACAGACTAATAATAATATCCCCCCGTCCTGTTGAGGATATCTCACAAAGGCGATCACATACTTTAGCTATAATTCCATAGGAAGACCTTTGTCTACATTTTTAAATGACTTTGTCGAAGAAGGGGAAGAGATTACCAGCAACGCCCCTACGAAATGGTTCCTGTTTAGGATCTGTGAAATATTAATTGTTTCTTGTAATCGCAAGACCTTATGTCAGAAAGAGAGCCGACTGCCAATTTAAGTTTTTCTCAAGACTATTGGAGAGTTATGAAAGGAGAAAAGAACGCAGACGTGATGTAAAGCTAACCAGAACCATACTTTTTGCGTGCAGAATATTCACACATGAATTTAATTAGCAAAGTCTCCACTCTAAAAAAAATAAAAATAAAACAGAACACAGAGATCCTCCTGTTCCCCTCTCTCCACTGAAAGGACACGGTCTTCTTCTTCTTCTTCTTCTTCTTCTTCTTCTTCTTCTTCTTCTTCTTCTTCTTCTTCTTCTTCTTTCCAAACCGAGAAAGAAAGAAAGAAAGAAGGAATTAAGTGTTGGAATCCTTAGGAGAAAGACAATGAATGCAAATGTCACAGACATCCACCATTTGGTCATTACTTTAATTCACCAACACTGGACTTGATCTGAGGGCCGTATCACCATTTTTGTTTTTTCCAGAGGGCTGTAACCCTCCGCTCATCCCCGATGCTCCAGAGCTGTGTGCACAGAAGCCACTGAACGTGCCAGAGAGAAAATAACTATTTACACCTCAAACCCGATGGCTCGGGAATGTAATCCACCAGCGAGGACCCTGCCTAAAAATGCCTCTAAAGCCAGACGGAGGACAGTCTCCTTCTCCTACGGCTTTCATACATACTTAGGAATTAATCGTCATGAAGAAGATAGCTGTAGACAGAATGTGTTGTTACACTTCAAGGGAGAGACGGAGAGACAGAATGGTTTACACAGGGGATAAAAAAAAAAGGCTCAGTGGCCGTGGATCGGCTGCAGTCAACTTGATCGAGGGGGATGTGTCCTCTTAATTTTTTTCTTCAACATTCCCATGGCTTGATCCCTCCTCTTTAGTTGGTCTTTTTCTTTTACCAAAACAAAAACTAAATACACACACACACACACACAAATGGGTTCCTCGCTTGTCACCCTGCACACAGAAGTTCTTGTGAAGATTGCACAAGTATGGAAGATAATAATTACCTCCCACACCTGCAGGTTAGCAAGTATCTGTGGCAGGACTGAAAGGTCCCGGCTGGCTGTTCCTTGTGCTAAACTGCTACTGAAATATTTCAGGGAGGGAGGGGGCGAGAAAGAAGAGAAAAGAGATTCTCGGGGAATCTGATGGTGGGTGTTTGGACCTACAGTGAGCGATTCCTGGTTGTGGCTCGGATAACTGAGATCGGTGGTGCCAGGAAAGATGCAAATTTCGATATCGATTTGAGATCTTTCTCTCCCACCCCCACCCCCACCCGTTACTGCCCTACTCTTTTCCGTGGTGTGTTAAAGGAGGAGGCAGATTCCCTTTCGAAAGGGGAATCGCGTTGGATTTGACTTTTCCCTGCCAGCGCCAGTTAGCTCTGAACTCAACGGCACAGTATTATTTACAGTGAGTTCCCAAACTAAACACAATAGTATAATTTAACCTTTCCAGACACTCGTAAATTTTTACTGCTGTGAAACACAGCGATGCAACTGAATATGCTCGTAGTTACTGACTTAATAACAACCCCGTGGCTCCCGAAACAATAACTCCTTATGAAATATAATAAATATATATTTAAATACAGTATGCCGCCAATGTTATTTTGCTTTTTTATTGCTTCAATTATTGTATAATTTTATGTGAAGGTCTCCGATCACAGGAAGGGTAGCCTGTCTTTTCGTGTGTGTGCGTGCGACTTTTTTTTTTTTTTTTGCAAGGAACACGGACCATTGATGGGATGATTAATTATGATATAAAATAGTCCGCTTCGAAAAGGTGGCAATACCAAAAAATCTGATCTTTTAATATCATTTGGCCACAATTAAAGCAAACTTTGTCGTATAAGTCGCCTCTCCCTTTGCATAAAAACATATGGCTTTGCTATAAAAATGATGACTGGAAAACACTGACCCATTAATAGCCTGCGGACTGATTTATACTTTATTGTTCTGCTGCCCGGCCATGTGACGCGACGCAGCCAATGGGCTGACAGGCAGCCTTCAACTTATTAGGTGACTGTACTTCTTCGTAAGGACCAAGTTGTTACATGAAATCTGCAGTTTCATAATTTCACCAGGTCTCGCCTCGCCTTTTGCGTTGGGGCTGGGCTTGGATGGCGATGTCTTCTTCGGGGACGCTCAGCAATTACTACGTGGACTCTTTTCTCATTCACGACAGCGAGGAACTGGTGCAGTCCCGCTATGGCTCGGCTCCCCTAGGCCAGCCAGGAAGGCAGGCGACCCTGGGCGAGCACCCCGAATTTACTCCCTGCAGCTTCCAGTCCAAAACGTCCGTCTTCAGCACTTCCTGGAACGCCGTGCACCCGCCGAGCGCTAACAATGTGCCCGCCGTCTACCACCCGTACGTGCATCACCAGGCGCCGATGGCAGCGCCCGACGGCAGGTACATGCGTTCGTGGCTGGAGCCTATGCCGGGCTCCTTGTCTTTTGCCGGCTTGCCGGCCAGCAGGCATTACGGCATTAAACCTGAACCGCTCCCGGCCAGGAGAGGTGACTGCACCACCTTTGACACTCACGCACTCTCTCTGACTGACTATGCTTGTGGTTCTCCTCCAGCTGATAGGGATAAGCAAGCCCACGACGGGGCGTTCTCGGAAAACAATGGCGAGAGCGAGACTAACGGAGAGAAACCCCAGCTGGATCCGAGTAAGTGCCCTTTGCCCCGGCAGGGCGGCTGAACCCGGCGGGGAGGGAGCCGCCGTCCCTCTGGAGCGGTGCGGCAATGGCTGCTGGGTTGCGGTGTGCTGGGTAGGAGCAGAGCGAGAAGAAAATCCTGCGGCACCAGCGAGGTTATCTGTGTGTATCCGTGCGTGTGTATGTTAGACATGTGTGTGTGAGCGCGTACGTGCGTGCGTGCGTGTGTATGTGCGCGTAACATGTCTATATTTGCTGCCATGAGCTTTTTCTGGCCTCACGGTCTCCTTGGCCAGCTCCATCTGTGTGTGCTTCTTAGGTTTAACACGCTGGCCAGTCCACAATGACCTGCCTTTCTCTGTCGCAAGAGAGTGCAGGGGCGCGTCACCAGCGTGTTTTCCTGGGTACACGCTTTGGCTATAAAGCTTGATGGGGGGAAGAGCCCGGCGGGCAGGGTGGGGGGGGGAGAGAAAGGGTGGTGATCCTGGACAACGCAAGTTACTGGGGAGAGGGGCGGAAAAACAAAACATTGGATGTGAATCTGATCCCTTTGTGACGACGGCTTTAGCTGAGAACGCCAAGAGCGACAAGGGGGGGGGGCATTTCTTCCCTCACTTCATTCCTTCACTATTTATTTATTTATCTATCTCCCTATCCATGCAACCCCACCCCACCCTCTTGCTATTGCTAACACCGCCGCTTGCCTTTAAAACTGAACTGCCGGATCAATATTGCCGGCACAACAAATGCTGCCAAATGCAAATCAGTTGGGTTCCCCCCCCTCCAAGCAAGCCAGGCTTAGCCTGAAGTGGCTTTCGGTTCCCTCATCTCCTCGAAAGCTTCCAGCGGTGGCACCAGAGAAGGCCAGAACTGGAAAGTGAAACATTTCCAAGGGCCTTCTTTTTCTCAGGGGTCTTCCACCCGCTCATAGTTTGGGCCAGGGGGAGAAAGAGAAATCAGGCGGTTGGGCTGGGGGGGGGAAGAAAGCAGGAATGGGGAGCTTTAAAACTACACCCTATATAAACACCATGAAGAAGAGACCGGTGGTTTTTGGTTTTTTACTGCGAGTAATTCTACGTGACCTTTCCCTGTGTCTCTGTGTGGTGTCCATTGTGTTTCTGCCATCCTGTGTGCCCGTTCCAAAGGAAAGGAATGTCGTAAACCACCAATACCAGGGCACCTATACTCTTCAAAAGGAAGGTGGCGGTGTGTGTGTGTGTTGGGGGGGTTGCTGTCAAGAGAACCCTCCCGAATTGCTGTGTGTATGTGTGTGTGCGCGCGCGCGTGCAGGTTCTCCCGTCGCCAGCGTTAACCTCTGGCGTCGTTTGCTTTGCAGACAACCCGGCTGCAAACTGGTTACACGCGAGATCCACCCGGAAAAAGCGGTGCCCTTACACCAAGCACCAAACGCTGGAGTTGGAAAAGGAGTTTTTGTTCAACATGTATCTCACCAGGGACCGACGGTACGAAGTGGCCAGGCTCCTGAATTTAACCGAAAGACAAGTGAAAATCTGGTTTCAGAATCGGAGGATGAAAATGAAGAAAATCAACAAAGACCGAGCGAAGGATGAATGATGCTCGACTCCCAGGTTAATCCCGTTTCAAACAGCAAAATCTCTCCCTCCAACGCAACACAACACAATCCTCCCCGGCCCTTCACACCCATACCCTGAGACTGCGTCCAGGCCTCACCTTTTTTATTTGGGGGGGGGTTGTTGCTGTTGTTTTGTCCTTGGCCAATCCAGCTCTTGAATGTACCTCGCCAGCGTGCAGGGAGATGGCTGTGCCCGGGTGCTCTTCTGGAGGTACCAAGATTTACCATTTTCTAATCATAGGAAAGAAAAGGGGGGCATTAAACATGGAAGGCTAATTTGTTGGCTTGTCTAAATCTACCTGTCCTTCACGAAAGAAAGAAAGAAAGAAAGAAAGAAAGAAAGAAAGAAAGAAAGAAAGAAAGAAAGAAAGAAAGAAAGAAAGAAAGAAAGAAAGAAAGAAAGAAAGAAAGAAAACTACCTTTTTAATGCACAATTCTTTACAGACTGTATAGGGTTAGTCGACATAGTTAATTTTATTTTCTCTTTGCGCAGCAGAGAGAGAGAGAGAGAGAAAGAGGTCTGCTCTAATACTTGAACACTGTGTTTTATTGTGGTAATTATATTTGTGACTCAATTTTTGTGCTTGGGTGCTGTACCAGATGTGATTGTGTAAGCTAGGATTCAATTTGAACTCAGGTTGTTTATTATAAAGGTTGCATAGAGTATAGCTCTGTAGTGTAAGGAGTCTTTTTTCTGTATCATTATTAGACAGTTAACCTTGGATTGGGGGGGATTGTTTGCTCTCTTTCAATCCCAGCTTTTAAACACAAATAGGAAAAAATATTCTGGGATAGCCAAGGACTCGTGGACCCTCCAGTTCCTCTGAAGCAAGTCATTTTCGTATGCACACTTGATCTATCTATATATATAGTACAGTCTTCGTCAGTTGTATATATATAATCTATATATTAAAGAAAGAAACCCTTCATAATCAGACTAGCTTGAATATTGTTTTTGCACCGGTAAGCAGTTTTCAGTCATTGGAGCTATACCTATATGTGAAAAAGGTAACTACCTATGGTTTACGTTGAAAGTTTAATCAAATACTTTGATTCTTATTGTAATGAAGTTTAATTTTATTGATAATAAATTATACACTCTAAAAACCTACCTTTTGGTTATTGTAGATTTGTATCAATTATTAAAAAAAATTAAAAGTCCTGGAAGTTATGTTTATGCAGAAGCTACACTGTATATTTTGCAATAGTTACCTCATGACCTACTGACCAAATAGTTGTGTCCAGAATGATATTTAACTTTTTGCTAAATAAAATATATATTGATTCTTTTAAATTTTGTGCTGTTTTAAGATTATTAAGAAGGCAAATCCCACCCATCTCTATTGTGGAGAGGAATCAAAATCTTACCCTTGTTGCACAGTTACTCGAAAGTAAGTTTCACTGCTTTTAGTGGAACTTACTTCCAAGCAATTATGGTTTCATAGCAGCCTCCCTCCAGACATATACACCACAGGGATTTAGGATAACACGATAGCGGGATGATTCTCTTGACCTAACATAAAAGATATTGCACCCAGACCATTCAATCGTGATATCGAACCCAGCACTGGAAAACTAACTATACTAAATATTCTGGATGTCTTTAATTATTTGAGATGCTTTAAATAAACCAACAAACTATAACAGAAAGCAAAGCACCAGGCCAGCAATTTTGGTGACCTTTTGTAGGAATAACCATGTCATCTAGTTAGTCTCTGCCCCCCTTCACTCTCACACAAAATCAAATTGGTTTCCAGAAGCAAATTAAATCCATAGACCAAAACCCACTGGTATAATTTCATCCATATCTTCATACCGAAAGCATTCCCATTGTAAAATCCATCCCAACTGCTTTCTCTGGATCCAGTACGTTTTCGCCTGCAAAATAAACACACTACATTTGACTTCTGCTAAAGATGGACCCTTATCGGACAACAATGGACGTCATAACATTGGAATGATTTTTACCCTTGTTTTAAATCCACGTTAGAAAACCGGGTGTTTGGCAAGGGCGGAGTGGTGGAAATGAACCAATAGTTATAACAAAAACAAGAAAATGTCTTTGGGCGAAAGGTTTGGTTCAAACCGATGAGCAATCAAGTGTTGATTTGAAAGTCAGTCGTGCCTCAGGCAGGCGCGACTTTCCGCTCAGAAATGATCATCCAAAAAAGAAAAGAAAAGGACCAGCTTGAGCAGAATTTTGCACAAGACCAAACACGGACTCTTCAGTAGTTTACTGCAGAAGAGTTTATTTTATAAGCAAAAACAAGCCAGCACACTTCCAGCTTACAAGTCTTAGCAGAAGACGCTGTTAAGAAAATTCAGAGCTATAGAGGGCAATAAAAGAAAATGTCGGTTGTAACCGTTTATGGGGTGTAAAATGCTGCAGGGCTGAAGGCAAGAACGTTCAGTATCTCAGACTGCAAAAGTTCGAAGGTCCAGAGAGGAGGGAGCATTTTTTATTTTTATTGTTTGGGGTTTGTGTAAAAAAAGAATCTCACGATAAAATGCGTTTAATTATCAAAAAGCAAAACAGGTCTTGTCCGCCAGAAAAAAAGAGGGCAGCTCTAATTGATGCCTGTCCCAGTGGTTTGGGATGTTGGGACGCCCTCTGTTGTTGTAGACAGTGGGAACTTCAAAGACTCAGCATTAGAAGTGCGTAATAAATGGCGGGTCTGCAAACTGTCTGGAATTCGGCCCTTAATGAGTTTACAACTGTCCAGCCACAATTAAGATTTTCTACAAAAGACCTTTCATTTGTTTTGTCTGGCTGTTTTAGATAAAGTGGCTCTGCGGAAACAGCTAGTTTTTATTACCCCTGTTCCTCTGAAATGTAGGCTGTAAGGTGAACGCTTATCTTTACTGAATTTGCTGCTGTAACCTTTTATATAATTGCTACTGAATGGCAACGTAGACTGCTGAAGCGTTTGCCCTGGTAGACATCAACTATGTTTACACGTTTATAAGATTCCAGCACCTATTTTACAGCTTGAAATTTCCAAGACCGAACAGCAGATGGCAGTGTTGTTCCATGAAAACAAGGGTGATTTCCGCCATGAAGCTATGGAAAAAATCTAAAATGTCGACTTCCTAGGAGTAGCATATGCGGTTTTGAATCTACTGGTTTGATATTAACAAAGCACAAGAGTATATATGTCCCCAATACTGAAATATATACCTTAAGGCTTATTCGTGTTTAAATATGACATAAGATCAGTAATTGGAAAGGTAAAGTTCAGGGTTTGTATTATTATTTTTTTAACAAAATCATAGTTCAGAACTATATGTCATTACTTAGGGGAAAAACAGATTGATGTTTTCCTCTTGCAGCTTCTAGCTTGTTTGCATGTGTGCATACAGTGTGTGAATATAGCTATGTATGAATATGCATTACTTATTTGACCAGAGTGCAAGGAGGGACATTTTTCATACACAGGAATAGGTTATGTGCGTGCGTGTATGAATCATACCCATATATACTGAAGATATCTTTAAGCAGCTTAAGCTAAGATGAAATATAAATACATTTTGGTTAAATAACCTTTGTATACATTAATTGGCACAACTAGATGCTAAGTATGTATAATGTACATCTAATGTAGAGTCCAGCACAATATAATCGTTTACATTGTGGCTTAGGCAATCCTATACACATTTACCTTGGCGTTACCCCCATTGAATTCAGTAAGGCTTACTTCAGAGAAGACATGTATAGGATTGCACAGTAAACTATTCTGTGCCATACTGAGGTCGTATGAGCAATTTTTATAGCTGGGAAACTCAAAGCACTTGGAACTCCGATGTGGAGGTTGTTGAGTCGTTAAAAAACAAACTCAGTATGGATCTGAAAAATACAGGTAGCCATGTTGTCCATTATAACAAAATGCATAGCGTCAATACAAAGAATTTCTTTATTAGGACCAAGCCGCGTTCAAATGCAGCAGGCGAGCTTTCCAGATCCAAGGAATGGATGCTGCACTGCTAAACATCGCTTGGTCTTTAACTCATAATCAGCCAGTGAATCTCTGCGTGTGATTTCATTCAGCTTTGGGGCAAAATTATCCTGAAATGACGTTCTTTTCACCAGTCAAAGCCGAGACTCGACAAAGTGGCTCGGCTACAAAATTTAATTTGAAAATTACTTACTGGCCACTGAAATTCTTCAGCAGATGTCTTTGCAGCAGTTAAAGGCTCTGCTGGCTTCCTAAGCAATTGCAACTCTGTGGGACCCGATTTAATTATACTATGCAGTTGATAACAGTCTGATACACCACAGACTGAGATGCCTGTACAAATCCGTTCTGGAACTCTTCTTGCACTTTCTTATGATTTTGCTGGTCAGAAATTAATACCTCTCCTTCACGTCTGACTTCGCCGGCTCCATTCATTCCTGCACGACGCAATATACACAAATACACATCCAGGAGGTAGATGAACGGAATGGATGTTTGTCAATAACCCTCTGCCCTACAAATATGTATGCAATGTTCAAAAATTAAAAAGTCAAGGAAGACAAATAATATCACTGAGGAAATGTTTTCACATATTTTTCTGCAAAAAGAATGTTTAGCAACCAAATCGATCCACTGAAGGCAAAGTGTAATTATCAAAATTATTCCATTTTAATTCCATAAGAGGAATCCTGGAGGATAAAGCAACCGAAAACATTTGTCTTCCAAAGAAGAATGGAACTCTGTTATGTACATATTTAAGATGGAACTTACATACCTTTGATATAAACCCCTGGTGGAAAATGTAATTGATATGAACGGATTGCTGGTCATAACAGGTTTAATGTTATTTTTTACTGTCGATTGTGTACTTTTAATATATCTTATCCTCAAGACGTTCACCTATACTGAAATGCAAATGCGAGTGTTCACAAGTATGGTAAATAATTTGTACAATATTTCATTGGATGCTCAAAGGTGAATAAAGGAGAATGAAGACCACTGACATAGTGGAATAAGGCAAATTAGAGAAATATATTTTTCTTGAAATATATTTTTCTTGATGCCACAATAAACCATGCTGCTGCAGTATGACGAGTTGTTTTTTTAAAAAAAATATTGTCCTTGTTATTTCAAAATTGTATTTTGTTTTTACAAACAAGGCTTGTTTAGAGAAGCCTAGAAAGCAGCAGTTTTTAAGTTATTTTTTTTAATGGGGGGTTGGGGGCATATTGGGCAAACAGGGTGATCTAGAGGTTGTACTGGGTTTGCAAAAAAAAAACCGCAGTAAACTTTAAATGATGAAGCAAATAGTATCCATTCCAACCTTTTTTTAAAAAAAGGGACGGGAAACATAGGTATGTTCTAAAAAAAAACACCAGGACATTTCTTTCTCCATGTACCATTGCCAGGAAAAAAAGGCGTCAAAGTGAAGGAGTCCTTTTTTGTTTTTTAACTGTTCATATTGGAAAGCTCCGCTTCTGACGGGATTCGAACCTCACTGAGAAGCGAATTTCATTGACCCAGGATTAGGCTTGAATCTTTATTATCAAGGATCCTCTGTCCTCTGTCCTGGGGCCAAGGGGGCGGGGGCTGCGGGCGTCTTCTCAGTGGAAGTGCTTGGGAGTGCTTGGGAGTATATTTAACATTTCCAAGAGGGGACTTTAAGAAAACGCGATGGGTTTTTTTTCTTTTATGTAATCCCAGCAGAACGGATAAGCACGAACAGGTCTAAGAAACCGCCCCTTCCAGAAGGAACTTGAGAGCTCGGACTCAAAGCCAGTTAACGGTATCCTTTAAAGGCCCATCGATAACATTCTGCCCGGCCTTATCAATACCCAGGTCTAGACTGTTGGTTACGTTTGCCGCTGCTTTCTCCTTGCAGCTTGGCTATGTTGTCACCAGAGGAGCAATTTATTGGTCGAAGGCCGTCGAATGCCGCCTCTTTGATCTGGGTCCTCGTCTTTGGCAGGTTTGCTTCGCCTTCCTTTAGAACTCCTGAGCCTGTTCTAGTTTTCTCAGGAGACTTTGCTTTCATCCTTTTTTAATTTCAAGATTAGTTTGTCGGTGGGTGGATGGGTGAGCGGTATTACTGAGCCCCCGTCTCCTCCATGCGCCTCTTTTCCCCCTTCTTTGGGGTCTCACGGCCATCTTGAGTGCGTTGACCAGCGGCAAGAAAACCAGAGACGTCTCCCTTGATCCACCCAGCCGGTTCGCTCCGGGAGAGCAGAGCAAACCTCGAGGTGCAACCAGAGGGACACCCTCCACTCCCAGGACCGATTTTAGTCCCTATCACTGATCATGATAACCATTCGGGATACTAACATTATGCGTTTCCAAACGGTACCATCACTGCCCAGCCCCATTGCACTGGGGCCTCTGCAGGCCCCTTAACTGACCCCCCTTAACTGACCCCCCTCCCCCTCTCCAAGGGGTTACCAAAATGTACCCGCTCAAAGGCTCCTGCGAAATATGGCGGAGGCACAATTTTCACTGGTGAGAATCTCTTTGTACACACAGGATACCAAACTTTATAATCTAAAGGGAGAATTTCCGGGGCAATCCCATTCTCCTCCTTCCAGTTTATGATGTGCAATATAGCAGGGCCGTAAAAGCTGTCGTTACCGAGCTCCCCCGTCTGAGGGACGGAAACTCGTTTTACGATCCGTTTAAAGGAAGGGTAGGGCGCAACAGCCTCAATGACATGTAGGCTTATTGCTTCGCGGGGGCTGAGAGTTTAGAAATTAAGGAGCCGGTTTATCCAAGATCTGAGGAAAACACATGCGCTGACGCCAGAACGCCAGAGGTATGTATGCATTTACCCGCTGAGCGGAAAGAGCAGAGATGAAAAATAGGGACCCCAGTCCTCCTCCCTAATTATCTGCATCTTTAAAGGTGCTGAAACTCCGTTTTATTATTATTATTATTGTTGTTGTTGTTGTTGTTGTTGTTAGGTGGTGATGATGGTGGCTGAAATATCAACGCTAATAGAAAGAACAAATCCGTGCTAGTAAAGGCAGACCAGCTGCATAATTGCAATAAAACCCCATGGATCTAATCCTGCGGCCAGAAAAAGTAGACACACGACTTTGCTGCCGCTGCTTCTTTATATGAGAAGCGTTGAAAGATATCCATCAGTCCTCCTTCAGATATCCTGGGCTCTCTCTATTTTTTGAGTCAGAGTATTTGGCAGAAGGGGGGGGAAGAGAGAGAGAGAGAGATGAAAAGGCATATCTTGAATAACCTTCATTCATCTCGTCGATAGCGATTAGACTACGTCAATATCTTAATAAATCTACTGGCAAATCAGGAAGCCTCCCATAAAAATATTTCACTTTTTCTTTCCTGCAGAAAAATAACGTGTGCACGATATGGAAGGATTTGCACAATCATTTTCATTCACACACACACGCATATATATGCCGTGTGGTTTTGTTTTTCTATGGGGCTATTTTTATGGGCGAGGTTTTTGGTTTTTTAAAATGTACTTTCACCCCCTTTTCGGAATATGGATGAGGCTAAAGGAGGGGAGCGATAAGAAGCCAGAAAAACTAGCCGTGCAAAATACATGGCCACTCAGAATTGGGTTTGTGGTTCCTCTCGAACTAGGCAGGAAACATGACTGGGGAGGGTGGATGCAGGAAGAGACGAGGAGCGCCCCCTCCGCCTTTTGGTAAAGAAGAGAAGCGGAGGGGGAACAGCCGCCAGAAAGGCTTCTATTTCAAAGTGCCGCGCTTCAGCCTCGTCTCCGAGCTCCCTGCCGAGCGGGTTCTCTGCGCTCTCTCTACGCTTTACGCGGAGCAGCTTCCAAGAACAGCGGCCACCGTCGGCCGCTTTAGCGGCAAAATCTCTCGCTCCCTCCCCTCCCTCCCGCCCTTTCATGTGTTCGGCATCGGCTTGATCCTCTTCCCCTTCCATTATAGGACCTTGTGAGCCACCCTGATCTATACCACCTGTGATGCAGGAGGAGATTGGAGGATGGGGTCATATGACTGGTCACGTGCTGGAGGCAGCTCAGTCCAAAAGAAAATGGGGTTTGGTGTAAATCTGGGGGTGTAATGTTATCATATATCACGCTACCTCGTAAAACCGACACCGAAGCCTACCGGACAACAAATCACGGGTCAAAATTATGAGTTCTTCGTATTATGTGAACGCTCTTTTTAGCAAATATACGACGGGGGCTGCTTCTCTGTTCCAAAATGCGGAGCCCACGTCTTGCTCCTTTGCTACCAACTCCCCCAGAAGCGGCGGCGGCGGCGGCGGCGGCTATGGACCAGGCGCTAGCGCGTTCACCTCCTCCATGCCTGCCTTGTACAATGTGAACAGTACCATATATCAAAACCCGTTCTCTTCCGGATACAGCCTGGGTTCAGACGCCTACAACCTGCACTGTTCCTCTTTCGATCAGAACATTCCCGTCCTCTGCAATGACTTAACCAAAACCAGCTGTGAGAAAGCGGAGGAAAGCAACCTTCATAGCCAGGCTGAGAGTAATTTCCGGATATACCCCTGGATGAGGTCTTCAGGTATGGGGAGCGGAGCGGGGCGGGGGCACGCGAAGGGAAAGCGCTTGCCGGCGGGCGGGCAGAGGATTGCGGCGCAGGGAAAGTTCTTCCACGCAGAGAGCGCGCGCGCGCCTGCCTGTCTTTAATTAGAGCAAGCGGCGCCATTGCGCAGAAAGCCCGTGGCATTGTATGTAAATTAGTCTCATAAAACTTTTTATGGCCCCATTAATGGGTTCTAGCCTCGTAAATTTATTTAACTCCACTCTCTCTCTCTCTTTGTTATGAAATTGGAGCGTTGGGTTGAATTTTGGGCCCGCTAGGGAAGGCTGGCGAAGGTGCCCGGAGAGGAACACGGGCTTAAGGGGGACCCTCGCTTCTCCTCGCCCGCCCGGCCAAATAGAATGGTGGGTGTGTGCGCGTGCGTGCGTGCGTGTGTGTGTGTGTAGGACCGCGTAGGAGAGAAAAAGCCTGAGAAAAGCAGGAACTTTTAATACTTGCATTGAGCGAGAGCGCCTGATTTCTTTTCCTGTATCCCCCCCCCCGAAATATATATGGTCCCTTATAGACAGGCCAGAAAAGGTTGTTGGAGCCATGTAAACTAAAATGGGCCATTGGTTGTCTAGAGCGGGAGCAAAACCTCTTCCTTCAGAGGGAGCAACAGAGAGCCTGAGTTCCAGACGCCGCTTTTCCTTCCACCAGAGTCTGGCGTGTGGTGGGTAGCTGAGCCTAGAGTCCCTTTGAGCCACCATCCCCGCCTCCCTCGGCTTTTCCTTCCTCCGTTTGAAATTACGGCTGGAAACCCCAATTCTCTCCTGACCGCCGTCTCCTGGGTCATTGAGACAAGTTAACCCGCAATTTTAAATACCTGGCGCAGGAACTCAGTGGGACTCGCTGAGCTCATTGGGACTTACTTCCAAGGGGACCGGTTTCAAAACCGGACGGTGGACCCTTACACCCTTACCAAGAAGAAAGTCCCAGTGGACTCAGTGGGGCTTACTCCCGAGTAGGCATACATGGGATTGCTCCGTTCGTGTCCCTTTGCTCAGATGGGGGCTGTATTTAGCAGAAATGCCTTTGCCGGGGATTGGGAGGCCGTAGGAGGAAGATGCCGTCCATTTGTTTGCTGCCTGTTTGTAAACAGATCCGAAGCTCTGCTCGAATGGACCCTCTTCATTTCCTGGTTTTCTAACTTTGGTGGTTTTCTCCGCCCCCACCTCCTCTTCCTCTTCCTCCTCCCCAAATCCTGCCTTCAGGTCCGGATAGGAAGAGAGGGCGTCAGACCTATACCCGTTACCAAACTCTGGAGCTGGAGAAAGAGTTCCATTTCAACCGCTATTTGACCCGCCGCCGGAGGATAGAGATTGCCCACGCCCTGTGCTTGACGGAGAGGCAGATCAAAATCTGGTTTCAAAACCGGCGCATGAAATGGAAGAAGGAGCATAAAGAAGAGGCCGTCGGTGGCGCCCCGGCGGCCAACGACAGCACATCAGCCGCTCCCTCTGTGGAGAAAGTGGAGGAGGAGGAGGAAGAAGAGGACGAAGCGGAATGAATGAACGAGCTCCCCTCCCGGGCTCACCACTCGCCCGAGTCAGCTCTCGTCTTCTGTATGCACGTGACATTGTGAACGCTCTCTTGAAATAATAATTAAAATACATTGGGGGGGGGAAGACCCTTGTAATAGTCAATTCCAACGGGGGGGAGGAGAGTTCTCTTCGACTGGCCCTCCTGAGAGCATCCAAGATACAGTTCTGTGTAAACTAGGAGTAAATGATCACTGGAATACCGGACCAGTTTGGTTTTAAATATCCAAACCTGTTGTATTTTTGTTGTTGTTGTTGTTACATGATAGACGGATAGATATTGGGGTTTTTTCCCCTGGTGTTTGTGATGGAGGGGAATCATGACTTGCACATGTTAAGGGGCAAAAAAGCAAAGCAAGCCCCATATAAGTTAATTTCTAAATAAACTACCTGACTCTATTGGTCCCATTCAGTCGCTAAGGGATAAGTGCATTAGGCTCACACTCAAACTACCTAATTTACACTGAAGATCTATGTACTTCCAGTTACGGGGTTTCTGTTGTTCTTTCTTTGCTTAAATAACCTGCAGAAGGATGAGGGGTGTGTGAAGTCCTTGGGGGAAAAATAGCAATGAATAAACCACTACACTCAACTACAGTGATTTGTACTACCTATTTTCAAAACTACCTATTATCTAGTTCCGCCTACCTATCTTCAAAATTAAACTGTATTTTATTAATGCAAAACGGGATGATTACAATATTAAAGTAACTTCCGTGTAGGACCTGAAGCTTAGAGAAGAAGGCATAAAAAGGGGGGGGAATCGGAGGCCTTCCAGGTCTGACGTGGGTTTTGATGCCGAGTATTGTTGAGTATAATTTAAAGTTTTTAAAATATAATAATATATTTATTCTAAGGCTATTATTAAGTGGAAACAATATGCTGCAATAGAAGCTTTCTTCACTAGTCTTGGCTAGAACCAATTTGGTGGAGGTGAAAAGGGTTGTTGTAAAGATTGTACAAAGCGGCTTCATCTCCTCTTTTTTGTCCAGCACTCTTCTTGGCTGATTAAATGTTTCCTTTTAATTTCTCTATTGTTCTGCTTGATGCAACTGAAGAAAAATGGATAACAAGAGAATTTAAGCAATGGCCATATATATCTACTTCCAACCCCTTTCCATCCCTCTTCCTAGTACCAGAATATGTTACGTCTGAAGCAGCCTTGATTTTCATGACTATTAACATATCTCGTATACTGGGATGAAACTTCTGTTTTTCTTGGACCTCATGTATAAATATAACATGTCATAAACTGGGTAAACTTCGTAGCATGATGCAATGTTCATAACTCTGTATTAATAAATTCTGCCATGAAAGTTTTGGCTAAACTTTATTCATGAATTGTACGTTACAATGTGTTTTTCACTGTGTTCATTGTGAACATTGAGGTATCTCGTGTAAAAATTGACGGGGGGAGTGCGTGCGTGTGTGCTTGAGCGGGAATTCTCTTTGGAAGTACTTTTGTGTATCGCCCGCGTTCAATGTGTTTTATGTTACAAAGAAATAAAAATGCTTGTGGGACAATGGATCCTCATTTTTTATTAAGAGTATTAATTATACATATGCACGTGTGTGTTGTATACATACCCACATATATATACGAGCGCCCACACAACCAAATGGAAAAGGTCTGAGCATATACAAATTAATCCACAGCAATTATGGATAATATACCAGTTCTGCCATTCTAGTACTTGGAAATAAAGTCTAATGCAATGAATAAGACGAGAGCTACTTTCAGAGTAATATGCCTTGCATAAGAGAATGAGCGAGGGGCTGCTAGCAACCCAATTATTACTTGGGCGGAAACCTCTTTGATTCCCAGCGGAGTCTCTTCCACGGAGGATTTAGTTAATGGGGATTAAAATATAAGATTTGGCTTAATCTGTGTCTACTGATTCGTTAGAAATCACACATGCAACTGATTTCGAAGTGGGTCACACTGAGTCGGTGATATTTACTCCTGTGTGAATAGGACTACGGCCTTTATTTGAGCACGAAAACAGAAGGAGAATTTGGTTTTTAAAAGCTCGTCCCACTGCATAGGAGGAAGTCCACATTAAAAGGAGAAAGACAATATGAAATTTCTGGGATCAAACACAACGAAGGCGCAGCCCCTAGTGTGCGCGTTAGCAGACTGAACAACAAAAGTAACAAAAGATACAACACATACACAACCTCCTTTCTGGGCCTTTTTCCAAAATATTTTCGTGAGCATCAGTTTCTCTCCCCTCCCCCACTTTTTTTTTTTTTAAAAGCAAGGCTGGCTGGTTTAAGAATTAAATTATTTTACAAAACGATGTTTTAAAAGGGAAAGATAAATAAGGTTGCTAAGTGGAATAAGGGCAGATGTCCTGCTGTGCTGCTTGATGCACGTATCAATTAAAAAGTCCCCCCTCCCCAATAAAATACAATAAAATAATCTTTCAAACTGTGGGTCCTTTAAAAAATCTTGGGCCGCCTTCCTGGTAAAATGGCGCCTCTCTAAGTCCTGCCTCTTTCTTAGTGATGAGGAAAGAGCCATAAATCCGTTGTTGTTTATGAAAATTTACAACTTTGCAATACAACTTTATGAGTGGCTCGGTTTCTCCATTGGTTGCCGACGGTCATGTGGATGGTAACCGTGAACATGAACTTTTTTATAATTTCCCTGGCGAGAATAGAGCTGCATTCTTTTGCTCAGCTCTGTCCTGCTTCGGATCTCTCTGGCTTTTCAGTTCCCCCCACCTCTACCACCACCCCCGATTTTCATTTGTCCTTTGTAAGTCAATAGGGAGCCGAGGGTATGGAAGTTCAGCATAGGCACCCGCCTAGAACGCAGGTCTTGGATGGCAATTTCCAGTTCCTCCGCCGGAAGGTGTGGCATATTGGATTCAAAGCGCTGGAGTGGCAGATTTTCAACTCGCAACCTGGCTAATTTCCCGCTTCTTCTGGCACCAAAAGGAGAGCGATTCGTCTCCGGTGCAGCCAAAGCGACAGCTGTCAAAGTAGCAGGGGCTCCTACGAGCCAGAACCTAAAAGGTGAGAAATGCAGAGAACATCACCATGAGCAAGTAACCCCTGTTACATTAGGCTAGACAAATCTAGAATAGCAGCATCTTTCTTTAAAATAGACTAGATGTAGAATGTCGATCCGCCAAAGGTGCGAATGCATTAGTGGTTCCTGGACTGTGCCGGGCACATTCAAAACAGACAAGAGCTATTAATGAGCCTGTAGACATGCTGTTTTAACACCGCTGAAGCATCATTTGTTTAAGAATAACCTGTGTTTTTAAAGACATGGGTATTCTGGGGTGGGTTGTATTTTTTAAAAAACCAGTAATTAAATGCTGCATTGTTTAGAAACGCAGGGTTGGAATGTTGATAAGGTGTATATATTAACCACATATACTCGTTCTGAGTTGTCATGTTTCGTTTGTGATTGTTGTTGCTAAGAGATTTTTTTAAAGTCTATGAGTTTTATCAGTGTAAAAGAGCTTGGCAGTTTTATCGCTTCATTTTAGATTTTAGGTGAATATTAATTCTGGGAATGTCAGAGGATAGATTATGCATGCATTGGATTGCTTGGTCTTCAAATGAAGAGGTGTGTATAATAGTATTGGAGTCACCTATCCTGTTTGATGCCTGTATAATATTGGGGGCTTTTTAAAGTCCTGAAATGCAGCTTGTTCATTAATGATAACTGAAGATTAAATGCAATGAGGATGCTCACTTCAGATCCTCAAAACCGAGATTTATTTACTTACTTTTGGAGGGGAGAGGGGAAAAGGTTAATGGAATGATAGAAAATTATCTTTAAAACTCGTATAGATGCAGGTTTGTGGTAGCAGAGTTATATTTTCTCAAGCGATTTTGTGTGGTTCTCCCATTTTGTGTTGCTTCTTTAACACGGTTTTCTAAGAGGAAAGTACTTCTCACTGTATATTCTCAAAAATTCATTTCCGTTATTAAAGGTGAACAGCAATTGTCGTACATGTTCAAAACGATGGGGTTATTCCCCCCTTCTCCGAGTTGATAAAGAATTACGCGTGCATTGCAGTATCTGGTTGACTGCAACCGCAGTGACTGTCGGATTATTTATCTCCAAGAGGAGCATACTCAGTGCTGCCACTCTGTGGCTGAAGAAGGTACTAGGCGCAGCGTGGGCCGGGACAACCGCCAGTAAAACACACACATCCCCTCCCCCACGCCCCACGAAACGTAACGGGTTGCTTTCTATTGGAAAACTCTGTTTGTAAAAATCGACCTTCAGTTGCCCCCATCAAGCTTTATTCCTTTAAGGATATTTTCCCGTGAGAGATTTAAAAAGTATGTAGCAGACGGGAATTCAAAGGGACATCCTGGAAAGATGTTATTGAGCGGATTGCTTGGCGTGGTGAATTGGAAGGACTGTGCGGGCTGCTCAATACTCGTTCAGTCTAAACAATGGCTGGGATTGTGAGAACTGTTTGGATTTGCGGCTATTAGCTAAATGTCGATTGCATCTCTGCATATAAGGATTTGCAAGTGGATTCATACCTTATGAGAAGGGAGCTTTTAAGCTTAAGAGGGTTACAGCCCCCCGCACCTGTATTCTAACTTTGTTTGACTTATGGCTTCGATTGAATGAAAGACGGGATAAGGAGGGAGTGGGAAGGAGTGGGAAGGAGGGGAGGGGGAAATCCTCCTATTGTTAAAGTGGTAGTCACCCATTTAAATCGACGGATGCAGCTATTTTTAACAAGTTTTGGAGTTTTGCATGTTTTCTTTTAAAGGAGGACACTCGGGCTGTTTACCTTGCTTCACCAAGGAATGTGTCTCCGGGAGTTTGTCTGGGTTCATTTGAGAAGGTGCCGTCTTTGGCCACGCTTCTGCTTAGCAGATGTGGGTCTCGGAACCTCGCGCTGGCGGGGAAAGGCCTTTCCTATAGGTAAACGTTGATATTATTCATTCATTGGACTTGAAACCAAGATTTGTTTTTTGTTTTGTTTTCTTTTTTCCATTGCATTTTGCTAAATCAACTAGCTGGAGACCTGGTGACTATGTGTGTACTTTCTCGCGTTTCTATTCTGGTTTATTTTGCTATCGATGAAAGAAAGAAAGCAAGAAAATTAGGGAAATTCCTTCGTTTTGGAGTTGAGTTTACATACGCTTTCCTACCATGCAAGTGTTTACTAGCTCCTCATATTTGCATGATGATCTGAGAGTGGTATTTTACTCATTAAAACAAATGGAAACAGAGCACTACCCTAAGACAATGGAGAAATGTTCCCTGTTTCCTTCAACTGTAAGAACTTTTTTCCCCTTTAGATTATGTGCATGTTGATGCTTGAAATGCAATGCAAAATGTTGGAAAATGTATTTATTTTGGTCATCAGTAATGGTTGGTTTCCTGTTTCTGCGTTTATGCATATTTCCACCTATGCTGTCAACTGCATTTATAGGTAACCTTTGAGGGATACGATTGGGGAAGTCCTTTGAAAAGAACACACCATTACTGGAGGTAATCGAGAGCTCCCTGTGAAACTCCGATTAGGGGCACACAAACAATAGGCGCGATGGGGAGGTGGAGGAGGGATGTTTTAACTTACTGCTGTTTTATAGATACCGCAATCAGACTCCGGAAATGAAACATACTGGTTTACAACAGGAACAAACCTCAACGGCTTTCAAGCCAAGTGAGGGCCAGTTATTACAGCACCTATTCAAAAAGCAGACTGCGGAGGGAAGTGTGAATGCTATGTAAACAACTAGCACAGAAAATATATTTTGGGCTTCAATCCTGTGCACACTTACTTGGGCCTAAGGCCCAGTGGACTCAATGGGACTTACACCTGAGTAAATACGCTTAGAATGCATTTAAGACATGGCTCTATCAGACGATATCATTAGCACTTCTTTAACTTCAGGCCTGGATATACAATTTTGTTCTCACTACTATGAAAGTTCTACCACGTTTGAAAAATAAATAAAAGTAAAATGTTTGCTAGATTTTTTCTAAAATACCACACACAATACCCAGCAACAACCAGGTTAAATGTAATTATGAAATGGGGCAGCCCAAATAAGTAGTTTATAAAAGATTGGCCATTACTGGGGTTTTCTCCTTCGCCTGCTAGATTAAAACAACAACAGGCTAAAGCTGCAAATATATTACTTGACGAGTTTAAAAATGTCAACAAGAAAAACATGCCTGTTTTTGCTGGAACAATTCCATCTCTTCAAAGCAGCTGGTGTCGTCCTCAGCTACTTCCAGAGGATTTCCTTTGAAAAGCACCCATTGGCAACACACAACAACAACAATGTACCGAGAGATCGCCACTTTCTTTCCGGCTCATGATCTACTATTAAAATTGTCTGGATTATCTTTAACAGAGGAGATCCTTTTCTTTCGCTGTCGAGGGGCTCAGAAAGAAAGGAAGGAAAAAAGGAAGGAAGGAAGAAATATTGTTGCGTTGTTTGTGTGTGCCTGTGCGTGTGTTTTCTTATTAACAAAAATACCTAGGCTAAATTATATTCGCGTATTATATTCTGAATGGAAACATTGGGGAAGCCTTGCATGACTAAGCTTGTACCCCCACCCCCACCCCCAAATAAGGGCTGGGAAGAGAAAGAACGCTTTTAACTGAGGTTGTTTCTTTTCAATCAGATCAGAGCTGATCTTCCCATTTCGAACTTGTTTGACATTTCCCTTAAAAAACAACAACACTTAAATACCACATAAATCAACCGGCTGCGTTGCTTTCATCTTCGGGAGCGGGGGGAGGCTGTCGGATACTGACGAAAGAATGAATGGGGTGGGGGTAATGGGGAGTTTCCTGGGCGCTCATTGATAATACCCTCAGTCTGTACACCCTAACTTTGTAGAGGTGCCACCCGCGTCACTTCCTTGATTTATTTATCTATACAATCACACACACACGCACACAATTCCTCTCCAGCAGTTCCGATTACCCCCAGCTTTTTGGCACAGTAGACGATAACTGCTGCTTGCAAGTTGCTATCCATCTGCCAGGCTCCGGCGGCGGCTGAGGTGGCGGGGGGTGTTGTTTGTAACTTTGCTGGCTCGGTGGCGGCGGGTCCCAGGGGAGAAGGGCCCTCCGCCGCTCTCTCATTGGTCGCCGAGCCGTCAGCTGGTGCTATTTGCTGCTGTCGCTTTTGGCGCTCGGCCATCCAGAAACAAACCACTTCGATGACTACTAATAGTTATAGCCAGATGTACTAATACACAACAAATCACGGTCCGGGATCTGGGGAGCGTCAATGAGTTCCTATTTTGTGAATCACACTTTCCCGGGGAGCCTGCCTAATGGGCAGGAGTCGTTCCTCGGGCAGATCCCCCTCTACCCAGCTGGCTACGAGGCTCTGAGGCACTTTCCAGCCTCTTATGGGGTCAGCAGCCTGCAGGACAAGACCTACTCCTCACCTTGCTTCTACCAACAGTCCACCAGCACGGTCATCGCCTGCAACCGGGCATCTTACGACTATGGAGCCTCCTGCTTCTACTCAGACAAGGACCTGGGCGGCGCCTCCTCGCCCTCGGGTAGTGGCAAGCAGAGGGCCAGCCACCCTGGGGACTATCTGCCTTGCTTTGCTTCTGACCAGCAGTACAAACCAGAGAGCGGGCCAGCCAAAATCATAAACGAAGAAGGCAGCGACCGGAAGTACACCAGTCCCGTTTATCCCTGGATGCAAAGGATGAACTCGTGTGCTGGTAAGTCATTGGGATGCAACCAAGAATCAAGGGATGGGGTGGGGTAGGGAGGTGTGAGGGTGAAAGTAAGGGAGTGAATGTTTTGGGGCGGATGAAGGAAGATGCTTTTTTCTTTTTGGGAAGGAACTTTCTCAGACTGCCTATGAAGACCAATGCCACCTGCAAGCCAGTGGGTAACCTGAGACTTCTTTCCAGGTTCTTCTTGAACCTGACAGGTTTGGGGCTGTCTTGAAGAGGAAAGCCTTTGTTTAAAAAGTCGTCTAAAGTCTGAGTCAGCAGATAAAAGCTGCAGTCCCAAACAAACCTACCTGAAAGCCAATTCCATAGGAATTAGTGTAATTTACTGTGAAGTTAACGTTTTTAGGCTTCGGTGGTAGTTACTACTACTGCTGTGGAACAACAACACACAAAGAAGTCCCCCTTCCATGAGAGTAATGCAGAGGACTATGCCCTCTGTACTGACTGCTCAATATATTTGCAAGACAGATTCTCTCTTCCTCCCCCCTTCACCCACTCATTAGGGTGTAAGTATCAGCTACTGAATGCACGTCTCTCAGTAATATGTGCGCACACACAAATCATCTACTGGGGGCAGAGGGGGTGGGAAGAGAGGAAACTTGATCAATGGCCAAATTCCCATTGATTTTAATGGAGCGGAATTTCATTCTTTGTCCTTAAAATGGAAGTTTAGAATGGATAGGAAAAGGCTTACAATATTTAAATTCCAGATGTATTTTTTCAGGTTTTCCTCCACCCACCCCTCTAACCTTCTTCCGTTGTGAGTTTGTTTCTTGGGGAGGGGGAAAACCACAGTGTAGTTATTATAACATGAGGGGGGATTCTTGCTTTAAGGATACATATTAGGATTTATTTATTTTTCCATTGACTATGCGTCAAGTCTAGACTGCCATCCTAAAAGCACTTACTTGGAAATGGGTTTTACTGAAATCTATGGCCCTGCAAATAATGTGTTTAGGGTCTGGTATTTGTTTGCTTAATTATTACGAAGGGTCACTATCCAGCCAAAATTAACACTTTCAGGTCTCACTTATTTCAAATGCAGGATAGTTAAGGACCTGCTCATGCTTGAGTCTTCTTTTGAAAATGAATGGAACTTAAAGCTGCTTAACTTTGGCTGGATCCTGCCCAGGTACTCTAACAGCATAATCCTAGGCATGTCTACTCATGAGTAGGTCCCACTGAGTTCAACGGGGCTTACTCCCAGGCTGGTGGGTATAGGATTGCCGCCTGAGTGTTCTACACACTCCAGAGAGACATAAAACGTAACTCGCATGCATGCACACACACACACACATGAGTCATTCACAATGTGTGCATATGTGCCTATTTGTGTATCATATAAGGGCATTTGGTGCACTGAGCGCAGTATGAAATGTAGTCTTATTGTCAATAAAAACATTTGGCCCTGAAGATTCTGCTCTCAAATATATCAGCTGAAAATCCCTGAGAAAGATTACGCTCGGAAAACGTGAGGCGGTCACTGAGCCTCTCCTCCATTAGGTCCTATGTAAGGAACGGGGGGAGAAAATAAGGAGCCTGGCTTGGAGGTCTTTTTACCCTCTTCTGTGAACAGAAAGTTCGCAGGCCTCGCCAACTGAGATCCTATTGTCTTTACTTCCATAGGTGCGGTGTATGGAACGCAGGGCAGACGGGGCAGACAAACCTACACCAGATACCAGACCTTAGAGTTAGAGAAGGAATTCCATTATAACAGATATTTAACCAGAAGGCGACGGATTGAGATCGCCAACGCCCTCTGCCTTACTGAGCGACAGATTAAAATCTGGTTTCAAAACAGGCGGATGAAGTGGAAAAAAGAGAGCAAACTGATCAATTCCACCCAGCCCGGCGAAGAAACAGAGGAAAAGACAGGGGATTAAAACCATGCTTAAAAAAAAGTCACCAGACTTTTTCATTAGTGGCTTTTTTCCTTTTCTTCCCTATCCCTCCCAATGAGTTTCTTCCAAGAAAAAAATCCCTAGTTGTGATTATTCTTATTCTGATATTCTCAAAGGCTTGATTAAAATATATACATATTTATATATCTACATCTATATATTTGCAATTAACTGTGGATTTCTTTGTGGATCAATAGAATAACTGGACTTAGAAGGGCGTGGTGTACATAGGTCTCCAAAGCGTAAGTTAGGATTTTTAAAATGCTTCAGATATGATTAAGATTCTTTTTTTAAAAAAATGTTTCAAGTGGAGCATCGATATCTGATAGGCTGTGATTAGATGGATTGGCTTCCAGGCACACACAAAAAGCTCCAGTCGCTTGTTCAAAGGGAAACCATATTCTAGAATGGCCAGAGATGTACAGGCTTCTTATTTATGTCTTTGCTACTAAATCGGGGTATATTATTGCTCATCGTTCTTCTCCTGTTCACCTCAAACCTGAGCCCATTCATTCGGAAATAAAAACCCACTGATTTCAATGGGACTTCTTGAAATGTACCCTGGCATGGCAACTTTATGGCACCAAAATATTAAGGATTAAGAAAACCTTGTTTCCTTGTACATTTGAATGAAACATATGAATGGAACTCTCCAAAAATAGGAAACGTGGCAATTTCAATATTGAGATTAAGTTTTTTAAAAATCTTTAATTGTTGATGGCTCACTATGTGAGTTTTAAAATGGCCACTTTATTTTTTTTTTTTGAAAAATAGCAAAACCCTGAATTTTTCAAGGGTCAAAATACTGTAAATAAAAGCATAAAAAGTGAAAGAAGAGTCTTTTTAGGTGGGCAGGGTTCTTATTAGAGTTTTATTGGAAATATATTCCTTGAACATCAAGGGTGGCTTTGATTTCTAAGTAATAAGGACGGAGTAGGCAAAATACTGTTGGATGTTTTCCTACTCCTTCATGTTTGGTTAAATTACTAGACAACAACAAATATGCTTAATAATAATAATAATAAACTAAGGTAGAAATGCAGCTATTGTCATATGGTGTCATAGAGGATGTGTAAAGGAAGGATCAGATGCACGCAAGGTTTGCTTTAAATAACAGTTCAGTGAAAATGTATCGTCATATATGCTGTTAAGAGTGTTTGGCGTCCTATGTATATATGTGGAAACGAAGATATTTTTCCATACTGTGAGAACTGTACCTATTGGGCGATGGCTCTGAATATTAATAAAAGTGAAATATTGAGAACCTTTCCCTCAAAAGATCATCACCACCATATATATATTTCAAAGAGAAGGGGGAGAGAGGAAATGTCCATGGTATCACAAAATTATAATGGACTCTCTCCCCCTCTTTTAACTTACATCCTATTTAAAAGAGTATTAAAGGACAGCTCAGTTGAAAGGAAATATTGAAACGAGCATTGATCTTTAAAAAATAAACAGCAGTCGATCCCCCACCTTCTCTTCCTCCCTGGTTTTTCAAGCGCCCGAGAAATACACCGTAGTAATCGTTGCTAGAATGCTGAGCTTTATTATTTACCCCCAAGTGGCTTAAACAATAATCAGCCTTTTACCTTCATCCTACAATAGAAATACGAAGTTATTTTTTGCTTTTCTTTTTTAAAATCTCCAGCAGAATACGGATGTTGGGGTTTTTTAAAGGATGCAAGATAAAAGGAACCTTATTGAAAATGGAAGGGTGAATATATTTTCCCTGTGCTTCTGAATTCTTGCTGGTTTTCTGATCTGGAGCCGATAGCCCTTAACAATTGGTCCATACTAATGGAACTGTGTGAGAGATGCCATAATTTTGCTATAATGGGCTGTAACCTCGATTCGACCCCAGCCCTGCGTGCAGCCACTGGCTGGGAAGGGTGAAAATCTAGCTTGTCTCCAGACGGTGGCGCACGAGGCCGCCTGACAGTCAGGAGCTGGCGGCGGGCTCGCGCGCCGGGCACGCGCCCCAGCCCTTCTGCATCCACCCAACTCCCCCATTTAGTGCACGAGTTTACCTCTAGAGGTCATCAGGCAGGATTTACGACTGGACAACAAAAGCACGTGATATGAAGCCGTACCCCATATTTGGGTGCCTACGTAGGAGGGAACCAAGTACATGTCCCAGTCATTTCCATAATTCATCATAAATTGTGCAAGGGTGCTATAGACGCACCAAAAAACGAAGCAAAGAGCCACAAATCAAGCCCCCCGATCAAAAAAAACAAAAAACAAATGAGCTCTTATTTTGTAAACTCATTTTGCGGTCGCTATCCAAATGGCCCGGACTACCCGTTACATAATTATGGAGATCCTAGTGCCGTGAGCGAGCAATTCAGGGACTCCGCCAGCATGCATTCCGGCAGGTACGGCGGCTACGGCTACAATGGCATGGACCTCAGCGTCGGCCGCTCGGCTTCCAGCCACTTTGCGGCAGGGGGCCCCACGGAGAGGGCTCGCGGCAGTTACCCCTCCAGCGCCACCAACGCCGCCCCCGAGGCCAGGTACGCCAACCGGGCGGCGGCGGCGGCCACGGCGGCCACTCACTCGCCTCCGCCTGACCCGCTGCCCTGCGCCGCCGCCGTGGCCACCTCGCCTGTCAGCGGCGACGCTCATCACGGCGGCGTGAAAAACTCCACAGCAAACTCGACCAGCACTTCGGCCACTTCCAGCAGCGGCGCCAGCAGCGCCAGCAGCACCAGCACCGGCAACAATCCCCACCTAGGCAGAGAAGTGCTAAGTACGTCGCCTGGCACTGAAGATGACACCCCAGCCAGCGGCGAGCAGGCGAATTCCCAGCAGAACGACCAAAGCACAGCCCAACAGCCTCCACAGCCCCAGATCTACCCCTGGATGAGAAAACTGCACATAAGCCATGGTAAAGGCATGCCCAATTTACTATATATAATAGGAGAGCGAGAGGGAGAGCGAGAGAGGAGGGATGTAGATCTAAGAGATATTGCTTGAAAAAGAGAAAATGGGGGTTCAAGAAATGTGCCTTCTCCTGGCTGTATGCGTGTGGCTGTCTGCCTGCCTGTCCATCTGCTCTATCCGGAGAAAGCCCCCTGTCCCTCCTGGAAAGGGCTCTGCGGCTGAAGGCAAGGGGAACGCTGGAAATCGGGGTAGAGCGAGCCAGCCTCCTCTTAAGAACTCTTCCAAGTCTCCAGGACTGTAAGGTGTAATTGAAGTGGTGGTGGTGGTGGTGGTGGTGGTGGTGGTGGTGGTGGTGGTGGTGGTGGTGTGTGTGTGTGTGTGTGTGTGTGTGTGTGTGTGTGTGTGTGTGTGTGTGTGTGTGTGTGTGTGTGTGTGTGTGTGTGTGTGTGTGTGTGTGTGTGTGTGTGTGTGTGAGAGAGAGAGAGAGAGAGAGAGAGAGAGAGAGAGAGTCTTGAATAGTGCATGTCAGCCTCTGTAATTTATGACGACGACCGTCCAGTGAAAAACACCGTTACTAATTATATCAAAAAAGAAGTTGAGCAAATAATGTGTGTGTATGGCGGAGATTTTTCTGGGAGGGAAGGAAGTCGAGGAAAAATTTAAGAGGGGAGTCGGGGGGGGCAATGGGGGAGGTTAATCCTGCAGTCCACAGTGCATTGACTTGGAAATCATTCCCACTGACTCCCAAATAAAGTACGTTCAGATCAGGAGTGGGAATGGAACTTGGAAGGTGCTTTGTTTGTGTGAGTTTCCACCCCCCAGTTCTTTTCTTTCGTAGCTCGCCCTAGTCTGAGTCAAAACTTCACCACGATCCTAAACATATTCTTAGGAAGTAGGTTCTCTTGAGGACAAAAGGGGAATTGACTTCGAAGTCATAATATATTCAGGATCCGGGTGTAGAAGGGAATTGCAATCATGTCTTTTCCTCGAGTTTCCCTGTGATGAAATACATTCCCCAGAAGAGTCACAGGGAGGCGATTGAAATTTACACCGCTGCAGATTATTGAAGGGAATGGAAGGGGAACGAGATGGGGGGAGGAGGAGGAGGAGGAGGAAGAGGAGGAGGAGGAGGCACTTGTTGAGCACTGTCTTCCAACTCAATACCCAAACAAGCCGGAGAAGGAAAGAGAGGGGGAGAGAAAGATCTGAGAAGAAGGGACGCGCGCGTAGGTGTCTTCTCTTGCCAAAGTCTAAACCGTCACCCCCTCTTTTTTCCCCCGTTGCAGACAACATAGGGGGACCCGAAGGGAAAAGGGCTCGGACTGCTTACACCCGCTACCAGACCCTGGAGTTGGAGAAAGAGTTTCACTTCAATAGATACCTGACCCGCAGGAGGAGGATTGAAATAGCACATGCTCTTTGCCTCTCAGAGAGACAGATCAAGATCTGGTTCCAAAACAGGCGCATGAAGTGGAAAAAGGATAACAAGCTGAAGAGTATGAGCATGGCAGCGGCGGGAGGAGCCTTCCGCCCTTAAGAGAAGCCCCCGGCCCTGCTGCTGCTGCTGTTGCTGCTTCCTTCCCGGAAAACAAAACAAAACGAGTACTGAGCAGCATTATATGAGCTGACCCTGCGTGGAATGTCAGTAGCCTCTCTCCTTCTCTCTCGCCCTTTTACATTGACTTGCTCTAACTTCCCCGGGAGGCCGAAGGAGCCCCCCTAAGCCCATCTTTTAATCATGAGCCTGTTTTAATTGATCCTCTCTAGCGCGTGTTACCAGTAGATCTGCTTCCCGTGCATTTCTTTGTCTTGAATGGCTTTTGTCTTGAAGGAAAAAAAATGTAGATGTTTTAACTTATTTATATGAAGCGAGTGGTGTTACTTGAAGTAACTGTAAAAAAAAAACCCGAGGGGGGGTGGACCTTTCACGCAAAAAGTGAAGGAGAGCGATCTGCTCCTTCCTTGGTTCCCCCTCCTTCCCCTCTGGCTCTCTGCGCCCCGCGTTCCAGTCCTGTTTGAATCCCTATGTTCTCTGTGTGTGTTGCACTCGCTGTGCTTAACTGTGCATGTGTGTTCAAAACGTGTCAGTGTCTGTATAGCTCCAAGCTGTGGCCAAGATTTCCAATCAGAAACTACCTATCTAATTCCTGTGTCATTAATGGCTGTTGTAGAGGTGAATTATGATGAAATGCAAACTGAACGTGTCCTAACGTGTAGTGAATAGTGAATCTGTGACGAAAACTGTGATTCCAGACAGTATGTCCTTGCTGTGCCTTTGTATATGACTCTTTGCACGAATTCTTAGAAGTGGCTTTTTATTAAGCGCAGCTTCAGTAACGTATCTTTTTAATTCTCTCTCTCTCTCTCTCTCTCTCTCTTCTTTCTTTCTTTCTTTCTTTCTTTCTTTCTTTCTTTCTTTCTTTCTTTCTTTCTTTCTTTCTTTCTTTCTTTTTGGTGAACGAAGTTACACATAGAGTCAAAGTCCGGCTGTTTGAGGAAAAAAATGTGATCGGCTTTTTAAAAAAACTGTTTTTTTTAAATAACTGACTGGAAAAATAAACTTTCTATTGTAAGGGTTTTTCCCCTTTTCTTTCTTCCCCATCGAACTCCCCTTTCCCCACTTTCCCTTTTTTACCTTTTGCGGGTGGTCTGGTTTGTACCCTAATGGGGGTGCATTGCCTCTTTAGCCTCCTACCTCTAACTAGAGCAAAGCTGGAGAAGAAACTAACCGTGATTCAAGTAAATACAAACACGAGTAAATACAAGTTCTTTTCTGGATGGAACCTTTACATTACAGACCCTCAGCCAGTTCTTTGTTTTGGGAAAACGGGGGGAGCCCCAAACTTCAGCTCTTCCTTGGCTGGAAAAAAACCCTGCTTCCTTCAACAACGTTATCATCACTAGAACCTAGTTTATCTCTCGCCGTAGGTTTATCCTTGTAACCAAAGAAAGCTAAATAGGCAAAGTAGACGCTCTTGCATCTGTGAACACCATCCAACGTGAAAAATTACATAAATAAAAGAGATGCACCCATTTTCTCATTATGCACTCTTAAAAGATACTGGGGAAAAAAATTTGGGGTGGGGTAGGGGATTCCACCCTTCAACATAATATTTATTTATTTTTGTTACAGCTACTTTTGCTAGAAATGTAACGTTACTTACCCCCACCAGGGCTTGAATGGTTAACTCTTCTGAGCCTCTAAGCGCAACTAAAGCTTTGCACATTTACAGACGGGTTACATTGATGCCTTCCCTTCAAAGTTATAAAACAGTAAACTTTATAAGCCCCAGTTCCGGCTATATGACATTTGGGTGCCAAATGAATAGGGTTTTGTCTATGAATTAGATCGTAAAATCATCCATAGCGCAGACAGATAGGCTCACTGGCTATAAAAGGTCACGTGGTGCCATTAAAGTAAGTTTTATGGTTTTGGGGAGTTGTCATCCAACATTATATACCACATAACATATAATCACACTGACGCTGGACTTCATTTGACTCTTTTGCAGGCTACGTGTGCCTCCTGGTCATTCAAATTGTCAGGTTTAGGTACAGAAGTATCCATTCCCCCCAAGTTCTCAAATACTCTCTGAAAAAAATGGCTCATTGCAAGTTAAGGTAAGTTCTGTGCACAAGTTGCTTAAGTTTATTTATACAGCGGAGAACTGGACTGTGGTTGCCTGGGTCCTTTTTAGCACTATCACGTTGATTAGATAGGGAAAAATAACTTCTTGAAGATGCAGGTTTAGAGGGGGCGGGGGAACTGTTCCCCCTCATCCCTCCTATTTTGATCTAAAGGCTCCTATTTTTTATCAATCAAATCCAAGCAAACTTTGGCAGAGATGGATTTTGAGGCCTAACTTTAATTACTTTGAGTACGGCAAATGATAATGACTTCCTTCGCTTCCATGAACTTTTCAGTGTCCAGTGCTTTTGTTTATCATGGGGCAGAGTCCGAAGGCGATGTTTTGCCCCCAAAGGACAGAGATCCAGCTATAGGCTATATCTGAAGAATGCGCATCCCGATCTGCCTAGGGCGAATTGATACAGCAATGATTTTCCAAGTGGGTGAACTTCTTGCGTCTAAGGCCATACCTACCTATCTCTCTCTCGTGTGCCTGTGTGTACATAGTCTTTCTCTCTCTCTCTCTCTCTCTGCAATTTATACCATTACCGTAGATTCCTGGCAAGCCCAATATCTATATTCCCATTGGTTCCTTTCTTTTTCCTTTCTTTCTTTTCCCTGAACGAACAGATTGACTGTAACTTTTACAGGAGATTCTCCTGCTCTTAGACAGATATATAAAGATATAGATATATGAATATATAGATATCTGGCTGGCAATTGCAGGGTAGGCCCCAGCTGCCCTGTTAAGTTCAGCATTCTTTTATTTAAGTAGACTCTTCTCACCAGCGTGTGATTACTCAGCAATAAACTTTATGGCCGGATTTAACTTTTAAGTCTTTGAATTTCCAGGGTTGAAAGAAAGCGTGAAAGAGCATCCCTTTTCCCCTGCAGCCCTTCTTTTTCTTTCTTTCTTTCTTTCTGTTGTTGTTTTGTTCTGCTTCCTTTTCTTTCTTCTTTCTTTCTTTGTACCGTCAGAGTCAGATCCTGGCAATCCTTACTCACACGAGCAGTTTTAAGTCTGATCAGTTATGTCTCTGGAGCGCTTCCTAGTTAAAAACCATGCAGGTGAATAAGGGTTGGCAAGATCGGAACCTACTCCTTTTACAAAAGAAAGGAATTTTATAACCTGGCGCATGTATGGACATGAGGTCTAAATGATTCCTCTCCCAGACTCCTGCTTAAATAAGAATTCGGTTGTTAGCTTATGGTGTTCTATTAGATCCCTTTACACTCCCACATAGGTCTGACAGCAAAGGCATATTTCAGTTAACAGGATTAAGTGTTGGGTTTCATTTTCTACTAACATCTTCATCGCTTCAACTCTCAGTGGTGTCAGACAATATAATAAAAGCGTACCCTAGTCTAGTTGCTCTTTGGAAAGAGATACTCTGAGAAAGGATATATTTTCTTGCATGTGGGTAGGTACTCTTGGAAGATTTAGAAACCCACAGCATTTCTAGAGCGTCTGGTAATAAGTGAATAGATATCTTTACACTTTAATTTTTAATTTTTATTTTAGTACATACGGAAGGATGTATTGGCAATACAAGAAAATGCAATTTTATATTGATAAAATGCATTGTAACTTAATTGCAAGTTAAGTCCAACCCTACAGAACTGGATACTAATAAGAAGTGCCATTTTCGTGATATCTACTTTCTCACATCTTCAGTAATTAGCAATGCATGTAGCCATGTTTGAAAATATGACTAGAACTTTATGTATTGCACAATTTAAGGTAGAAAAAAGATTTTAATATGTAACACCTCTACTAAAGAACAAGTGCTGACTGAAAGACTAATCCATAACCCAGTTAATTCCGTTAATATCAATGAGACAACTGATGGGCTCCTAAAGCATTTACTAGGAAGTAAGTGCCCAAGAATCTGAGGGGATATTTCCTCAAGAAAATTGCCGCTAAGATCCAGGCGCAAATATACTTCAGCCTAAAAGAGCTGGTCTTCAGCTTCCGTTTCCCAGTAAAAACTAGTTGAAGCCCATTCAAGGCTGGATGGGATCTCATTCTCTGTGATGGGACTGTCTGAAGATTGTGGTCCTTTTTCCATACCATACCTATGTGAAAGAAAGTTGTACTGAAATCTGTTAGATTTAAGTCCAAATAACTCTAGGATTGGAGTAAGGGGATCCTGGCTTTATCAGGTCTTGTAACTGGGAAACATAATTCCTTGAGCTGAAGTTTTAGTTAATTCATACCATAGCTATGTACCTCTCCTGTCATCTCATTGCTAGATGACTGAGTGGATGATTTCACAGGGATGACGAAGAAACACGTACAGCTTTGTGAACAATGTCACAGATAAGTCTGCGTAAACAGCCACATTTAGGCTGCAACCCTATGCTCGCTTCCCTTGGAGTGAGTCCCACTGAAACCTCAATGAGGTTTACTTCTGAGTAGACATGTATTATTGCGCTATTAGACACGATTCCCTAACCACCAAAAACAAAACAAAACAGAATTATCCAACCCTCCCAATACAATAGACATTTCCCAGATATGCGAATAAAGTTGGAAGATTTTCACTCTTTTCAAGAAGTTTTAGTTTGCTAACCACTTCACATGAAAAAATGTCTAGATTAGCCTAGGCAAAAGACATTCACACAATACTCCATGATATAAAAAGCCCTACTCCAAAATAATCTTGTATGTGTATTTAGTACAAGTATATCTGATGATGATGACTGTCCTTATCACTGTATTTTCTTTCTCTGACATGTGTGTGCTTTATTTTACTCAAATTACCGTGAGTGATCTTCAGAATATTACAAAAACTTCAGTGGCCCAGATGTAAGCACCAGACCGATTATAGGTTAGACAAGTGTTTGTATATAATAGCAAAGATGTTGGAGGGCTTCACTTTCTATAAGGCGTAAGATGGCTTTTCTAAGTCACATGATAGGAAGGTTTGCGCGTGCTCTTCACTACAAAGCATCATGGGGAAAAATTAGTTCCATTAAAGAATTAATTTCCTTTTCTGCAAAAAAGTGAAACTGCAAGTGTATTCTTCATCTGTCCAACGCTCAGCATCACCCTTTTATATCTAGGGTATAAACCCTTTGTGCTCTTGAATTATTCTTTTTTTTTTACTCTCTGTTTCTTCCTGTCTTTCATCTGATTGTGTACAACCTGGCCTTTTTTATTATTATCTCTGATCATGTAACCTCTGTTTCTGCAGGCTTTATTTTTCCAATTCTAAAAACTTAAGGAATTTCACTAACAGGAAGGCTCCTCTATGATCACAGGGTTATGTCTTTGGATATAGCGGCAAACAATGCACTGTGATTACAGAGAGAAGCACAATATTTTCCAAAAGTGTCCCTTTTCAGGGTACCTAAGAAATCCGTCCCTTTTCTCTCCCCCCCCTTCTGAAATGGCTTTTCAATAATAATATTTGTTATGAAGGTTATTGGGTAATTATTGCAGTTTTGTGAAACAATCCTTGCTCGAGGTGAAGTCTGTCTCTGGATAATAAATGGCAGCCCTTGCAGTTCATTGCCAGGTTAAGTAAATGCAAAAACTAAGATAAATCTGCACACTCCAGGACTCGCCAGCAGAGCTCGCTTTAGACCAAGTTCACAGTCAACTTGCTTTTCCGTGGGCAAGGTTTCCCAACACCGTTGGATCTTTTGCGTTATTTAATTAATACATAAACATGGTAAAATGACCAACCTCTAAGCAGCATCAGCCTGGATAAACTGCTCAATTCCTGTGCCCACTTCACATCCAGAACTTACCCATCTACCAGGTAAACCACATGGCGCCTTTCAGTTTAATCTAGTTTCTCCATCGCTGGTGCCTGGGCATTGCAATTTGATTTTAGGATTCGTTTTCAGTGGTGGAAGCTGTTGAGGTTGCTCTTTTAAAAAAACTGCATTCCTTCAAAATCTTAGAAAAGCTAAAAAGGAAACAGCAAGGGCATGGTAACAAACAAGAGAGCGATATTCTTTTAAGGAGATAGAAGCTACGCCGCTTTTGTATATCTTTGTGGTTAGGGCGTAACAACTCCAGGTCAAAAAGTTGAGGGTCAAAAGTTTACGTTTTGCGCCACTCTTAGTCATGCACCCAGACAGAGCTTGATGTCAATGTTATAGCCAAGATCTTGACTATCAACACAAAAGATAAAATAGCTCTGAGTTAGGCGTGTATCACAGTATGGACTCCAGGTGAACTCTAGTAGTTGAATGACCTCAATTACTAAGGAAAGGATAGAAAATTCCTCTTTTCAAAGAGTAATACACGTTGTATTTCATCTTGAATTATCAACCACATTTTCCCCTTGAATATTGTTGGCTGGCAGATGCATCAGGTGAACACGGGTGCTAAGTCACACATCCCCCCCTTACAAACGCGCCCACGCGCGCACACACACACACACACACACACACACACACACACACACACACACACACACACACACACGCACACACACACGCACACACACACACCACCACCACCACCACATTTTAAACAGAGTGAATTCTATAAGAGCCAATCGGAAAATTCCCAGTGGATTTTAATAGTTCTGAATTTCAGTGAGTGGACTCTAGTCCACGAAAGCCTATGTCATAATAAATTTGGCTGCCTCTAAGGGCCACAATACTCTGTTGTTTCTGTTGCAGCAAGCTACCAAGGCTAACTCTCTCAAAAATCTCAATGAGATTCCAGCTGCATTCTTGGGTAACCGAAGACTGTCCGCTACTTTGTAATAATATCTGAGAAAGCTGGTAGAATGCGATGGCGATTTCACTGTTGACAGGAATGTAAGATATATGCAAGACAAAATTAAAGGGGTCACGTTATGCATTGTTTTTTAGTGGAAGTTCTGGAATGACCATATGCAAATTGGTCTTGTGGATGTCAATCATTTAAGTTTCCACATTTAATAAGAAAGAAAATAATTTCACTTTTGGATGACTTATTAAAATCCCAGTGGAGCTTTATTTTATTCCTCTTTGTTTTTAAAAAAGCATCTTTGTATTTGAAGAGCTATTTCTTTCTAGGAAATAGGGATTATTTATTTATTTAGAAACACGGGTTTGTAAGGTTGCTTCAAACAGGTTGTCAAACTTCCAAGTTCCTGAGATAGATTTTCCATTTTAACTGTGTTGGCAGATGTGTGTTTTTTCAAATTTTGTTTTTACAACACTTGGAACTCGGAAAGTTCCGTGTTAAAGTCCTAAGAAATACATAATATTTCGCACAGAGATTCAGGCTGCATTCCAATACATGTCTGGTAAGAAGTAAGCTCCATTGGGTTCAATGGGACTTATTCCCAAATAAGTGTGTATTGGATTGCAGCGTCAGTGAGTAATTTATTACGGAGACATAGAAACCATTTTCCTTCAGAGGTGTCCATATCAAAGAACAAGCAGGAGTGAGAAAGAAAATAAGTAATTATTAGAAGCCTTTATCAATGCTTTTGAAATACACGAATAACTAGTTGCCATGTGCACTGAGTTTCCGGAAAATAAATCTGCAATCTGCTTTGATTTGTCATCACTGAATTTCTCTTGAAAATTTTCTTGCAATGTTTTCCCCCCCTCCCATATATGTATTTGAAATGGAATTACCAATCATCCACAGTGGGAGAAACACTACCCACAGCACAGTGTTGAAACCACATCCCTCTCTCCTATTTCGGTTCAAAATGAACGTTTTGTCCCTTGAAATAGTGCATTGCCTGTTTGGAAATGTAATTATATGAAGCACGAAAATCTCAAGGCGGAATGTTTGCCTAAACGTCATTTTTAGACACAGAGGAACAGGGAGACTGTTCCGAAGACAATACTTCATTGCCTCAACTGTCCCGAAAAAAATTGGCTTTAAGGGGGGGAGGGTAGAGAGAATAAAATCTGTGTGGAAAGCAGCAAAGCGAAATCTGGCCTCATTATCCAAGGACTCCTTGTGCCAATTTATTTTGCTTCCATTCAAGGTGGAATTTCGGGGTGGCGGAAGAGAATGTTTTTTTCAGTTACTGGATATTTCCAAAAGGATTTCAAAGAGCATCCTCAAGAAATACTGCCTTTTAATTTTTTCATTCTATCTCTCTAAGTAAAAATAAAAATGACCCAGCAGGCTTTTGTTGCTTTGAGTGGAGCCATTCCCATACAGCCTAGCAGCGCAGCCACTGGTTCTTGAGGGGTAACGTGGCCTTTCAGCCTCAATCGAAGATCCCAATCGCCCCCTCCCCTTCTTTTGAAGTGTGTTTATTTACAGTCCTGGACAACCAGGTTCCTCTTGAAATCCAGTTGTTAAGAAACAACAACGTTAAAGAGCTAGATCATCAATAGTTTTGAAGGGGAGACAGCTGGGCTTCGGGAAGGACAGCATCTCAAGAATCAACTGTGTAAGGCTAGGCTTCATAGGAACTCCGTCCCCTTCTCCGGGTCTTTCGTAGGGTCTTTTCTGGTTGCAAGGATGTAAAGCAGAAATGCCCTCGCTACATTTACATAACGTTTACATTTTTCTCGCAATCCCCCCTTAAGGTGTCTTTCGCATTTGTGAGGAAGTAAGTGAGCTGACCAAAGCCTCCCCGCCTCCTCTCTATTAAAAAGAGAGAGAGAGAGAGAGAGAGAGAGAGAGAGAGAGAGAGAGAGAGAGAGAGAGAGAGAGACTCTTAAAGACCTCGTGCAGAGGGGGGAAAATCCTAAGTCCAAGGCCGAGGTGAACTTCAGGTCAGCGCGTCTAACAAATATGAAAATGTCGCTGGGTGAAGGGCACGCCTTGTTATTTAACAAAGACTGTCAATGTGTGAGATTAATATGAAACAAAATGCGCCCGGTGTCACTTTTCGGTCACTTTGAAACTTGGGGCAGGGCTGCATTCAAGAGTGAAAGCTGGGTTAAATGTATTCAAAATGTCTCAAATCAAATTCAAGCCAGGCTGCCGGGGGTCGCTCCCCCTCCCTCCGCATCTCTCCTCCCCACCCCCTCCCGTGCTCTCTCCCTCCCTGCCTCCCAGGCGCGTGGGCAAGTTGGAAAGTGTAATTGCATAGATTATAAATGTACAACCTAAGATTGCGACGCACACGCACATGCACAGGTATCCCCACTTTGAACTTGCTCAGGCTTTACAGTCTTCACTGATCAGTTTATTTGATTTGCTCACGAGGAAGCTAGCGCCCTGAGATGGGTTCCCGTTTGTTGGGGAAATCAGCATAGGTTGCCGTCAACTTTCAGGTCAGTAAATCCTCGGTTTTCTTGCCTGGCAAGGTTCAGTTTCTAAACTTTTGCTCATCCGCGATGGTGTCTTGGCGCTGAAATTCCCGCACCGACATGTCTGTGTGGTTGAAAAAGGTGCTCTGAATCTTAAGGAGGTCAGGTTTCAGGGTTCGGTGTAGGTTCCTTCAGAGATTTGCTCAGTGGAGCCATAAATCTCTGGAGTAAGGGGAGGGGGGTTAACGCGGAAACGGCCGCATGCGAGATAACACTTGGTGGTCTTGGCTGGGCTCTTGTTTATGATATGTAAACCGCAAAGACAAGGAACAGGCCCATCTCTGCAGCCTGATAGAATCCCAGGAAAACCAGGCCCCGGCTGAGCAATTTAGGTCACCTTGGAGATTTACAGCCCTAGCCCAGAATCGTATTTATTTCTGTTGCACTGAGCGAAAGAGACACCCAGTGCAAAGCAGTCCAGGGGAAACAGACAGGGCTCTGAGATACAATCAGGAGAGCTAATATTAAACATCCCCTGGGACGTTCTCCGAAGGTAATAATCAGCAGACAAAAGGAGGTACCTGCTTTCCTTGTGTTATTGTGGGGCTTTTTTGTTTTGTTCTTATAAAACCTGGGAGTTTGACGCATCGTGGTTTCTGGTAGTTAATATCGCCTTCAGATCCAAGGACACCGTTTCTCTCAAGGGAAACGGATTATGTTTATGTCTGAGGTACATCTCTGAGCGTCTGAGGTACATCTCTGAGCGTTTATGCATTGTCCATTTCAGCGTGTGCATATCTGTGCGAGGCGGGAAACCCTCTGCCTTTCCTTTAACCATTTAAGACCATCATGTGCTCAATGTTGCTCTTTGTAGTAGCAAAATACCTCCCCAAAAGAAAACTACCCCCCATGTAAATAGATCCGAAGCCTGTTGTAATTTCCACAAATATCACTGGCATAGTATTGGCTTGAAACCCGAAGGGTTGGATCCAGCTGTTCGATTTCCGTGTTGCCTGCAAGTGTTGTATGGCCTGACTCTCACAAACGACATCATATTTGCCTCCACAAATATGGTGTATCAGGGAAAGAGTTTCATAGAAAGTCCACTGGAGATGAACTAGAAAAATAGGCTGTTGCCATTTTTAGAATGGAGTTTTCCCCGATATTATGTGGAAACCAGGGCTGTTTAATTGTTGTTATGGAGCACAGGGTCAGCAGTTTAAGGGAAATGAACAGACAGTAGGAAGAGAAATTCTGCCAGGGAAAATGTGAAATAAATTGATGTGACACACACACATACACAAAAAAAGGTAACTGATTAAATGGTCTTTAATATAGATGTAATAGGCATCCACATATGCACTATGAACAGTTGGTAAGCCTACAAAAATAATCAATCCACATTTCCGGTGAAACAATCGTGTTGAAATGAATACTCACATTATATGGATCTTTTTCTTACAACCAAACTGCTTCCTTAGGAAGAGGGGAGGGCAGCATTTTATCAGTTCCATATTGCTAATTCTAAAGGGGATGAGGTTTTTTTTTTTAAAAAAAAATTACATGGGTATTCTAAAAGGTTCAAATATTAAAACAAAAGGCAGACGTTAACTGCATGTGCCAAGTCCTTGAATTAATATAGTCTTTAAAAAGAGGCTAGTTTAACCTTCAGATTTCAATTACCCCTAGTCAGGCCGTCGCCTCCTTTTCCTTCCTGTCCTGCAAAAGGATCAATTTCCAGGATTCATAACGCAAGTCGAAGAGATTATTTACATCGCTCAGCTGCAATATTTACGGTACTTTTACAAGATGACAGTGTATTCTGTTTAAAATAACTAATTTCCCCCTTTTTTCCTCAAAAGGAAATATTGTTTCCTGGTAACTAAGCAGCTTTATTTATTTATTTAGGAATGGAATGCCCTCGTTCTTAATCTTTACTGCCTCCCTAATCCACTGCAAGTTTTGTTTTAAATCTATTCACCTTTTAAATGTCCTTTAATATCGGCGCTCTCTGTCTAATTGACGAGCCCCCGCCGCTCCAAATTTGCCAAGTGGTGGCGGATTTTAAAATAATTAAATTACCGTAAAAGAGCAACACTTCAAAGCCCCGGGGACGTATCAGAGAGAAACAAATAGCTAGCTGCAATTAGGTGCCCCGTGTTTTCATAGAATCGACTGATCTCATTGATTGCACTGCTACTTCCTATCACTCATTAATGGCCCCGAAATTCAGAGAATAGAAGACGCAATCTCGGGTGCTCTTTATGTTTCAGGAAGACACCGCATTTTACTCTGCTTTCATTGACTTCGTAACCCCTTCCGAAAGGACTGGAGATGCAGAGAGAGAGAAAAAGCATACGTTGTGTTTGATACTTGGCTTCAGACACACGACAAGCTGGACGCTCAATCGCTCTGGTCACGCTGTTGTCCCAGCTTCAGAGAAAGTGGTCTGATATCAGTGGTCAAAAACCGTACACACCGCGCACGCGCGCGCACATACTCCACAAGCTTACAGCCCTGTGTTTAGGATGTATTATTCCAGAATGACCAACCTTGGTTCCCTTCGAATGAGCACCGACAAGGACATTTTCTGCCCCCCACATAGCTGGGCTGGAGGACAA